>NC_072733.1:180036672-180411672 GCF_026930045.1 Uloborus diversus | reverse complement strand
CTTCAAAAAAGTGTAACTTTTATGTCCACACCGCCTTTTACAGAAAAAACATTAAGGAACAATTCATTTAGCAATGCTTTTTAATTTCATCGAAAATATATCTACTTAAACCTGCCAGCAATTTTTTAATAATAATTTTTATTTTATATATTTTTGGTTCACAACATGTGAATTCTCACCTCCGTGGCATGTCACAACACCTTGTGTGACTGTTTATGTTGCTAAATAACTTGTTTAATTAAAAGTATATGTTTATTTATTTATTATTCCTTTCACAATTGTCTCAAATACTAATTGTTTAAGTACATTTAATTTTTAATATTGTATTTTAGTTCGGTTTTTTTAGGATAAGCAGTCATGTCACACCAAAAACTCTCACCTCCATTACCTAAACGCAAAATGCCATTCGTCATTGGACACGTGGCAGTAAAGACATCAAATTTTATTTTACATGACACAAGGGAGCCCCCTTGTTTATTTTCAGCCCTAGTTGAAGTTGTGAGATTTTTGTCGAAAAGCAAGAAGATAGATTTTGCTTTAAAAACGTAGTGTGGTTATTTTGACTTCTCACCTCCGTGAACTTGAATTTCAGGGATGTAAATTAATATAAAAAATGAAGTGAACATGTCTTCATATTCTTAACATGTGCAGATTGTAGCAACGAAGAAAAAAAAAGTTTTCCATGAAAAATGTATCTATTAGGCCTATATCAATGGAAATATCCTCACCTCCGTGACAGGCCTTATCAATGTCATTATTTCTGAGGTGAAAATAAATTGATGGAGGAGAAATACATCAACAATAGGCATTCTACCAAAATTATAAATTGCCAGTATATCTTTAAATTTACTAAAAACTATTTTTTTAGCATACATTTGAAACTACTAATTAAGCCGTAATAAGAGGGCTTAATATTACATTTCCACTAATCATTAAAATAAAGTTTTTTAAATTATTTTTTTTAAATTTTATTTTCGTTAACAAGGCATTTTTTATTTTTTTTATTTATGAGTAAAATAATTGGAACTTAGCTATGCCATGTTGAACTTCTAGTAGGTACCACTTTCATGTAAGAATGAAAAAAAAAAAAAAAAAAACAAAGTTTCGAAATTAAAAAATATTTGCGTTCAAAAGTTATGTTTTCTGGAAAATGACCCATATAACATATTTTTGGTGTGAGCTAAGATCTGTTCCAGTCAAAGTTGAAGGGACATTCTCTAAGAATATATTTTAAAACTTCACAAGTCGTAGATTTTCGCAGGTTTTGATAGCTTTTCTAATAATTACTAAAATAACTTGCGGATCCTTTCGCCGCTCCGTCCAATGTTCCATTAAAAGTCTCAATCAGTTGAAGTTCATCACTTTAATTCAACATTTAAAAGCATCCACTGTACAGGTTTGTTTATTTTTAACTTTACACGACGAACGACACCTCCTGTCAGTCCAGTATTGATGATGATACCGTCGCAACCAATAGCAACCAAGTGGGCTGCTCAATAGACGTTAAGAAACTAATAAGTATATATATATATATATATATATATATATATATATATTAACTGTACACTTTCAGCTTCTCCGCGAGGAACTATTATCTATACCGTGTATTCTGAGTCGGATTCTTGTATTAGAGCATAATGATGTTCGACAATGTTTTGTGCTCTCTTTCGCTTGCCACGAGAATCACTTGTATGTTTCAAAACTCGGAAATTCATTTTTTTTCCACTCCACCATTAAAAAAGTTCACCCTTGTCGCTAGCTGAGTAGAGTTAATTCGCATTTGCGAAAGGAAAATTCGGTTTAAAAGATTTACGGAATTTTAGAGTCCAAAAACTTTTTCTGGTAAAAAAAAAAAACGATAGTTCTTGTTAAGCGCATGATTGCTACATCATTGTATAAAAACTACAACAACGATATATAGCAAAAATTCTTAAATGTAGTAAAAAAAAAATAATTTAAATAAGAAATTAAATATGGAACTAATAAAAAAGTTTTATGCTTTTAAAATATTTATATTGTGTGCACTATTTTTGTTTTGCAAGATCGTGTGAAAATGAAGGGAAAAGTAAATGTTTGGTTTATTTTGCGGCTTCTGTAAAATTTAAAGAAATTACTCTACTGAACTAAAACTTTCTAGGCAATATTAATGTTACCTAGTGTTAACATTTACACCTCCAAGCATTTTCAAAATAATATATTTTGAATTTCGTAAAAAAAAGTTCAAAAAAGGTCATTTTTTTGCATATTTGGACTTTTTTAGTGCGATTTCGAAACCCAAAGATATTGTACTTGGAGGCTCAAATTTTAATGGGAATCTAGTGATGCTGAAAAGCAACTTTTGAGATCCCAGGTGTTTTGAAATTCGAAAATGCATTGTATTCACTTCACCCTATTGAATATTTGAATATGCTTATATTTCGAGTGTTAAACTTTTTAAGAACCCAATATATGGCTTAAACTTGGAATCTTGTGAACCAGCTAAAAATGACACTGGGCCTTTCTTCCATTGAAAAAAAAGCTGGACTATAGCACATTCTAATGATTTTTTTATTGCTGATTTCTATGTAGTTTGAAATCTAAATTGCACTTTTGTGGGGTTCAAAACATGAAATTAGTATTTGTTTTAAGAATTTATTGAAAAATTTAAAAGTGGGAAATTTTTATGTGCGCTATCGAATGAAATCAATTTTAAAAGTAACAAAATAACTTTATATATAATTGTCATCAGTAGTAATTTGAATCAATATTTTTTTTGAGTTTTAGTTATAAATTAAAAGTTAACTGATGTTTTTTAGACAAGATGAAATATTATGTAATATTTTCGTAAGCAACGTTTTTTGATTTTTTTTTCCTTTAAACTACTTTACAGTATTTTGAACAATCAAACCTGTTGTTCTTTCGATTTCAAAAGAAAAAAATAATAAAACGGATGAAAATACACACAAAATCTAAGCACAAAAATTAAATCATGAAATAATACCAATATTATAAAATATAGAATAACCGCTTAACAATAATATGTAAAAATCAGTAAAAGAGATTTAAAAATAAATGTCATCATATGCAAAAAGAAGTTTTACTTTTTTTACTTGAAGTTTCATTTTATTTTGCCTTTTAAAATCAAATTAAGGTATAAATTTTGCACCGATGAATACAGTGGTCGCCGCATATAATTCACGTAAGTTCTAAACGGTTTTGATTCCATAAAGCGGCTGACTCAATAAAGCGGCTACTTTAATGAAGCTGGATTTTGTTCTGTTTTTGACGATTTGATTTATTTAAGTGATTGATTCAATAAACCACTGATTCAATTAACCGGCGTCAACTGTATAAACATTTTTTTTTCTGTGTGTCATAAAAGCAATATTTTATTTTAAAGTAAAAAAAAAATCTGAAAATATTTTTTACTTTCTTGATTAACAAAAAGAAAAAAAAACGAAGTTTCTCTTGTACAGTAAGTACCCTTTTCAGGGATACAATATGTTTCTCCCTTTGTGAACGACCCCCTCGCTCATGGTGTGAATCAGCAGTTGGCTTCATCCAATATGGCGACCCGTATAAAGGCGGAGCCAGCTGCTTTTGGCATTGGCGGACCACACGCAATGCTTGTGACGTAACAAGATACACAACGCACGCTTATACCGAAGCGGCCGGTACAGGGGGAATTCGGTTTTATGGCTTCGGGAGCCGAAACAATGTAGCTGGCTCTTTTAAATGAATGGATTTGTAAAAAGAGTTGGGGAAGTGAATGAAAAAGTTTGCTGATAGTTGGGGAAAAAAGGGAGAGCTCGGAAAAGTTTCTCCGCGGTAACAAAGGGTTTTCATTTTCCCCGAAAAATAGGGTAATTGCTAAAGGAAAATCAGTAGGTGTATTAAAGCAAAATGTTTGCCCGAAATTCTAGGTAAATTTTTCAACTGATACTAAACTTCAGTTTTCTAAACCGACATTTTTGATTATGTAAAAAAAAAAGGAAAAGGAAAAAGAACCAAAGCAACGTTTACGAAAGTTGACTTTTATAAACATTCTTCTTTTCGAGTTATAATAAGGAAACTAATAAATTAACGTATATTTGGACTTTTTTGCAACAGCTCAGACGTAAAATAAAAATGCCGAGAAAATTTCAGGATTTTTGCCTGTTGTTTCATGTATGCAGCACCCCTTATCCCCATCTCAAAAGGAAAAAAAAGATATTCTCATCCATCATTTTTTTTTAAATTTATTTAATTTACTTATTGACTGTGAAAAAGGGTTTTCGTTCCCTTGTAGGCTCTTTTCAAGTATATTCAGTTCTTATTAATAATTGTACTATTACGAATATATAACTAAATTTTAAATCATAACAAAATGTGAGAAAAAGTAAAAAGTTTTCTAAACAGAATTAAAAACTTCTCGCTGGAATTTAGTTATATTTACTCTGTCTTGATAGTAAAACAAGTGCTTAGTTCGTTTAATTATGATTTCATTTTTTTTATAAAAAAAAAAAAAAATTCAAAGAAACACAAAATTTATACTGTTTAATTACTATTAAAATTAAATCGAAATTCATACTACGCTGAAATTCCATTTTGTAGCTTTTCCATCAAGGTTACGCAATTGTTTTGTTTCTAACTTTTTTTTCTTTAATGCACCCAAAAGATCGAGTATATACAGAACCTTTTCCTTTCGTTCCTTTTCTCTCTCTCTCTCTTTTTTTTTTAAATTTTAGTTTTCGGAAAACTTTTTTTTATGTGCATTGTTTAAGAAAAGATTAATTTTCTCTTTTGGATCACATTTCTAATTTATTTAAATAATAGGAAGCAGCCTTGAAGGTATCTTATCAGAAAACACATTTATGTACATATTTTCCTTAAGAAGTTCTATATGATAAATGTTTGCATAATATCTTGCCCGAATAAAAAATCGCTTATTTTGTATATTAAGCATTAAGAAAATAATGCGTTTCGTGTAAAGCATAACGGCACATTAAAAACTGTTCAAGACTGAGAGATGCTGAAGAGTTGTTCAAATTAAAAGTGATAATAAGGCATGAAATTAAAGTGCCCCTGCAAAGGGCATCAAAAAGAAATCAAAAAGAAGATTTTGTAATGTAATATTGAAAAAAAAAATTGAAAGAAAAAAATTCAAAAAAAAAAAAAAAAATCAGGAAAAAAAAAAAAGGAACCGACTTCAAGAAGCAAAGAGGAACTAAATAGTAAAAAATAATAATTGATCAGACTTACATACGATTTCCTACTCAAACCTATAAATCAAATTTATTTTACAATTCCAGTACAAAAATCAACTTAACTAAACACCCAAATATAAAATAAACACTGATTTCAATTACTATACGATGAATTATTTTAATACCTAACTAATTTATAGATGATCTCTTAATTTTTAATAACCTTTAGAAGTCGGGGCCTCCTATAAACTACTACCTAACGTAACTAAGTAGGTTTAGTTTTAAAGACTAATTTCGCGTTCAGTTAAATTAGCGTTCTACTCAGGATTCGGTGGGTGGTCAGTTAAGTTAGGTAGTAGTTTATAGGAGATCCCGTCTTCAAAAGGTTATTAAAAATTAAGAGATCGTATACAATTACTTAGGTAATAAAGTAATTGTATAGTAAATAAAATCAGTGTTTATTATTAGTTGTTTAGTTGAGTTGATTTTTGTACTGAAATTGTAAAATAAATTTGATTTATAGGTTTGGGTAGGAAATCGTATGTAAGTATGACTAATTATTTTTTACTTTTTGTTCCTCTTTGTTTTTTGTAGTCCGTTCTTTTTTTATTTAAAAATAATTTATTTTTTGCTTTTTAGTGGTTTAAATATAAAACAAGTACGTAGGGTAGCGTATGTGGTACATGACGCTGAGGCCTTTCTTACGTGCATTTCGAGTAAGAAAACGTCGAGCATATGAGTCTGACAACAGCTAAGATGAGCACGATAGAGAAAGAAATAGAGCACAACGTCTCGGAAACTTCCGAAGATTAAAGAATGGCTCTTTCAAATGTGCAATTGTTTACAATGAAATGTGTCTTCATTATCAGTTCGACTTTATCAAAAAGTTTTTCCGGAAGCAAATGCACGACTCACTAAAAGACAAAAGAATTCGCTTTAACTTGCCCATAAAATTTGAAGAGTTTCCCCAATTTTTCAAGGATCCCATCTTCAAATGCTGACCTGATGACCATGGGATCACCTGGGAAGTATACCTTTTCAAAGAAACAGAAAAAGAATTTTCCAAATTGGTCTATTCGTTTTCAGTTAAAGGGGAATAACTCAACTAAAAAGATTCCAAAGAATTGAAAAAAATTGACAGTAAAAACTAATCTTTTTTTTTCCCCGGGATTTATTTGTGTGCTAATTTAAATAGAACCATTTAAATGTTAATGGTTTCCCAAACTAATTAACATTTCACAATAATACGTGTCACGTAACTCGTGATAAAAGTCAGATTTCTCTTTACTCAACACTAGAAACAGAGTATCTACTGTGATGTTGTATTTATGAAGGTCAAAATACTACTAAGCAATGATACTAAATGAATTTCCAGTTTGCTTCAGAGAAGTCTTTATTCAAAATTTGCGATATGACTACTAGTGATTAATACCGGGGAGATATTTAAATATCAACCCTCCCCATAAGACCTTCAAAGACTACTCCAAATCAAGAACCCCCAAAAAAGGAAAATAATTTTCAAAACAGCCCCCAGCCCCTAGGTGGGCCCCCTGATTATTATTAATATTTTATGATATTTTCTTTAACACTGAGTAAAGAAAGTACCTTTGTTTTGTGGCACTTTTTTTAACAGTGGGTTTCGTATTTAATCGTTTAATACGGAAATTAAATGAAGTACTGTTTTTTGCCCGTAACTTTTTTCTGAAGAACAAATATAGTGACGCAAAGGTTTGGGACCTAAGTTAGACCACCCCTATCCATTAAACAAAAAAACGAAAAAGAAAAAAAACAATAAAACATAAAAATCGTTTCACTAAGTGCAACGCTATGAGTTTACAAACAACAAAGCGCGAGTATGCAATTTGAAGAGTTCCCTCGATTTCTCACGAATCCCTCATATCCGGACTTGATTAGACGACCAGGAGAAGTATACCGCTCCAAAGAATTGTCCTAATCGGTCCAGGCGTCTTCTAGTAATCGGGAGCATAGTACATAAAAAAAAAATCCAAGGAAGTCTGTTAATTAGTATTGCCATAACTGTAAAATTAAACTGACGGCGTAATGAAATATTAAATCTAGAATACTTGTCAAACTTCAGAAATCGGACATTAGTTACGATATATTTATTACGGAATATAAATTTTATCGTCGAAGGAGGGGGGATTTTTGTCTTCAATTCCCCTTGAATTGAACACTAATATTTTAAAAATTGAAATATTCAAAAAAAAAAAAAAAAAAAAAAAACCCGAAAAACTTTAAAGACTAAATAAAGATATTTATTAGCAAAAAAAAAAAAAAATAATAATAATAATTCAACTATTTTCGTAGCAAAAAAATATTAAATTTACTAATTTGCTACATGAGTAACGGATACATTAGTAAGAATATAATTACAATTTACATGCGGCGCCGTGAAAATAAAGCATCCCGTTGGCATGAGAATTAAGTATTGTATTGTGTAAGACAAGACCCCTCCGTCGTGAAAATGTTCACAACGGACCGTTCACGGCAAAAAACACGTGACCTGTGACGTATCGCTGGACTGACGCAAGTTGGATTACGTGGACACAACGCGGATGAAATTTAAAGCTTCTTCGATTTTTCCGAGACCCCTCATCAGATATAGACAAAATTACCATGGGACCATCTAGAAAGTATACCGTTTCAAAAAAAAAAAAAAAAAGGATTTCTCAAATCGATCCAGGCGTCTTGGAGAAGTCAGAGAACATACATAAAAAGCTGCAGACGAATACATAACCTCCTTTGAAGTCGGTTAAAAATCTTCAAAAGTTATCAAGGAAAGCAGAAAAAATATGCATTCAATTCATTTATTCATTCTTTTTCTTTTTCTTTTTTTACTGTAGGAATATTTTTTTTAAAGAAAATAAGTTTCATCTTACGCTTTTATTTTTTCTAATACTTTTTATACATGAGAAATTAGTCCAAAGGAAGAAAACAATAGAAACTTTTTTGCGATTTGGTGAGCTATTGATCAGATTTTATGCTATGAAAATGTGCGGAGATAAAGCATTTAAATGTTACAAAGAAATATATTCGCACATGAAAAAATTAGTAAATTAACTGTTTCCCAGTTGAATGCTGAAAATGTTCAAAATTTCATCTTAAAAACTTGTATGCTTATTTTTAGATTTTCCTTCATTTTTTCTCTGATTTAACAATGAAATGATCAAATAAATAATCGTAAACAAATACTGTGGAAGATAGGTAACAAAAATAGTCGCACCGAAAATCTAAGAGAAGTTATGCATTTTTCACACTATGGACAATTAGATGAATTTAGTTAAAACGCCTTAAGCGTAATTGAAAAGATCTAATACCGTGGAAAGATAAAGCTCAGTAACTGCAAAATTTATCTTTTTTTTAAAAACATTTTTGTGATTTATTGTACTTTAACTTTATTGTACAAGCTTGCGTTTTTGGTTTCTGCTGAAAATTTTTTACCAAGAAAAAAAAACGTTAAATTGCAACATTTTCCTATTGTTGATCTGGAATCCAACACGTTTCTTCAAATATCACAAAAACGCTTTTCTGCAGGTACTGCACTTTTCCTTCCCACGGCAGTTTATTACCCTAGCTCTTCATTGAATAAACTTTCAGCAGCCACTTATTAATGTATAACTTATTGATTTTTCGAAATCTGTGATTTAATATTCAATTGGAAGAAAAAGCTGACCAGACGGGAAGAAAAATCAAGCACAGGAAAACTATTTTAATTAAATCTAATGCTTTGCGAAAACTGATAAAACTTTCTTTAGATAAAATTGCACCTATCCTCCAAAGTTATTTACTCAAAAATCAAGCAAAAGAAACCATCTCAGAGAATTATTTCCATATTTTAAATTTTTAAATTATCAGAACGAAGCTTTGAGACTAATCCTGATAGAAAAAAAATATGTTTTTGAAAATTAATTACTAATATTCTTCTGCATATCGTTACGCATCAATATGTGAGCCTTATTAACTTCCGTAATTAATTTCTAACTAAAATTCAGTAATGAATGTTTTCACAGCTGACATGTTCATTATAATCGCAAGAGAAAATCTGAAAAGATCTTAAACTTCCTTTTATAAAAGTCGAATTTAATTAGTATTTTACACGTCTTAATTTTAAGAACTTAACTAAGGTGGAAATTTAAACTAGCTGTTAAGAGTTGAATGAGATAGCAACTGGAAATATGAAGCACTGATTAAGTTATTAATTATTATAAAAATTGTTACAATAGTAATTATGATAGGTTAATAAGTTATAAAAATGAAATAAAACTTTCGTTCATAAATCGCTTGATAATTATATTCATTCACACACATACACAATAGTGGTACGGCATCAATGGAAAAAACATTTCAAAACATAGACGATCAAAATTAAAAAATCGATGGAATTGAGGAATAGTTCAGAAACACTTAATATTTTTTCTAAAATTGTAATTACAAACACCTATGTTTATATTTGCGTAAAACTTTGGAAACACTCAATATTCTTTTTAACAATGCGCAGGAAAAAAGGGCTGACAGCTTTTCCGCAATATAAGTCTAAGTCTGTAGACAACTAACAATAAAAAACTACTTCCGACGTGATAGATCTCTCAATAACTAATTGATAAAGATTTCATCATTACTGTAAACTGTACAAATATTCACATTTTTTAAGGATAATTTTGGTTCAAATAAAAAAATCTTAATCGAAAAAACATTTAAAGCAGAACATCGATGTTAGAAACATCGATTATCAAACATCAATGTTTCGAAAGCATCGATGTCGCATCACTAACACGCAACCACCAGCATTTTAAAATAATTAAAAGCATAATAAGGTTAGCTCGTGTACTTGGATCTAAAAGAAATGAATTTATTGTATCAAAAAATATTTTCATTTTATCGGTAGTTCGAAAAGAAGCTGATGATTTTACTTTGGGCTTTAAAATATTTTATTTGGTATTTCTTCCTGAAAAAAAAATTTTTTTCATTGAGAATTACAAAAATTGATGCATTTCATTCACTTTATTAACTTTCGATTTCATGAGTAAATCTTAAAACATGTTGTCACCGTAAAAAGGAGAAAAAAAAATCGTTTTTTTTTTTTTTTTTTTTTTTTTGTTTTTTTTTTTTAATTTCTCCAACTGCGTAATCTTTTCTGTAATGACTTATGTAAACGTGGTGAATTAAGTGAGCTTCAACTCAAGAATTTTTTTTAAATAATTTTGTTTATTATGTCAGACAAACATTTTATTTCAAATTTTGACCAAATTGGTGTATCAATGGAAAAATAAAGAACGCTTGTCATAGCTTCATAAATATTTTTGAATAAAAATTTTCTGAAAAGGTTTTTAAAAAATGAGTATTCCTAATTTTAAAATAGAAAATTCAACAAAATATGTTTTCATGTTTTAAGTAAAGAATCGAATGTTTCAGTGGAATTAATTAATGAATAAAATGATTATTTTATGCATAAACATATTCTTTCAATCTTTCATCAAACGAAATTCGGTCAACTAAGAAAGTGTTTTATACGAACCAGAAATAGGCAGCTCGAGTGTCGCGGGCCTTATGCCGTCAACATTGTTCCGTCGTCCTGACCTGCTGGGACGACGGGAGAAAATTTTAAGGATAAAACTATCTATAAGTATGTGTGTGTATTTTTCCGAATTTTTATTCAACAGATGATCTCATTTTTTAACGTAGGAGTATTGCGAATATACATGTAGGTAGTTTTTTTACACCATGCGCTTTGTGCTGTAGTTTGCAGTTGAATAACGTTCTTCTAATTAATTTTATTTGCTTTATTTTTTAATTTTGTGCTTCTGATAATGAAAATATAATGACAATTTTAATTAATTAAAATTAATTATTATAAGAAATAGAGTTTGATAAAGGAAAGTATGCAAAGAATTCAACTTCATATTTTACTGATTATTTTTCTGCATTAAGTCAACTTTTTCAAATTCATATTTAGCAGCAAAAAATAAAGAAAGGAAAATTTTTAATGACAATTTTACATTCGAAATGCATAAAAAATTTTTTACTGTCCCTTCCCATAAAAATACGTATAAAAATCTTGAACTAAGTGTTCAGCTTTTTTTAAGTGATTCGTAATGGAAGAATTTGGCAAAGTAAAACATGAAAAAAAAACATTGACTTTAGGAAATAATTTTCGGAAATTAATTTCGGATATAATAATTTTCGGAAAATATTTCATAATAGCCATTTACGACAGGGATTCACCACTTGCGACACCTCATATAGTGATGATATTATATTTGCCTACAGTATATGGACTTGGTGAGAAATTGAAGAGATATTACCAAGTTGGCATTATTTTTGGCGATATTTTGAAACTTATTTGTGATCGCCATAACGTGCCCTTTATCAAGGTCATGTGATATCCAACTGCCAATTAAGACACCTTTAGTCGGACACACATATGTACTTACAGAGATTGAGATATAGATACGGTCCGATTTTAACAGCGAAAATAGCTTCCACAATACAACAGTTTAAACCTTAGCAACAGTTTAAACCTTAAAAAAACCACTTTTGCTTCTGCTATTTAGTTTTATTTTTTTCCCTGTTTTATAATTAAAATAATCAATTTTTTCAGACGACAAAAAAAAAAAAAAAAAAAAAAAAATATTGCGGCAAAAGGTTGACTTTGTGTGCTCAGAAAAAATGAACTTCACAATAATCGAATAGAAAAAGACTGAATGAGTAATGGAGTTTCTCTATTTTGAGCTGAGACTGTATCGAAGTACAAGTTTCCTTAAGCGAAACAATCTGCTATAAAGTAGGGAAATGTGGGGTAGAGTGAAATAGTTAAGATTACTTACTTTTTTCAAGATGAAGAACTCGGAAATGTGCTCTGAAAATTTCGATGCATAAAGAAAGAGCAATATATTTTGCAATTAAATTTGCTTTGAAACTTTTTTTTAGTTTTGGCAATAAATTTGTATCTTCAAAAAAAGGAGGAAATTTTTCACTTATTTTTTTGTGGGGCTAAGTGAAAAATAAATTTTTTTTCTAATGAAATATTTTCTATTGTATTGTTGAAGATATTTTTGATTAAATAAATAAAAGAATGAATGATTAAATGTAAAGAAAATACAGTCGACGCTCATTATAACGACCACACATTATAAAGACCATTCCATTATAACGACCAGTGGTAAAAGCCCGAACTTTGTCCCTATGAACTTAATGTTAATTTGCTTTCGGCATAACGACCGTTCTGTATCTTCTAATCCAATACAACGACCGAATTCAGCGGGCACTATTTCCGATGTTTTTCCAATAAAGCAAATTTGTAGCTTGAAATGATCTTGATAACTGTTTACAGACAGCTGCATGTAGTCTTCAGTGTTCAATCCAACTTTGAGAGGGGGTGGGAGTACTACTCAAAACAGCACAGAAAAAATAAAGGGGGTATAAAGTGAAATTTCCGGATTCCGAAGTAAAAGGGGTTGACACATTTTATGTTAGTTTGGTGTTTGATCACGTGGTTTTTAAGATCTTTGCAGTTTTGCATCTTTCTGAAGCAGCATGGAATGAAGTCTCAGAAAAGACCCTCAAAAATTGCTATCATCATGTTGATTTTGAAAAGCAAAAGGAATTGGAATCTACTGCTGAAATGCAAAAGCAACTTGCTGAAGTCAGGCAATCCAAGATGAAAATTTCGATGAAGAAGATGAAATGCTGTAAAATGTTTTTAAGAAAATGAAACTGGATGAAGAGATAAACTAAAACAATTATGCTAACATCAATTCTGATTTAGCATGTGTTGAGCATCTGTCAGAAGATACTGTGCACAAAAATTAATTGATGTATCATGATCATATGAAGAAGGAATTGAGACCAAAGTTTCTAGTGTGAAAAGTTTTGAATGTTCAAGGGAATTTTAAATGTTCTTTCAAAGGCACACTACTTATCATCTATAACTGAAATGGAAAATTGTGTTTTGCAAAAATCATGTGCGTTAAAAAGGCAAACAAGTGTTTCTGATTTTATCTTCAGAAAATAAATGATTTTTAAATAAACGATTTTTAAATGTGTAATCAGTTTTTCCCATATTTTCTACTTTAAAATCGGTCATAATATTTTTCACCCATTATTTTTTAAAAAATGTCTATGATAAAAATACTTTAGGAATTTAACTGGAATCTTTGAAAAAATGCAAACTTTATTAGAGCAACATAACATGCGTGATGCATGTATATATGTTTTTTAACTTCTACCTCTTATAACGACCACCCATTATAAAGACCTTTTTCTCTGGGACGGAGATGGTCGTTATATCGAGCGTCGACTGTAAAACAATAAATAAATACGAAATAAGTGATAAATACGTAAAAATAATAAGTAAAAAATACGTAAAAGAATAAGAAATACGTAAATGAATGAATAAAATAGTGAATTAATAAGTGAATGAATGAATAAATAAATACTGGAATTATTGAATAAAATAATGTAAATGAAAAAAAATGAATGAATACGGAAGTAATTTTATAAAAGATTTAATAAGTAAATGAAATGAACTATTTGACGGTGTCCGATCCGCTTTGCCCCGCATGCACTTGACTAACTGTACAAAGCATTTAAAATACAAATAAGCTTAATATTAAACTAATAAATACTGCATTGAATATTAGTAAGTCTCAATTAATATTTGAAATGGTAACAACAAGAATTTTATCATTTATTAATTACAAAAATAATTTTTGACTTACAACAAAATATTATAATATGAGTATCAATTTTTGAAAATTGCTTGTATCATCATATTCTTTGATTTTTAGAGGTAAGTTTTTCTTGACTGGAGTATTGTCCGTTTTTCACTAGTTGAGACTTGGCCACGCCCCCAACACGTTGTATCGGAAGATTCTATATGCGTCTTTTGGGGATGAGGCTTCAGACCAACACTGAGAAAGGTTGCAATTGGTCATCGTTATCGCGCTGTAAGAAGAAGAGTGTTCTATAATTTTTTAAGAAATTACCTCCCACCTTCTTTCCCGAAAAAGGTGTGCTACTAAGACATTTGTTCGACTTAAAAGTATTTTAAGATTTGCAGTGTATTTCTATACGTTTTGGTTTAATTTATCATTGATTTTGCGAAGGAAATCCTAAACTTTCTGTCTTTCACGCTAAGTAAACATTTTCTGAACACATTTTCAGGTGAAATTGGAAGGAAAATTTTTCCTTCTATTCTGCTGAAACTTTCACAGCTCTCAAACGTGGGTTTTTCATAAGTATTCTAATTATAAATCTCTAATCGCATATTGTTAACTTTGCTGGTCAACCATTTCTCACCTTATTTTCGATCCGATTTTCTTCTTTAAAGCGTTTATTAAATATTACACAGTGCTTAGGGATAAATGAACTACTTTTGCCATATTTCGAACTGTTTTACTTCGAATATAATGAAGAATTAATGCGTTTTCGAATTGTGTTTGTTGTTACTTTGCGAATACCAGTCATTTTTAAAATAATACGTAGACCTGTAAAGTGAACAAGCAAAAATTAATGCCAAAAGATTTTTTAACTATCACCGCATTGAAAAAATAACAAAAAAAAAAAAAAAAAAAAAAAGAAAAGAAAGAAAGAAAGAAAGAAAACGACAGACGATAACTTTAATTTCGAATTTTTATGAAAATATTTCTCCGTCACCTCATTTTTGGCCCATTTCAAACAGTCAATATTTTGTAAAAAAAAAAATGTTGAATTGATGTAATCATGTAGAGACAGTATGAAAAAGTATTGAACTACTATTTTGATTCCTAGGCACTTCATTTTTAACCATACACATTTAAAGCCTACGAACAATTTTGGAAGCCTCAGTAGGTAAGTTGCAGTCTGTGTGACACATTTCAATACTTTAGTACTTTTTTTTTTCCAATATGGCTTTTATTCTTCAGAAATGAAAAAAGGAACAAAACAAAAATTAAAGCTTTTCACATGCCAATATGGTTATCTACAGAATAATTGAATAAGTGCCTGAAACAACGTTTTATGTTACTGTTTTAACCTATTTATTTTTCTAAATACGAAAAAATATACATGCTTTTTTTATTCAAGTTTTTTCGATTACTCTAAAAGTAATTCAGTTCTTCCAGTACTTTTACAGAACAGCGTTACGTGTGGGGATCATAAAATAGGCAAAAGTTTGTTGCCCGTATTCTAATACAGATCCGAACAAGGACGGACACAAGGGAGGGGCGATGGGGCGACCGCCCCTTCCTTGAGTCGAGATGCAGAACTCTTCCACGGCATGTCTTTGATACTGAAGTTGAAAATTGTTTTAGCCTATCTTCAATAGTTTGACGAAGCTCTTGCTGTCTGGAAAAGGAAAGTGT
Organism: Uloborus diversus; assembly: GCF_026930045.1. NCBI lineage: Eukaryota > Metazoa > Arthropoda > Arachnida > Araneae > Uloboridae > Uloborus > Uloborus diversus. Next base: position 180,396,146 of record NC_072733.1, on the reverse strand, counting down.
AGCACATATCTTATTCTTAACACATTACTGATAGAGATCTGAACTTTGTATAGGAAGTAGTTCAAAGTTCCAAAAACTCAATTTTAGAAGATTTTAGATGATATTAAATAGGGTTATAGGGTTCAAGGGCTCTTCTCAGGAAGTTTGGAAAATTGAAGTCCCCCCCCCCGAAAAAAAGAGGAACTTTAATGGGACACCTTTGATGGCGTTAAGGTAAGGGATGGGGTTTGGTACACTCCTCCGCAATTTTGTAGAAAAGGAAGTCCCTTCCGTTCCCAAAATAACTGAAATGAGACGATCTTTCATGGTGTTTGGAAAGGGGGGGGGGCGGAGGTTTGCGAATTTATAAAAGGGTAAGGGTGTGAAATCAATCGCCCCCTCCTTGAATAGTTTCTGGATCCGTCCTTGGCTCTGAATGTGAAGTGCGTTTTTTTTTTTAATCAAGAAACGTAGCTATAGTCAACCTATTCAGTTGTTCAAAATATCCCACACTGGCAAGGAAACTGACTCAACCACTGAAAAAAAAACAGCAATGGAGAAAATTAAGGTTTGACGCAATAGTAATTTTAAGTGATTTAGTCTCAAACATTACAATATGCGCAGTCAACTTATTATGTGATGTTTATTAATTAGTTTTTGAAGTATTGATACATAATGCATACTTTAAGCTCGAAAAATATTCTTCCAAATTATGAAATTTCAATGATGTGTCATTATTGATGAAATCGTTTCTACGCCCCCCCCCCGCACCATTTAGGTGAGCTAACTTTGCGGTTTTTGTGTCGAGAAAAAGCACTAAATTTAGATTTTAAATCAATAGCCGGTACGGTTTTCCCAGATTTTGAATTGTGTCACTTTCCTTGCTGGAGTGCGATATGATTCTTTATTAAAAACATACATGATCATAAACATATTGTGACTAGCGCTATCCAGGAAGGAGGGGGGGAGCCGGTCTTTTCCCTTAAAACAATTGTTACTGCGATTTTGGTGACTTAGAGCAAACCTAAGGAGTCGCTTACAAATGATGTCACGCTTGAAAGGGGTAGGGAGAGAGGGTTCGGGGTTCATGAACTTCGGACAGTTAGTCTCAAGGGGGAAGGAGGGGATTATAAGAAATATGACTTCACATATTTTGGTCCAAATAAAAGTGTTCGTTATAGCAATATGTTCATCGAACATTGCGTGAGATGTAACGAGGGGAGAGGCTAAGGTGAAGTGTAACGTCCTTTATGGACAATCCGTGTTTACGTTAGGCTACTGTGTACTGAAGTGTTATAACTAACTTCGTTTCTGCCCCCCCCCCCAGAAACGAAGTTGGTTACCTCCCCCCCCCCCCGCCTTGAAAATACTCGCCCTGGGGGTAGTCGTCATCTCTTAAGCCGACCCAACCGATGAACCTATAATTTTAAAACAGTATTCAAACCAAAGACACTTTTTATAACGCATCGCAAATTATTACATATTTCTAAACATTAATATTCATGCAATACTTAGAGAAATAGCCTTGATTTTAATAGTCAATTGCTTTAAATATTTCAGATTGATTTTTTATTGTTTTCTCATTTACTTTTATTTCTCACATGTAAATCCTTTCTGGAACAATTGCCCAGTCCCCGCCTTTGGTTCAACCAAGTTTTTTTTTTTGGGGGGGGGAGGGGAGGGGGGGGGCAACTTTTGTTCGAATAATGTTTTCATCATTTTTCAAAAATAACTGCTACTGTAGATCTACTGACTGTATATCCGCTCTATATGATCTGAAATTTTGTACAATCCATATAGATGCATCAAAAAGACCCAACCCGTAAGAGCTACTGAGTCACCCCCCCCCCCTCAAGAAAAGGGAGAGGGAGATGGAGAGAGATATTAAGTCTTCAAAACGAACGCAACCCTTAAGCATTTCAATGCCACAGTCTGTGTGGCAATGAAGTTTTCATGTCACCCCCCCCCCCCTTTTTTTTCATCAGCGCACTTGCAATTTCGAATATAGGACGTTAGTGTTTAAAAGGATATCGTTCAAAATTCAGAAAGCCTATCCTTAATAGAAATGTTTCATTCGGAAAACAAAATACCTTACTTTTTTTTGTAAATACAATATTTTTGTTCTGAAATTTTCAGTTTGAAAAGTATAGATTCCCCGTAGACGACAATTACGCGAAGCTAGAAACGAAAGGAAAGAACACAAAGACATTTTTACAAATTTAAATGCCCGCCAAATTTAGGGTTGTCTCAATTGAAAGCGGTAGCGATCACCCCCACGCTAAACTTAGCTTTGCTTTCGGGAAGGCGTTCCGAAGTCTCTTCTCCTCATGAACGCACAATAGACTACATGTGTTACTACATAGTTAAAACATTGCTAGGAAGGGGGCGCTAAAAGCAGAGTGATTATTTCGCCATTTTACTTTGCCCCACTATTTCACTTTGCCCCACATTCCCCTACAACTTATTTTTTCGTCTCGATAACTTGAGTTTTACTTGCCATAGACATTACTGTTAAAATTTTATATTAAAATAATATCGATGAAAAGCACGTTTCTCTCATCCATTAAACGAAAGTACTCAGTTTTGTTTATCTTTTGACCGAAATTAATGGAAAAATATAGTGCAAAAAATATGCACAAAAATTCTAATGGTAAATTTCAGATTAGTGATGTTTAAGGGAGCTTTCTATGAAAAAAATTTTGCTAAATGAACATTACCATCAATGTAAAACTGCATCAATAGACAGATTCTCATCAGTGAACAATTTCTTTACTGAAGGTGCACAAGTTTTCTTTCCAAAGCCTTGATAAAAAGCAACACGAGAGCATCATTAAAAGTATGTCTTGTAGCATGAATGTGAACTTCTTTTAATTAATAATAGATAATAAAGACTTAGTGTTTGGCCTTATAGATTGAGGAAATCAAAACAATATAGCGATGTATGTTATCATGCATTGAAATAGTTATAACTATTATTAGCGCGAATCTGATAAATAAACCTCTAACTTAAAAAGAAAGCTGCGTTTTTTTTTTCAACTTGTGTATTCTGTAGTAAAAAGAGTTAGGCGAGAAAAACTTTTAGGACCAAGAAAATGTAAAGCTAATATTTTGTATAACTCCATCAAATGAACTGTTAAATAAAGGATTATAGGGTAACACCCCAGTAAGTGTCACTTTAAGAGTTTGTTCTTAAACTAACCTCTGTTTTCATTACTTAAAAAAGAACATTCACTTGCAAATATACTTGTATCAAAGAATGCACATCTGTGCATCTGTTAAGTTTACTAAAAACAAAAATATTTGAATTGATATTTTTATAAAAATATATATTCATAAAAATTTACTAAAATCTGCAGTAATTGACACCTGATGCCCCAATGTATGACACCTTGTGATCCAGTAATTGGTACATGTTAATAAAATTGGAAAATCACTTTTTTTTTTCACTTTTAGATTACTTACAAATTTTATCATCATAGGAAACATAATTAATGTTAATTTAAAGTAGGTAATTTTACATAAATTAATGTTAAATCACGCGTCTTGACGTCGAAAAAGTATTTTAAAGAAATAAAAATTAATTTGGAGTTTTACATGGAAAAAAATATCAAGATTATTGCTGTTTCATTAGTCGGTATGCGGTTTTGATTTTATGAATTATAGCTATTTCCACAGAAAAAGGAACATTAACCCGATGATTCTAAGGGACCATAAAAAATAAAATGATTCTCTACAGTCGCAATATCTGGCGGTATATTCTGTAGTATATTCTGTAGGATTCAAATCAATAGTAGAACCCAAATAATATTGTTGCTGCAAAAGAATCAGAAATCAAACTAGTCATATATTGCGCAACACATTAGTGAGTATTGACACATATGCCAATTACTGCGGACTAGCAAAACTGAAGCACCACTAATTGGCATCCATCATTGCTTCAAAATTCCAACAAGGGATAAAAATATACTTCTGCCCACTCAAAGTAACACCTTTCAAATAAACAAAACTTTTGACAACCAAAATGTAAAATTTATTTTAAGTCGGATTTTAATGGATTGATGCGCATGCTTTCCTTAAGCCAGAGAAGAAGCTTTTGCAACAAAAATGACTGATTTGACACAAGCCACAATTCTTTCTCTTTCATATACACTGCTACCATTTAGTAACATGAATTGAAGTTATAATCATTAAAGTAAATGTACATTCAGTTGGTATATAGCCTTCTACTTTCAAAAGATTGGATATGAATCTTATTTTAGGATTTTGTTGTTGGAAGTGCCAGTCACTGGTGACCTGCCAATTACTGGGGGTGTTACCCTATAAGCCAATTAAAAAAAAGAACATTTTTGTTTCTTCTATATTGATTTTGCATTATTTTTTTTAACACATGAAGAAAAGATATTTTGAAATTTTATAGTTGCATCATTATAACTGTTTTTAGCACAGCTGCATGACTGATTGCCAACAAGCAAAGAATCTGAGGACCCGAGAAATAAATATAATTTAAATATAAACCTGTGTTCTCGATATGTTGTTTTTAAAGGTTTATTAGAAATAGTGATGAAAATACAGCTAATGTGCGTCAATGGTAAAAATTACTACTGAAATAAAGCAATGACAAAAATGGAAAAATCTTCCTTCAAAACGTCGTTTCGTGTTAAGAGTGGTTAAGGAATTTCAGCTTACTGTTAATAAGAAAAGAAAATTTCTAATCATAAGATGCACTGATGTTAGTTTGATTCTGATTAGTAAATGAACATTAAAGCACAATTTCATTTTCAAAAGTTCATAACATCGATAAAAACTTACATTTGGTACATGACATTAAAAATATTTTATTAATATATGTAATTGCTAAAAAAATTGCAAAAACTTTTGTGGTTCTGTTTCAGTTTTTTGGGGGACTTTTAATGAAAAGTAGTGTTTTAACCCAGTAAATGATTACGTCCAACCATAGTGCAATCAGAGACAAATGATAGCGGACATAAGCAAAGAGTGTTCCTTCGGGTGGTTCAAAAAAACTTTTTTCAGCTACAGTCCAGGACACCCCCTATTTTTTTTAAGACTTACTAATAGTATTATGCTGTAAAAGTTTTAGCTTCTTACTCAAATTTTAAGACGGTGCTCAATGACCCCTCAATTTAACATTAGCCGTAGTATACAAAATGTCACAAATTTAAAAACATTTTAATTCCCCCATTTGTTTTTTTTTTTTTTTGTAAATAATTATTTCATTGCAATGTATATGCATAATACTCGTTGTTTTTTTCATTTTAATGTATTTTTTTAACTCCCCTCCCCATACTATTGAAGTTTGGGGGAGGGGGTTGATCACCGTCTTTCAGTTGAAATAGGAAGCTAAAATTCTTCCAGTATATTGCTATCCACAAGTCTAAAAATATTGAGGGGTGTCCTGGTATCTAGGAGAAACTTTTTTTTACATGTATTTTTGAACCACCCTAGCTGTTGGGCGACAACATTTGTCATTTTCTTTAACTACTTATTGGATCGGTGGATCTGTTCATGAACACTTCGCTTAACAGATTGGCACTGTATTCAATCATCCAATCCCAAGCAGACAACGGCATAGCCAAGTGCCACGTTGCTTTGTTAACTTCCGCTATCACTTTTCGTCGAATGCATTGTAGTTGGCAAATACAAAATTTTGTTGTCGTTTCTTTTGTGAAATTATGTAGAAGGAAGTTATTGTTGCCAATTCATCTAAGAAAAAAACTTCTGAAACTTATTAAAAATAAGGAGAAAAAACGTTCATTCACTGACCGGAGTATACTACACGAATAAGGCTGTTTCACATCAAACGGTTCCTTGTCTTATATTCATTTCAATAGTCTCGTGAAAAAAACTCCTTTCTCATGAAACTTATCTCGTTTTCTTCTCCCTTTTAAAGTCTTGATGAAAAACACTAAAGAACAGTATTCAATATTGGTTTAGTTTAATCATTAAAACAAACGTGTGAAAAAATGAATTAATTTAACAGTAAGAACAAAGTAAGTTTAAAATAAGAGCTTAAAATTAAACCTAGTCTAAATCATTCTACAACAAAAACTACCCACTTGTTAATTATTTCAATAAAAGATATCGGTATTATTATTGCTACTTCTAGCATTGTAGTTTTACGAGCATACATTAAATCTTGATGTATATTTTGCTGATGCAAAATAATCGAATATCAACAGAAACTCTGATACACAAGTACGGCATTTAGCTCTTTACAAACTATTTAAGACCTTTTCTGCAAGAAAAATGACAAAAATGTGTAGTTTAATTTGTTTAGCAAAACTGGTTCAATTTGTGCCCCGAGGAAGACAATGCAACTAAACTGATACTGCAGCTGAGTGACCTTTTTATTTGCTATGCATTCGTCTTGTTTTATATATATATATATATATATATATATATATATATATATATATATATATATATATATATATATATATATATATATATATATATATATATATATATATATATATATATATATATATGCGCCGAAATAGTTTTAGTATTATCTAGGCTTTAAAATGTGTTTAATGTTTCATTTGAGTCACGTAAAACTGCTTTGAATGACTGTGAAAATGAATTTAATTAAATTTGAAACATTTATTAGATGGAACGGATTAAAACTAACTTTTCTTATGTTTCAAAAACCTACAAAAGAATGCTTTTCAGATTAATCTCATGAAATATAGATTAAATGCAAAGTAATGCCAGAAAATATTTTGTGAATAAATTTTGTTCGAGAGAGCTTTTATTAATTTATTTTTCGGTAGGGAAATACTATATATACAATATTAAAGAGAAAATTTTCGGAGATATTTCGCTATCAGGCACTGAGGTATTTTTTTATTTTTATGCACGGTTAATAGTCTTATGTATCTAAAAATAAATAGTTGCTATCATTTATCTTAATTCACGAAATAAAAAAGGAGTTAATTATATCTTGGTGATTTTTTTTATAGATCTCTTGCTGAGTGTTCAGATAGACTTCAAAGTATTTTTACAAAAACGTCAAACGTAGTTTTGTAATTTTTTTAAGATTCGTGTTTGTAAAAGAATCGCTGGTGCAAAAACTGTAAAAAATAAATAAAATTAAAACAACATATTTTGTAGTGTAGATTTTTTAGCACAGCGTTGAAGAATTTTTATTCATAAGGAAATTCAATAAGTTACCGGATTCATCTCCTACCAATGTAAATAAACTTCTAAGCATCGAGTATTCAAATTATGACTTGAATTTTCTGTTTATTCTTTATTTATTTTTCTTACCTGTTGCAAACTATTCCGTGTTGGTTTATTGCGCAAAATGTTTTTTTCTTTCTGTATTATCCAGCTGATACCAAAAGTATGTATTTTGAGCTTAAAGACGAAGGGGGAAATCAATGAGAAATATGTGTTCGTGATCATGTCACTGACTTATTTTATCTTTTATAAAATATTCATAAGAAACCGTAGAGATTTATTTGTTTAGCAAATAAATTTTGTACTGGTTTGCTTCCAACGTAGAGAAATAAATACTTGTGTTTTAAAACTAGTGTTTGATCTTTCCACAGAAAGATGCAAAGTGGTAAAAAAAAAAAAAAGAACGCATGGAAATTTATTCAATGACAGAAATACTCATAAAATTTACAGAGTAATGGAAGAAAATACTTGCGAACAGGCATGCAATTAACGGAAAATATATCAAGCAAATTTATTATATATCATAACTATAACAATGGGAAGTGCCACTGCAAAAGTAAAAGAACTGCTGGTCTTCAACAATTGTTTTTAAATTAGACAACGGAAAACACATTGGGGAACGGATTTGAAGCAAAAACGCAGATTATAAATTTAAAAATTTCCATTGTGGAAGTTTACTGCATTACCACTAGCCACAAAAAAAACCCTCGCAAGGTTGAGAAAACCGTTACCACATACGGAAAAATAATGAAAAATTAAAAAAAATTTTTATAATAATAATATGCGAAGATATCAGTTGATTCAATTTAACCAAAAGAGAAGTGCGAACTGCTGGGGCAATATTCTAACGGGAATATATATATATATATATATATATATATATATATATATATATATAAATCTCGTGTCACGATGTTTGTTCGGGGTAAACTCCGAAACTACTGAACCAATTTTTATCAAATTTTATACGTATCTGTAATTTGGTTCAACTTAAAAGATAGGATAGTTTTTATAATTTTTTTATTGCAAATAAAATGTTTATTATACATTAATAGTGTGTATCGATTGTTTGGTTCTGTAATTTTTTAATAGATGGCGCTGTAAGTTAATTCAGCCTTAAAAATTTTTTTCTTAAGTTAATTAAAATTTACAAATGATGATATGTTACGGATATTAATATTTATCAACAACAATATCTCCGTAAAAAGGAGGAGTATAGAGGCCACACTTTTCAATGTAAAGGTCAAATTCTACAAATCAAGTTGAAATTGATAAGAGGGTAGTTACATACTCACCACTGCATTTTAAAACGTATGAGGCTTATATAAATGTCGAGTTTTAAGTTCTGTTACCGACTGTGTCAAAGCCGTTATTAAGGGTCCTTACTTGGTCGCATTTGAGGTACAAGATAGGGACAAAATTTGTGGAAATAACGCGGTGAGTGAATATCAGGACAATTACGCTCCGTCTACATTGACTAAGCTCGCAATGAGAGTGAATGAGCTTCTGGATTCCGTTGCTTTGCAGAAGTCGCAGGGGAGCTGGACTCACGGTACTTGCTTGCAAGTCTGTCTTACCCTCCGCAATCCTTGGAGCTTTCTTAGGAAAGTAGAACGGTGTTAAGCTTTGTATTTAAATTACCTAAGTTTTCTCTGAAGGGGGGGGGGTGGTCAGGCGACACAACTGGCTTTTAGCCAGGGATATTACTGTACTCTTCAAGTGGATTCCAGGACAATTTCAGGAAGGAGAATGAATTTCAGTAATGAATTGACTTAACTACCATTGTCGTGTCCCGTCTAGACCTGACGTAACTCCGAATGGGAGCAAGTGAGTCTCTGGATGTCGTAACTTTCCAAGATTAACGAGCAAGTAGAATTCTTTGTGCCTGCTTGAAAGTCTTTTTTAGCAGTGGCTGCGGTTGCGATAATGCTTTTGGTACTTTCTTGGTAAGTCGAAAAATGTGCCAAGCTATTACTTTTAATCTTACTTCGGTTCTCTCTAAAGCTTTCAGAGAAATGATTGTTTCGAATCCGAAAGGTTTCGGAATTCTTCAGAAAGACTTCAGGATAATTTTAGGAAGGTTTCTGAGTTTAAGTGAGATACGTTCCTACTTTTTTGCAAGATATGTTACGGCAGATATTGGGCCTGTTACCTATCCATTATTTTTCAGGACGTTTCATAATTGTTTTTACAGTGTTGAATAAAATCAAAAATATTATGGAAGCCACGCAAACAAAGAACGCAACATTCATCAATCTCGGGCATAATTAAAAATTAAAGCCAAGATATTTGGACCAAAACTCCATCCAAAACAAAACTGTGCATCCAAAACAAAGTGAATGTTGTTTTTGCATTTGTTTTCGTTAAACATTCCCGAAAAGACGGGAATATTTGCGGACCGTTACTAATCGAGAATAATACATATCACGATGCATTTCGTGAACTGTAATTATTGGTAGCAGACAATCATAGGGAGTTGCATTCTCTAATGCAGTATTCGTCAATTGTTTAAGATAATTTTGATGACATAATATCCAACACAATCATCATTTCTGTGGGGAAACTATATAAATTTTATGCTTGAAGATGTACTCCATAGAGTTAAACAAACACACCGATGTACAAATCTAGATTTTACACCAAGTATATATAATGAAGCTTTAGTGTTGATTTAAGATTTATGCATTCCAATTTCAATTTTGTTGTTTAGTCATTATGGTATGATATTTCCTGATCGATTGGTCACCGACTTAGTTAACACTGATTTACAATGAGAAAAAACAGTGCAATGACGTTGTCTTAGCTACAATTATTGTAAATAAGGAGCCATTACTTACAGCTGAAAAAAATCAAAATTATATTGTGCTGAACATCGATCCTGAACAAGGCTATACAGTTGTCGATGAAAACAAAGCCGTTAACATTCCAATTCAATTTTTAAATTCTCTGGATATACAAGGAATGCCACTTGACGATTTCCGGTTGAAAATTGGTTCACCAATTATTCTTTTTGACAGTTCAAACCCAACCAGATTATGCAACGGTACACTTTTTTTTTATCAAAATTTAAACGAGTTTGACGGAAAGGTTTAAAGGAGAACTTTTGTGTTGCCACGCAATCCATTAATAGCGTCATAATTTTCAAACACATTTGGATGGCTTCAATTCCGATTTGTTTAGATTTGAAAAGACCATAAATAGATCTTAAAACCAAACAATGTCTACTTTCGGTTTCACCGTAAAAAAAATTCGAAACGTTACTGGTTAATTTCGTGGAACGTTTCGTGATTTCAGAGGTTTTCACCTATTTCCCCGCAAAATCAAGTATCTTCGCAAAAAAGGTTTCTGAATTGCTAAAAGAAGCACGAATGCTGACTTTTCACTGCTGTGAAAAATATTTTTTGCTATCAGTTTAAAGATTGACTGACGGTGTTTATTAAGTGTATCGGCTTCAATTTGATCACGGCCCGCCCAGGTTGATAAAACTCCCAGTGGGAGCAAAAAAAAAAAAAGTCGCTGGATAGCTGCGGTTTTGCGAGGCAGGAATTGCAGTCAAGGAAATGCTTGGTCTTTGCTTGCGATTTTCGCGTAGTTTTGGCGAGGATTGTTTGAATGCTTCTCGAGCTTTCTTGGGAAATTAGGAAGGCTCTAATCAAATACATAAAGCCTGTTTCATATATCTAGAATGTTCGCAACTGGCTTTATCATGTGAGATTTCGCAATATTTCAGAAAGGTTACTGACTTTTATCGGAAAACGTTCCTGGTTTTTGTAAGATATGTTACTGGTTGAAATTGGGCACATCAGCTGCCTATTATTTTCCAGGAACGTTTCTGAATCGTTTTTACAGTCTTGGACTAGAAACATACATGTTTCTCTAATGGGCAACTATCTATCGCGTACTCACAAGGGAGAAAGGTATCATACCTATTCGAGTTAGCAATAGACAAGTTAAGCAAGAATATCGTGCACAAATAAGTGCTTAGATAATTTTCAGTTTTCAAATAATAGAAACAATAGATCGAAGTCAATGTTATCTACTTCCTTTATAAAATTAAATTTTTATATGTTTTTAATTTAGTTAATGTATTTTGTAAATAAGTTATTGATTACAAACAATAGAGTAATCTGAGATGAATAAAGTGTAGTGTACATTCTAAAAGTTTATGTTGGTTTACGCTTAATTTCTACGTTCCGATATTTAACAATCCGTTTCGATATTTACTATCACTTTCAAGTTATTCTGCTTTTAGTTTTGGCCGAAGTCGCACTTGCAAAATTTACTAACTGTAAGTATAGTGCTTTTAGCATTTAAAATTTAGTTAGTACTTACTAATATCAATAAGTAATTAATTCAGTCTAACACGCCCATTATCAATCTCATATATTTTAAAATTTGCTAGACTATTTTAAGCTTTACTAAAAATATTAATTAGATTCTATCAAATATAGAGCAAAAGAATATTTTAATCCATCTACTTCGCCACAGCAACGCGTGGCTGGGTCAGCTAGTATATATATATATATAGAGAGAGAGATAGATATTATAATAGGTTAATTAAATATTTCAATTATTAATTATTTCCTTTTCAGGAATGAAAAGCACATCTAACTGTTAACAAAAAAAAAGAAACCCTACTAAGGTTATTTCTAAGTGTGATACTCGTAGATTAACCCCTTCTCACCCTCTCCCGTTAAAAACAAATCCAAAAATAAAATATAAATTTGTATATTAATTGTACAAATAATTTTATTTACATAATTTTCTTGAATAAAAAACAGGCCATTTTACTACCGTTTCTTGAAAATATTCGCTGGGTAATGAGATCGGTATTGGGTTAAAGGGATATCATTGTTCAACTGAGTAGTATTTTGTTTATTAGAAACATTTTTTGGAAAACTATATATAACTCGATTGATTTATTTCTAGATATGATACTGATGAAATGGCTAAGTTGAAATGTGTTTATTTCACCTGTTGTAATAAATGTTAAACTGAAAAAAAGTTTTAATGAGAAGGATCAAAAATTATAATATGTTTTTCTCTTAGAAAAAAAAAGTTACTGTACTTAATGGTCATGCCGACATGACTCAATTGTGTTTTATTTCATATATTCTCACAAAAAAAACAAAAAAAAAAAAAAAACTTTTAAAATAACTCATGTTTAACAATCATATCTAAAAATAATGCGTTATAGATGTATCAAAATAAAAAGATTTATCTTAAATTAATTTCAAATAGTGAATTACATTGTCCTAACGGTATGACGTGCATCACTCTCATTTTGTGTATTCTGTGTACACTAAGCTTGTCTGTAAACAAAATACATGATACATTTAACGAGAATGAATTAGTATTAAAGATTATCAAGTGTAAATAACTGCTTGCACGCTTCAAAATCTGTCCAGCTCTTTTGTAACGAACAATTTTCAATTACAGATAGTTGATTACGCAGAATGTCAAAAATGTTTCTAAAAGTTAATTAAAATCATGCTGCGACGTTTTAAGAAGCAGTATGTACTGAATGGTTTAATTATTTCATCAAATAATCTCCAAGCATTCCAAAAAAAAAAATCAAGGATTATCTAAAACTACGAAACAATAGCTTCATTTATGGTTAAGATATTCCGAATGGAATTGACAACAATCAAAGAATACTGAACCGAGAAGCGCACGCAAATCTCTCCCGTTGCCTTGGTAACGAAACTCTTCCCCTGTTTTGCGCTGCTATCCGAAACACGTTACGTGCGGACAAAAGAGGTGTTTATGCTTTTGAGTGTGTGTGTGTTTGGATGTTTGCGTGTACCTTGTCTAATTCCTGATTAGAACATAGTATGCGCGCGGGGCAATTTGATACAAATTACGTTTAATCAAGAGAATAAATCAAGCTATTTAGTGTAGCTGCAATAAATAAACTCTCATTTCTGACCATCTGTTTGTGTTAATATCTATGGATATTTAATCATTCATGTATGTGTGTGGGTTCATGTATATATATGTATTTATATACTACACGGATTAAATTAAATATATCAAGATACATAAATTTACTCTGAATTTTGAATTTTAGCTAAGTTCTTTTTTTTTTTTGTATTCCACGATTTGTTGATTTTCGTTGTTGGTTTTAGATAACGTTTTACGTTGGAAAACATTTTAGTTTTTTTTTTTTGATATCACTTCAAGAGTTGTCTACAGACTTTCGTTGTTTGATTTAAGATCTAACAAAATCATCAGAAAATCGCTAGTGGGAGCAAATATTAACATATTAAGTAGTAAGTTACCGCACCTAGGTCAGGGCTAAGGCAGAACTACATGCAATATACCAACAGCCCGATTTTCTCATCAGAGACTGCAGTTTTGTCCTTGTTATGGACATAGCAGTCTGGAATAGGAAAAAACAGAGCTAGAGTTCAACTCCTAAGTTTTGAACCGCACCATGTCTGCAGACTTTTACTGGTGAGATAAATTTCCTTTATCTACCAGTTTGTTGGCACTCTCAGCTTCAATGAAATAGCATCTGCCTCCATCTCGGTTGTTCCCTATTCCAGACTGATGAGTCCATAGTAAGGGTGAAGCAGTCATTGTATTTGATAACATGGCTGTCGGTTTATTCCACGTATTTAACGTATTGTTTTTGCTGAGAAGTAAGACGTATTCTGATAATTAGTTAAGCAGTAAACAACCTACCTATATTGTACCGAGGAATATGACCATTGGTTGTAGGTCAAAAAACGGTTTCTTCATACTGACTTCTTCTAAACTGCAGATGTACTGCAGTCTTCAAACTTATGAAAGTTATATACTGGTAGAATTCAATCAATCTTATTAAGTAAGCTTGATTAAAGTAAAACGGTAAGAAGAAACCGTTTTTTTTTTTTTTGACTTACACAATGTCAACGCCTATATTGTGAAGGATCAATAACAATAAATAGAAGCTATGTATTTGATTGTCACGACAAGACACATAAAGAACTTATCCTCTGTCATAACCATTAAAAATATTTAAATATTTTAAAGTCACTATGGTCGAGGTAAGAAAATCTTAGTTATAAGTATTATCTTTTTTAGGAAGCATTGCATCTGAATACTGACTATAGAAAAAAGCTCTCTCAAATTCGCGGAACAAATTGCTATGTCCACAAATAGAAAAACGCTGAATGAGTGTCTTTTCAGCAACTTTAATATCAATGTAATAGAAATATGGTGCAGTTATTAAAAAAATACAAGGAAATAAACTCCACCTGAGAATAAACACACTCCAGTGAATTAACGCAGTTAAACAACATTTAAAATACGTTTTCCTTACTGTTATACAATTCGAACGATAGAAAGAATTAGGAAAAACTAGAAAATGAATTTCTGAAATAAAACATTCGTAAAGTCGTAAAGAAAAAAAAAAGGCAAAACCAGAAAGCAATGAAAATTGAAAAGGAATAAATAAGTAGAGAGTGTAAAATAAAAGTTGATTACAAAAGAAATACAGAATATGAAAAAGTTTAAGTAATCTTAGGTACAGCATTGCACAAGTACAAATTAATGAAAATTTGGTAAACAAAACATTTAATGATACTTTTAAAAAAATATACCACAATGTTCATTGACTGGAAAAATTTGTTTTTTCATTGGTTAGGTGTTTGTTTACTAGGTCTATTGCACCACTTTTATTTAGCACTTCCGAAAAATTTAGATAAAATGCATAAAAATTCTCACATTAAAAAAAAATACTAAGGTCAAAAAAATCTCTTACTCTCAGGCACCAACTGTTGCAGATTTTAATGATGTTTTGAATTTCTGGAAACGAGCGGCAAGGCGTTCAGGCCACAATAAACGAAAATAGAATACAGCTGTTTATAAATACGTTTTAAGCGGGTTTTCACCGGCAAGTCCGTAAAACGGAATGTTTATGCCTATTAATAACAATGACTGAACTTTTGGAACGTAAAGAAAGTTCAAAAAAATCTAAATTTGAATTTTGAGTCAAAAATTGCTCTTTTCTACACGTTGACGTTGAATTTTTCACTTTTTTAAAAATTTTATTTTGGCTTGATTGTTGTGCATGCGTCAATTTTCACAACTTTTATTTTTGAGTTGGCATTGCAACGCCAGGCAACTCCGCTAGTAATAAATGGAAATGATCAAAATAGGATTAAGTTAAACCATGAGTAAAGCGAAAAATTAACGTTACATAAACCACAAATTGGTCTAGACAATTTGTGCTCTATTTAGCTTGTTTTTTTCATATTACTAATAAATATAGTAACAATTTCAAAAAGTAGCAACGAGCCTACTTTCAAATAAAATACAGGGAAAATTACAGTGATAAAAATTAGTTATCAAATACCAAAACTTTTTTAGTAAACGCTGGTATAATCCACTATATTGCTTTTCATAGGGAATCCAACTATATTTCTAAGTCCCATTCCGATGACAACTTGTGTTTGTTAGTTTAAAATTAAATAAATTGATTATCTTCATTCATTTTGTAACTCATTCATTTGTAGGAATGACATTTAGTTGCTTTATTACAAGGGTTTAAATTTTTCGCCCCCTTCTCTCCCTCTTTCTTTCGGATACTATTTTAACTTTTACTAAAAAATGAGTTTTTGCGAAATAAGTGACATTCATTACCTATTATGTTATCCAATATAAAAGAAATTATTTAGGCAGAAAAAAAAATTTCAGGTTTGATTTTTTTTTTTCATACTAATATAATTTTACACAAGAAAACCCCTTTCTTTTCATTTATCAAACATACGGTAAACATATGATTCAAAACATATTTTATTCAACAACGTTTTTCATTGTAACGGAAAGAATTGTTAAATTTATTACTTAATGCACACTTATTTTTCTGCACTTCTATTGTAGTAACAGCCTAACTAAAGAGTTTGGATGCTCTGCTGAATGGCGCAAGGCAAACCTCCCCAGGGCTGGTCTGAAAAGGAAATAGCGACTTGGTTTTTTCAGAAGTCACCAGGGGTTGAACTGCAGTTAAATGCCCCGTTATTGCTCAAAATGCTGTGCATCTGACATTATATCGAGGTAAGAGTTTTTTCGTAAAAGCTTTATACTTTTCCGACAGTAATATCTTTGTTTTTTCAGTCTCAAATAATATTTTTTTTAAAAGGAAAGAAATGCTGTTTAGCATTAAGACACTTAATCAATATTTTCTTATTACATGTCATGAGTTTTAAAAAGAAAAATATTGACCAGCCACACTTTCAACAAATTTCATTTCTTATTCTTGTTGGTGGTGAAAAAGCACTTTGTTTTGATTCACTTAATTGTACAGGAAACCTTGAACAGTAAAACTTGGAAACTATAATTCAGTAGCTGTTAATATCACGATACCGAATGTCTATTATACTGGAGAAAATTATTATATTTCCATAAATTTGGTTCCATTTATGGATTAGCCAAATTTCATGCCACTTTACTTTGAGTACACTGCCGTGGTCAAATAAAGGACAGTAACTCAGTAACTGCAAATTTTTCAATCTTTATTTGCTTATCATTAAATGTACGTTAGCTTTATTTCACAAGCTTGCTAATTTGGTTTCTGCTGAAAAAGGGGGAAAAACACAGAAAAACGTCTAATTCCAATATTTCCTACTGTTAGTATTGACTCAAAAAAAAAAAAAAAAACGCGTTTCTTATATTGAAAACTCATTTCTGCAGATACTGCCATTTACCTACCAGTACAAACTGGGGAGCGGAAATCATTTCATAAAGCAATAAAACAAACATGCTTCCAGTTACTTCGCATAGAATATGATTTTGACTCCGCTCTCCAGAAACTTCGGCCTATTACTCCGAAGAAGCAACGGCACGGATGGTCATGCAATGCAATTAGCGTGTGACATCAGACGACGGGACTGCGCTGAATTTCAGCAAAATGAAGCCGGGGGAATCATCTCGCTTAGCCATCAGCTGAGATGCACGCTGACGCAAGAGTCTGCGAATACCTAGGCGCGTGGTAGAGAGCGTTGCAACCACGCCGTCCGAATCCGATTATCGATTCTTTATTCTTAATACGGGGGCGGATATCGGAAATTCGTCTGCTAGCCGCATGGTAGGACGAGCATGCTGCCTTTGTTTACATTTCGGCTGCCACACCTGTCGGGCCGCCCACTTTCTCTCTTTTGCGCCTGCTGCTTCTTCGCCGATAGAGCGAAGGAAAGGCGGCTGGGGGACAGTCCCTTCGGAACAGGACGTGCCTCAAAGTTAAAAAATTCACTGCTCCAAGATGATACGCACAGAATCCATAATGCGTTATATATATATATATATATATATATATATATATATATATATATATATATATATATATATATATATATATATATATATATATATATATATATATATATATATATATATATATATATATATTGTACTTGTTTACATAAATCAAGTAGATGACGGTAATGGGGGGGGGCGTCAAGTCAAGAAGAAATAATTTGCTTTTTTCCACGCTAATTTCCAGTACTATAACTTAATTAATTATTTTTTTTGACATAAGTGAGTTTGACTCCTTTTACTAGTTATTTATTTTCCAGGTTTTAAAGATATTTTTCACGTCATTTAAAAAATACTTTTTATAGTCAGCATCGTGCCTTTTTCAAAAAAAAAAAAATTTTTTTTACCGTCACTTGCGCATAGTGGTCCAACTCTGGTAATGTTTTATTTATTCCTTTAGCACCCAAATCTATCTATCTACCTGTAAGGAAATAAACATATTTGATCGACGTATCTATTTTCCGTCTTATTATTTAATCTTCCATCTGCATGTCTATCAGAATAGAGGCATTACACAGTCTGTAAATTAGTTTGAAATAGGTAATTTTCTGATAAATGCTCAAAATAATTTCTCTCTGTTTAAATCTTGCTGTAAATTATTTTCCTTGTACTATCTCCTAGACAGTTTTTATGGATATTTCGTCCCATGTATTTACTTGAAATTTGCGTAAGAAGTTGTTACCAGCATAGGAGATTTCGGGGCACGTTGGTCCACTTTTCTACATGTAATTTTTTTTCTCTTGCCGAAAAATAAAAGGAGCATGTTGCTTTTGGACCATAAGTTTCGTCAAATACTTCGGATAATCCTAGATTGTTTGAAAAATGTTTTAATTCCTTTTTCTGACTAATATTGCAACAGACCCATGTGAAGTGGACCAGTGTGCCCCATACTCGGAGTACTTTGGTCCGCATTACGCCAACAAATTCTGTAACAAATTTGATAATAAATGTTATCGAATGTTGTAACCGACTTGTTTTTTTTTTTTTTTTGTAATTAGAAAGCAAATTATGAAGTTTAAAGTTCGATGTAATAGATTAGATTAAACTAAATAGTAAACCGACTTTTATTTTGTCGCTATTTATTCCAGAAATTTCTACATTTTCACAAGAATCAGCGCCACTTAGATCTTCATATTCTTCATTGCTGCTATTACTAGCATATTTGATTCATTTTTGTGATTTTTTAAAAGGGAACCAATATGCCCCGGGTTTTGTCTGAAAATATACCATAACATCTTTTTAATGACGAAAAAAAAAAAAAAAACTAAAAATTATTGGAAACTAAAAGCACTTACTTTAGGAGGGTAATTCAATTAATTGGTTCAATCTTTATGAACAAAAAATAAATTTGCACACTTTTGAAATTTACTCAGCACTGTGTTGAAAGTTCATTTTCTGAAATAAAATTTTTTCAATAACTGATTTCATTTTAGGATTTGTAGGATTATAATTGCTATTTGTTGGTCATAAATTAAAAAAAAAAAATAGTATATAGATCGATCCAACGGGCAATGCGGACCTAGGAACGAAGAATACTCTTAAAATTAATTTTCTAGACACATATTCAACCTTATTCAACCCTAGACACATATTCAACCTAAGGTAACATCAACATGCAAACTTTCCAGAATATTATTAAATATGATTGTTTGAAATAGAAAACTTTCTTTTAAATTATTTACCAATTGCAACTAAATCGTTATTGATAGTCGAAAAATAGCTCGGCTGTAAAACAGCTGTTTACCGTTTATGATATTTATTTGTCCTTTATCAATTTTAGATGATCCTTTTGAAATACAAGTGAAATAAAAAAATCAAATTTCATTCGGTTTCAAATTCTTCATAGTTATTTAAATACTCGAAAAAAGTTCTAACATAAATTGTGTCGTCTTTCGGTAAAAATTATGCTTGAACTAAGTCTCGTAAAATAACGACGTGAGTTTCGAGTTCACGTGAAATAATTATCCTTAAATAATAGAGGCAGTGAGAAGCAAAGGGATGTAAAAAGATATTTTCAAGTTTTGAGTAAAACGCGTTTAAAGATAATGCCCTCGGTAGAAATTCATTGAAAAGTTTGTTTTTAATAATGCTGGATAACAGCACCTACCAGGACTACACGTACCATCTCTTGCCCCAAGGAAGAGGAGAGGTTCACATATCATTTGTACTGGTTATCTCAAAATTTTTAAAATTTTGCCGCTACATCCCATTGCTTCTCACTGACTCGATTGTTCTTAATCCTCTTGAGATAATCTTTTTAAAATGAAAGTAAAATTTTTAAAAAATGCAAATTTCATTCAGATTAATAATATTTGTATTTCATTGAAAAGCCTGAAAGTCATTCTAACACAAATTGTCTCGGCTTCCAGTAAATATGCATGTGAGTTAAGTGTAGAAAAAGAATGGTATTAGTTTCATGTGTGAACTAACATATACAATCAAAATACATTGAAATCGTACAATGTTTATTATATGTATCATAAGTGGTTAAAACCATATTTCCATTTCCTTTTACTTTTTAGGTATAGATATTAAAACGATGTTGTTTCTCTTGCAAGCAACTATATTTATGAATATGGTGATCTAGCAATAACTTTTTAAATTTAAAAATCTTATTAAATCACTTGATTATCATTTTATTTACTCCTATAATCTTTTTATACTATAATGTCATACCTTTAAACTTTGTTGTTTTATCTGATCAGAAGAAAAGGTTTTACGAATTCGGCATGGTATGAATAGCTGAATAGATAATTTTACCATTTTTGGATACCCTATAACATTTCATCACATGTGAGGAAGAAAAATCCAAAAATGCTTTGTCCCAAGTACAAAGCATTTATCGCTTTTTAAGACAAAAAGTAGTTAACTGAAGCATTCACATGGAAACAACTGAGCATTTATTTTGGCACAAATAACTGTCTTGCATGTAACTTTAGTAAATATTTTACATAAATTATGCTTCAGGAAACTTTTATAAATAAAGAAACATAAAATCATGTAGATCGAAACACATTCTCACATTTGAATAGCTCTCAAACTTCAATATTTAATAGCCTTAAGAAAAAAAAGAGAGTACTTTTCATTTTTTTTACACTTATGTTTGAATTCTTCTATTTATTCGATTGTATTTATTAATACTTAGTTTTATAAACAATGTTTATCTCAGAAATATATGACATGAGGGAGTTCATTTACAAGGCAGTTATTTACCAGGTAAAAATACACACACACACACTATATATATATATATATATATATATATATATATATATTAGAAAGAAACATCTAACTTAAAGAACAGATACTACATTCTACGCAATATTTTTTTTACAGTAAATTCAGATAATATAAAGTTATTCCATTTATGTGATTTGAAAAACTTTATAATTACTCAATAATTTATAACTGGAATAGGTTGTATACAAACTATCGTGGAGCTTTTACAACAACCAAGTGAATAACTAAATTAATTCCGAGTTATGTACGTGTAAATAATTTGCATTTGTTGAAAGTTTATATGTATTTACATGTCCTGATAAGTGCTTGCCTTGATGACTTCTAAATATTAAACCAAAGTAACAAGTTTTTTTATTCAAGAAGCAAAAAAAAAAAAAAGTTACCATTGATATTAAAAGAATTATTAGACGCTAAGTATTAAACACTAAGTATCCAGTATCCACAATAAGTAAGGCGAAAAAGATTGAAAAAACATTTTTTAAATTAAAATTTTTAAAATAAATCAATTGAAGCTAGCTTAAATTGGTTGATTTTTTTTTAATTTAGTGCGCGCGATTCTTTTTATGTGAAACAAAACTAGATTTTACAGTTTTAAATATATCTTGAAACTGTAATGTTTCTTTACATTTACATCATTATTTAAAAAACGCATTAATTAGTATGTATATCAGTATTGTTTTTAAACTGCGTATGTCAAATACGATTTAAGACAAATATTGTTTCAAGCAATTTTGTTTAAGAGCCTCTGTAAAACTGCACTACATATTACTATTCAACTTGCCATTACTCTCTCGTTACTGAATGTATATTAAAATTAATTAGAAAAGCAAATACAATATTGAAGCAGATTATATGCATAAAAACAGAATATTTCAGATTATATATTAGTCTATGTAAAATGAATAGACTTAGGAGCATTTTACAGAAAAATCTTCTATAAAAATTAAAAATTCCGAATTCTTGGCTGAGTAGTTAAAACTCAGTTACATTTATGGAAACGTTTCAGATATTAACTTTCCTGATCACAGTTATAAAACAGATATGACCAGTAATCTAATTAATGTAAATTTTTTTACTGGCTTTGTGTATTACAAAAACTGGTTCATCATTCAAAATCATTGTAAGGCAGAATAAATACTTAGTTCATTTTATTAGTAAAATAGAAACGCATATAACTTAATTTACTATGAATAATAACAGTTATAACTTTTTCGAGATGTAGGTTAAACACCAAAAGATTAAAATCAAATCATGTACATAAATAACTCTTGTAGTAAATGCGAAGTTTTTAATGGATGGTTAAATCTTATTAACGTTCAATCCGTTGATATGGCTTTAATCTCGATGTCTCAGTGCTTAGCGAGTATTCTGAATCAAATAAACACAGGACTAGCTTACAATTATACATAACTGTTGCAGCAATTTTCCATGTAAATGAAAGTTGAAAAAAAATTTTTTTTTTACTGTTTTATTTGCATTACGGAGATGCAGTTATAGATTGCAATCGTTAAAAGAAATCATCGGATTCAAAAATGAATTGAAAGTAAAAATGTTCATTTTAGTTGATATAATAATATTTTGTTGATAACATTTGAAGTGATATATACTTCTGGTGGTCTTCATATGAATGAAACAACATGACTGCTATGGTTTTATAGATAGGTTTGTTTAGAGAAAAAATATTTTTGAAAAAATCTCGAACATTTCAAAATTTCTCCAGTCAGTGCCTAGACTTAAAAACACTGAAGTTCGTAACGTAACTCGATTAAAATCAGCTTTACAAAGATATCATAACAAATGCAATAAGTAATTAATTAAAACTCAAATGTTTTTTTTAAATCGAGCAATATGCTCCATTTTATTTTGTATTATTTGTTTTCAGTCGTCAAGTTGTAAGAAATATTATTTAAATTTTCTCGTATAGCGGCATTTTTAAAGTTAACTGTTCTAATCGTTTTCGCAGATATGAATTACAAAAACAAAAGTAACTATAGACCTAAAGCATAAATATGTGTGTGTGTGTTTGTGTGTGTGTTGATTTTCAGAAATTAGAGATTTAAACATAAAAGATTGTTATGACAACTTTTTTGCGAGCGGTAAGTGCTGTTAGATTTTTGTTGTATTTCCCTTAGATTAGCAATTCGTTTTTGGTAAAGTAATTTTTGACATTTAACTCGCAATTCTTTTCTTTTCACTGGAAGGAATGACATCAGCGCGGGTGAAATCTTTGTCCCGAGCGAATGTTTTGGCGATAGGCCAGGATGCCCACTCGCCAAGGTAGGGATCGCGTAGACAAAGGGAATCGGGGGAGAGGGGCTCGGGGAGGGAGGAATAATGAGGAAGACGGGGGAGAGAGGCGCATGCCCGGCAGTCGGATTCGGGGAGGCTGCGCAGTGAGTGCCCTTCCAGCGAGTGTGCAAATATGGCGGCGAGCTCTTGGCGTCTGCGGTGCGTGCGGCGCGGATAATCGCTTCGAACCCGGTTTCTGCGAGTGCGGGAAGTGGCAGTCTGTGTGTTCGGATGCTTCGGAGCGGCCAGAGAGCCGAATGAACGAGGATATGACCGAGCTGGTGGACCGCGAGCGCCTCCAACGGGTGGTCGTGGTGTCTGTGGAGCAGCAGGAGGGCGGCGGTGGCGCCCCCCAGCTCGACTCTCGGCGGCCCGCCGTCGATTCGGACGACGAGGAGGACGCGAACTCGGTGGTGGACGCAGTGGAGCCGCCGGTGGACCTTCTGTCGCGCTCCGACTCGGAAGAAGTGAGCGGCCCGATGATCGAGGCCGCCGAGTTCCGGGCCCTGGCCGAGGGCCCGGCCTACGCTAGCCTCAACGGCCGCCTCAGCCCGGGCTTCTCGACAGCGTCCAGCTACGCGACGCTCACGCCCCTTCAGCCGCTGCCCCCCATCTCTACCATGTCGGACAAGTTCTCCCACTACGCGCACCCGGGCAACGTGAGTGGCAGCTTCACGCTCATGCAAAACAACCTGGGCATGAACTTCCAGTACGACAAACTCGGCTCCATCGGGGTCATGAACATGAGCCCGACCCTCGGCGTGACGCATGCCTCTGCCGTCTCCATGCTGGCCGCCAACGGCCTCGGCTCCCAGTCCATCCCTTCGCCCCCTTACTCCCAGAACGGCATCCACAGCCCCGAGAAGTCGCTCAGCCCCACCGGCTTCGAATCCTACGCGCAGCGGGACCTGGGCTCGCCCCAGAGTCCCGTCCTGCACACGCCCACCTCCATGACCCTTCAGACGCTGAACGGGCTGAGTGTGCCCGGGAGCCCGCCCCCGGCCCAGCTCCAGACCCCGAGCCCCCCGAGCAAGCCCTCGCCCGAGCCCATGACGGTGCCCGTGGTCAGCCTGGCCCCGGCCACCGCCCTCAATGTTGCCCTCTCGCTCGCTTCGGCCATCCCCGTGCACGTGACTGTCCAGCCGGCGGCCACCATCGTCGCGTCGCAGCCGCCACAGCCACAGCAGGTCGTGGTGGCTGCGGCCTCGGTAGTCCAACAGCCACCTCAGCCACAGCAGCAACCTCAGCCACAGCAGGTCCCCAACAAGACCATCATGGTGGCGACGGCTGTATCCCCACAGTCTGTCAAAAGCAGCGGAGATGAAGTCGAAGAGATAAACACTAAAGAGCTGGCGCAGAGGATTAGCGCCGAACTCAAACGATACAGCATACCACAGGCGATATTCGCCCAAAGGGTGCTGTGCAGGTCCCAAGGCACGCTTTCGGACCTGCTAAGAAACCCAAAACCTTGGAGCAAATTGAAATCTGGGAGGGAAACCTTTCGAAGGATGTACAAGTGGCTCGAAGAACCGGAATTTCAAAGGATGTCTGCCCTCAGATTAGCAGGTAAAGTGTTTACCAATAATCTATAATCCTCTACTTTCTATCTATATATACCTTAGATTATAGTTTCCAATTCTGAATCAAAATTCGCTTTTTTGAAAAAAGCTGGGTACAGTGTCCATGTAACCTTCAAATACTCCTTTCGTTCTTTATCTAAAACGTGTTTGACAAAACCTCCTTTATGTGCTATTTTCGCTACTAGAAATTCTTTTATGCATAATGTGTTTAACACCGGAGCTCTCGTATTTATAGCAATCATACTGAGGCTTCTGTCATACTGAGGTTTAAAATTCAATGATGTATATGATTGTGTAATCTTATTTTTATCACAATGCTATTAAGCACACATTTATCATTAGTTACTTCCATTCATATTCACGACATTTCGTCATAACTTATGTCTGCTAAAGTTTCGGAAAGATTCATGAGAAATAAATGTATGCACAACAAAACTTGATTTCATTTAATATTCTTTGTATGTTCAATACCAAACTTTTTCTGACGGCGAAATAATAGATAAGAAATGTTCTTACTATCGTAAATGTGAGTAACAGTTAAATGATTTTTAATGTGATTTTTTCATGAGCAGAAGAAATCATTATTGATATTTCTTCTCTTATTGATAAGTTTACTAGGATTAAATCAAAGTAGATTCTTAAATGCAGGGGAATATGCAAAGCTTTAATCCTTTAAGTTACATGTAAGAGTTCATATCTTGTTTTATAGCAAAATAATATTATTAAATTGTGCAGAAAAATATTTTAATATCAAATGAATTATGTTTCATAAAGTAATGAATGAATTTCCTGTCCAATGTAATGTTTAAAAATGCATTTATACTTTCTCAGATAACACATAATTGGATATGCTATTCGTGTTCTGTTTTAAAAAATATATCTAGTTTTCACGATAAAATGCCGACTTGCAACGATGCAAAAAATGCAACACATACTTCGGACGAAACAGAAAGTGTGTCTAATGTTTAGTTAAGCGTTTAAAAAATCGGTTCAGCGTCGCAATTAAACAATATCCTTTTTAAGTGATTCATATTATAAATATTAAGTAGACGGCATGCATCTAAATGTAACAACAAATGTATTCAAAAAATTGAAGAAAATATCTAGAAAATACCTTACAATAACCGATTAAACTTAACATCTAAAATTGACAAGTGTACTTTCTATAGAAAATGTAAATTTGTTGGATAAACATTTTTTTTTTCTCATTTTTATCATCAAAGTTTCCGGAAGATAGTTAAGAAATACTTTCTATAAGAAGCTCGCTATCCTGTGCTTTTGTTTTACTGCGCAGAGAGTGTGCTCGCCAAAGAAACACATGTACAGAAACAAGTAGAATAACTGAAGTAGTCCATCCAGGTTTTTGATTAATTGTCAGCTGATTGTCAACTCGCTAAACAAACACATCAATGAGAAAATGTAATTATTTACCCGAAAATAAAGGCATATACTTCATTGTAACAGCAAATATATTCAGAAAATTCAATAAAAATATTCAAAAATATATCTTATACTGAAGGATTTGATTCATTATCTAAAACTATCACGTGCATTTTCTACAGGGAAATATAAATTTGCCAGATGAACTTTTTTTGTCTCATTTTTATCATCAAAGCTACCGGAAGAAAAATAAGATATTCGACCGATAGCAAACGGAACTAAGCAGACGCACTCCTATGTTTTTGTTTTACTGCGCATAGAGTGTGCTCACCAAAGAAACACATGTACAGAAACAAACGTGACTACGGAAGGTTTTTTGATTGATTGTCAGCTTATTGTCAACTATTTAAGCGTTAAATATCAGCATCAGTTTGAAGCTGTATTTTTTTCATATATGTGGAAAATAATAATAATAGTTATAATTTTTCGTAGTAAATTTGAGTTCTATTAAATTTATTTTGAGCACGAGTTAGAATAAACTGATCTATACTTCTCAAATATTTATTCTCATGATTTCATAATGTTTACATGTTATTGACACAAGCTTCTGAATCGTTAATATAAAATATTTTTGACCTAAGCACCTGAATTAAACTCATATGAAATTATTAGGTTGTTACTTTAAGCAATATTTGGAAACTTCTTTGCCACAGCTGAAATAGTAAAATATACAATATAAATGTAAGTGTAATTTTTGTTTATAACAGATTCCTACCTTTATTTGAAAAAAAAAATCTTTTAATATATTTTAATATAGACAACAAATAATCGGTCGAGGTTATTTCAAAGTATTTCCTAATGTGTAAAAAAGTTTGTTTAAAGTTAAAACTATTTTGACTTGATTTCTCAGCCATTATTGTTTTCTTTTTTTCTGATAGAAAAATTAAGATTTTTCATTTTAAACAATATTTTGAACTGAACTTTAAATGTAGAGTCATTAAGAGTCAAATCGTACGTAAGCTAAACAAGTAGAATAAGAGTGTAGTATAGTTTAATCTTGATAGAGTTAACCTAGGAGAACAATCGCACGAACCATGAAAGAATTCATACGTAAAAATTATCCGAAGAACATTGTCTTATGTTTGTGAGATTAGTAACCAGTGAACGCAAATATTTTTTTAGTTATCTCTATGCGTAACACAAAAATTGGCAAAATATTTTCTTACAAAGGAAGGCAAAAAAAAAATTAAATACCTATCATTATTAAAACGTGTTACTAATTTATGAACAATAAAAATCTTTTGATTCTACAAAAGGTAAAACTATTATTTTGCCTAGATAATTGTATGGTATTTAAAATGCGCAATAACTAATGCGTAATATTGTGAAATGATTATGTAGGTTATATTTAAAAAATAGGAGCTGACATAGTATTGCCAATATGTGCTTAGAAATATAATTTTAAAACGTGAAAAATGGTTCTTTCTAATCTTAAGTGCTAAATAATTTTCTAACATATTTTCATTTCGTCAGGGGGAGTCAAAAACTATTGAGAGATAATTTAATATCTTAAATAAATTAAAATTGTGTGTTTTTGAATTGTGTGTAAATGTTGAAAAGTTAATATGAAAGCATTAAAAACTCAATGTACATGCCGAAAATTTTATACATTACTCATTCATAAACTTTCTGAAGTGCAAATAACAAAGGAAAGTCCTGATATACAGTAAACAATTGACAGATAAGATCAAGATATCCTCCATACACAAACAATATCTCACTTTATTGCTTTTGTGTTGCATTGGGATGTTTCTTCAAGCCGATATATATATATATATATATATATATATATATATATATATCAATTTTTAACTAAATACCACCACACTTAGAGCACAAAATAAAAAGCGATGCCATTGTCTGGAAAGACATTTAAAGTATTCGTAAATACCACGCGATTAATGTAAAAATATTGCTAAGTTTCTATGATTATATGTTAACCTAATTTTTGCGTTGACGGTAATAAATATACCTTATCATTAGTATAATAGGGATTATATTTTGGAGGATTTTTCTCAATAGAATAATCGTAATATTTATTTTTACGTTCAGAATCTTCAAGTAAAAAATCCCGTCTAAATAAGAAGTGTAATATTTTCAAATTTCAAAAAAGTACTTTTCATGTGTAATTCTGTTTTACTAAACCGTTTTCCTTTTTAAAGAAGATTACTAAAGATTCTATGTAATTCTGTTTTTCTCGTGATATTGAAATAAGTAACAAATTTACACAAAACTTCGACATTAAATTAAAAAGATAATTTATCCTATCCTCTTAAAATATAAATCTACATGAAAATCGAAAAATGTGAAGAAACACAGAAAATTTCCACTAAGCAAAACTACTAAGATCATTCTCAGGCAAATGAAATTTTTTAACTAAAAAATCAAAAATTTAGAAGCAGAAATATAGGTCATTTTAAAAATTGTTACCCATTTATATGAATTCAGCTCACACGTTTCAGCTAATTATATAATACTTGGTTAACGAAAAATTTAAAGAAAATAATAGTTTACGTTTCCATACCGAGCTTTAAGATGTTATAAACAGTAATATATATAATTGTGTGCACAAAGAAACATAGTAATTTTCTAGTTTGAAAAAAACCCAGCAACATTGAGAAGTAAATAATTTAACACTGAATGCGGTATACATAAGCAAGAATTTTATTCCTGGTTTAATGAAACATTTTTTGGTTTCTATTTTCTATCAGGAAATAGTTTTCTTGTTTTTTAAGAAGCCAGCCGTCAGTATAATAACGACTTATAGGAAAGACTTAATCTTGGAGTCCACCAACTTTATCATACAGCTTACTTTGAAAATCCTGAACTTATGTCAACAGTAAGTCATGTAAGCTTTTGCGGTACTGACACTCCAGAACAAGCCAGGAAGCAATAGCACAAGAAACAAAACAAAATAATCTGACATTTGATTCATTTCCATCTTCCGGTTTTGAACTTTATTGATTTTAAGCTCTTTGGAATTTATTGATTTCCAGGCCAATGATTTGAAGAATAACAGAAAATCTCTTAAAGCCGTATTTCTAAATATTTGAAAATTCGGCTTTTATTCTGAAAAGGTTACGTAATTATTTAGCAAAGAACGAAACTCTAAAACAATTGTCCATGATGGATTATCTTCGATTAGAAAAGTTAGTGCATTCTGCATCGAAAGTTAATTGAAAATCTGAAACAAATTTCTGTTTTTTTCCTCTTTGTGGAGACAAAATCAAACCAAAAAAAGTACATGTACAGAAGTAAACAATTATAGTGGTGCTAACCCTTGAGATTCTTGATATTTCATTTCGCAGTTGTTCTTAGGTTTTCCTGAATTTCAATCATTTCTCCGCAAAAACTCACACTGCAGTGTTTTCACTTTTGTCGCTTAAAAATATTTTTTTTTTTTTTTGAAGTAATTCTTAACTATGATTTTTGAGAAAATAATTTCAATCATTTAAGCTTTGATTAAGCTTTTATTGCACTAAAATCAAATCGCTTCCTGATTTTATTTTTTATTCCAACTAGCTTGAGGAGGATTTTTGAAGAACTATGATTTTGATTTTTATATAAATTAGGTTCATAACTTCCATTATAAAGTTCAATCATATTTACAAACCAAGAATCTGATTTAAAAGCACGATTTTTGGAACAAAATATATTAAACTTTAAGAAAAATATCTTCATTTTACAATTAGTCGTTTAAGGTCGTCCATTTAATCCATTTTTTCCCTTGAGATTCGATGTCTATAAAAAACAGTTTTTAGATATTTCTCTTCCAAGTACATGTTTTTTTTATTTGTGAACGTAAATTTCTCTTTGTGAATATTTTACACACATTTATCATGTGAAGAAAAAAATCTTCTTTATAAATTACAAATGTTGAAATAATGCTGGACCGATTACGACAGCATAATAGTTCTTTTTCGTTTTTGAATTTCTCTTTCCGTTCTCCGCCTACGCTATTTCACTTATAATTTAAATCATTTGCTACTTTGTGTTTACTTTACAATCTACCGAAGTTATTTGTTTCTAATTAAAATGCTTCTTTGAGAACAAGAATCTAATTTTTAAATATATATACAAACATTTCTTTGTTTGATATAGATAATTA
Organism: Uloborus diversus; assembly: GCF_026930045.1. Classification (NCBI taxonomy): domain Eukaryota; kingdom Metazoa; phylum Arthropoda; class Arachnida; order Araneae; family Uloboridae; genus Uloborus; species Uloborus diversus. The sequence continues at coordinate 180,366,011 of NC_072733.1, read as the reverse complement.
ATCACAATGCAAACTCTACTCACTTTGTTAAGCGATATATGTATATGTATATATATATATATAAATATATATATATATATATATATATATATATAATTTTCAAAGATAAGTGATATTTTTAATAAGACACATATTATTCCAGAAATATTATTTAAATATATTAGTAGATTATGTGCACCTTCAACAAACATAATGCGTGTTTTGCTTCAAACAACAAAATCGGAATAATTAACCAATGGATCGGAAAAATTGAGAAAATTTATAATTTATTGCATTTCATGAATTGTATTGGATAAAGGCGCTATATTTAGTCCTCACTTCTATTTTTGGATTCTGAGTACCATCGGTTACGGTTAATTAGTCTGAGAAAATTAATATATAACACTACCAACTCAACCTATATCATTTGTTTAGGTTTTTAACTACATGAAAAACAGTTTGTTTTCCATTTGAAATTGTTTTAAAAAAAAACTTTTTCTAAAAATTAAATAAGTTATTCCATGTTCCTTCCCTTCCCCTCAATACGCCATTACAGAGGTAATAATGGTTTTTAAAAAAGATAATAATATCTTCATATTAAAAATTATATTAACGAAAAGCATCTACTATTGCCCATTTTTAGTACAAAATATGTATTTAACTGACAATTGTAAGATTGATTTTTAACCAACCCCTTTTCCAAACAAGACTCACAAATGAATTTTTCTTTTGTTCTTCACACCGGAGCCCATTTCAACAAACACTTCGCTTTAACGCACATAAAAACTGACGTCCCTAATTATATAGGACATATAATTGTTTAATTTATAACAAGGTACTGCAATCTAAAGTTATACATTTATGTATTGCTTGTAAAAAGTCAAAGGAATATTGCATTAGTCAATTTATGATCGCCGTGCTAACATCTTATCAACAAGTAAAAATGCAAATACAAAGCTTGTGAAACAAAATCCTAGTATTATACTTTGCTACAATTTTCACAATAGGCACTACAGTAAAACAAATCTCGTGTGCGCGCTTTAACGATTTATTCTCCAACTGATGAAACCTGACAGCTCATTGTCAATTTCTTTGTGGAACAATGTAGAACCAAAAAACATCCATTCATATTTCTCAGCCCCTCCAAGTTGACAGCTGTTTGCAAGCATGATCAATATTTTATCGTCAATGGACAATCGCAGATACGCTGAGCTGACTGTACAAGGTTTGCTTGTGGGTTGCAACGTTTGTGTATAACATAAATAACAAATGATATTCTAGGATTTCTCACTGAGATTTTTTCAATTTAACAAATTATATATATATTGTGAAAGTTCAGGATTTTTTCTCCTTCGGCTAAAATCCTTAATTTTGTTAGTTTATTATAAAAAAAAAGAATTATTTTATAAAGGAAATACTTTATATTGCGGGGAAAAAATCTTGATGCTTGTAAATGTAAGCCTGACAAGTACTTCCGGAATAACCTCTCGATGCATATACAGTTCATGATACGCGAAAGTGGCTGGATTTAAAACAAGTGATGCATATGCAACTTACAATGAGGTATATATATATATAGAATCGATAGTGATTGGCGTTTACACTAGTAAATGTATGATATTTTGATATGTTTGTTATTTTTAAAGTCACCTTTAGACAGAATTCTTGCCCTTATAAAAAGTAATTCGTTGAAAATAGAATGTAAACCTACATCGTCACTATAATGTAACGTACCTGCAATCAGCTGAATCACAATGCTACGGCGGCAATCGTACACCTCAATGTCAAAAACAAAGTAATTAATTAAATAGGTAAATTGTACAAATATCAACAAATGTTACTCTTATATGAAATGTATAAATGAAGTGAAAATATGTCTCATTTTATTTAACGATGTATTATCGCAGGCATTTGTTTCCGACTGAACCATTGTTCATAAACTGGTGTGTAATTGAAAATGTAAAACTTAAAAAAAGTAAATGTTTGTTGCCTGAGTTGCAACAACCGGCATAAGAAACAAATTTTTGAAATATAACCTTTAGGAAACTTCGAAATAGGTAGATAAACAGGAAAAAATAGTAGTATCGTTTGAAAAGTTACAAAACACGCATAAAAAAAAAATCATTTAAAAAAATGGCAGATACTAATCGAGTTTCCGTTTTTTAGCGTCTGAGAGTGCGAAGAGTTGCTAAAATTTAGAAATTTGTATGATTAGCCATCAATCGCTAAAAACCAAGCGTGAGTTTATGCCTAAAGGAAAACACTTACAAAAATTTTAATGTTACTACAAGTAATGTAGAAACTTTCACAAATTTTTTATCAGCGAGATTCTTCCTAATGCTAATTAGCTAATATATCTGCTCCTAAACTGAGCTTGGAAAAATTACTACATTTTTGCTACGTGTTGACACGGTTGTAGAATTGTTCTTCCAAAAAAATGTAATCAAAAAGTCTATCTGTCCTCCTTTTATTTTGACGGTTCTCGTTTAACATAAATAATCCGCAATGTTGTGTTAGTTCTTCCGAGAGCTTGTTTCTTCCCTTTCTAAGGTCAAAACAAAAACAAAGTAGACGCCTGTAGGGTGTTTAGATATTTTATCTCAGCTGTTATCACGGCGAGAATGAAGATTGCGCAATCTAGTAATCGATAGCCAGCGAAATCCCACGCCATCGATAAGAGAGGAAAATATTTTTCGCGGAGAAATATGAAGTCCTTAGTGGAAATTCATCCGTAAATATCACTGCGTGCTGTATTCTACATAAATGCTAAATGTTGAGAGTTGCCCTTTAAAGTTCATGTCGTAATGTTTTGTTTCTGGTTAATAAACTGTTACTTGCAAAAAGTTTGGAAGAAGATGATTGCTCTGGAGTGCACATCAGGTACCGTTTCTTTGAGATACAAATATTAATAAAATATTAAAATTTATAATAAAAATGTTAAGAAGTTTATTAGAGCTATATGAAAAGCCCATGACTTTTCTGGACGCAAAAGATTGATGATATACAACTTAAAATTTTCTAAAAGTATACCACTTACTTTAAAGTACCAAAAAAAAAAAAAGAAAAGCTAATTGTATAACAAAAAACAAATTGCCCATAGCATTGTTGAACTGAAAAATATTTGATATCAGCACCTGTATCGGAATGAGACGTTAGTTTAAATTAAAATTTGAAGATGTTCCCTGGTGTCTCTAAAATTATTATTTTATTGTTTAGATAACTTCTCTATTAGTTAAGCCACATTCAGAAGCTTAACTTAATTTTAAGATGTAATTACTGTTCATAGTTCTAAAATGCTTCCATTTATAATTCTGCATCTTTCAAATCTTGCTTTATGAAATTGCCTTCAAATTAACTTCATCTAGATGTGGAAAAATAATCGAAATTTATTTCAGGTAAAATGAATAATCGGTGAACGTAAAGCATGTATTATCGAAAAACAAAACAAGATTTCAAATTTGCTTGACTTAGGCTGATTGTTAAATTTGATTTAACTTCAATGATAACTAGTTCATTGTTGCTTTTCCACTTTTAGAAGTTTAAAAACAATGACTTCTCATCCAAAGAAAAAATCTTTAGAGCATTTCAAGCAATGAACATTTTTTTTTAATTTTACACTTAACATGATTACATAGAAATATTTTTAATAATGAGTTCGGAACATTTATCAAAACAACTTAGTTTTCCATATCTCAAGTATCATTTATTTACATTTCAATTAATGTTTAAAGAAATGTTACATCAAAGCTTATTTGTACAAACCCCAAAACAAAGTTATACACTAAACATTGTTCTAATATTGATTTTAACAATATTTTTCCGAGATCGTTTTCAATTTTAAGATATTATGTATTGATTTACCGCATATTCATTATTATGTAAAACTTCATCCTTTAGTTTTAAATAAGTATGAAAAGCTATGAAAAAGAGTTCGGAAGTTGACTATATATAGTAATTAATCAATCAAGCATACCTTTTCAAATGGATATGCATCTCATAGGTAAAGAATTTTATCTAGTGAAGGTCATCTTGCGTCGTTAACTTGGTGTATCTATAAAAGAACAGGTGCCACACCTGTTTCCCATCACGTGATCGACTGTAAAATGTCAAAAGTAACTGCTATTTTCTCTTATATATATCCTTTCATCTTAAAGACACTTAAGAAAACTTTTAATTTGCTTTAAATAGCGTATAGAGTTAATGTATACTTTGAGTAAAACGCATTATTTGTTTGAGCAGGGAGTTGAATATTTTGGAGCATTATTTTAGTTTGACAAAGATAATCCGTACGGTTAAAACGTTGTTTATATGTAAAAAGGAAACAAAGAGTGTGAAAGCCCATATTATTTAAAGCTTTGTTTGTATGCTCTTAATTTTCAGTTGGAAATCCTTTTCTCGCCCTAATACTCCCATATAATACTCCCATAAAAAAGTTCCGGATATTTCTGCACATAAAGTCTTTAAAGTGTTTCTCTTATTTAAAATTTAAAAGTTTTATACATGTTACTCGTACACTACTTTTGAGTTACTAATTTGTATTTCAAATACCGACACATGTGAAAAATGTAAAAAATATCTCTTTAAAAGAAAAAAAAAAATATTCAGAAATGTTGTCATTTTGTTAATACGTGTTTTCTTTTTTTTTAAATCTCTACAGTAAAATAATTTCGACTCTGAGCATACCTAATGCGATATATCATAATGCGATACATAATATGGTGATACAATACGTTTCAACTGCCTTACATTTCAAATAATACACACACACCCACACACACACAATTTCATGATAGACGTGATTGTCACATACAAAATAAAACTGCCTTTTGCCGCTTTTAGTTTTGGAAATGGGTAACTATATTTATGCAATACAATTTATTGCGAAACGAACTCATTTTGAAATTCTTTGTTAAAGGATTTACAGCAACATTTCCGTTCTGCAACGCATAGTTTTGATTCATTGATTGTGTTTACTAAAATTACTTATATTCGTTTTATTTAAAAAATATTTCATTTCTTCAAACCGAATTAATTTTCTTTTTGAAACCTTACTGCGAATTGAGAAACTATTTACAAGCGAAATATAAACTTACTCCCCGGCACTACGATCCATGCTGAATCATGGTCTTAATAACAATTCTAGTCCAGAGCAGTCTGTATCATGCTTTAGCTCTCTAATTTAATATTCTGTGCTCTTTAGGTTCCCTTCAACTGCGTCCAATCAGTTCTTCCTAGGTCTTGCTTGGTTTCGTTGACCTTGGCATTGAATTTCGAAATGTTGTTTTTCGTCAGGTTTTCTGCTATGTCTGTCGATTGGTTCTAACCATTCGATTATTTTGACATCTCCTCTCTCCCATAAATGAACATTATAAATGCTAAATGCCTTAAAAAAGGAGAAAAAGATCTTTAACACGTAGACAAGTACATTTTTCTTCGTTAATATTTTAATACACTCAAAAAATGAGTAATAAGTAGAACGGCGGCAAAGGAATAATTGACTGAAGGGCTGCAGAGCAGAAAGAGTTGCAAAGCCACTTAAAATGAAAGAAGATAACTAATATATATATATTTTTTTAATAAGCATTATAAGCAACACATATGGCAAATTTCGTTGCTGTAGCCTTTCTTCTTCTCAAGTTATGCTAATCTTACTGTCTGTAGCTAATGTTTTGAGATAAAATGCGTAAATATACGTGGTTGAATTCAACTATTCATGTAATTTAAAAATAATATTGCCTTAAAGAACTCAGTGTACATAATGTTAAAAATGCAAGCTAATTTTTTAAAAGTATAAAATTGCATTTTGCAAGTGTAAAACTTTTGTGTGTGTGACTAAAATTAAACACATAACTTTCTTTTAAATGCTCCTAAACTACTAAACCTTTTTTTTTTCTTTATCACAAGTTTGACAGATTTAAAAATGCGAGAGTAAATAAAGCTTCCAAAACGGAAAGTACTTTGAATTTGGTCTGCTCGTGGCACATAAGCGCTTGTATGTCTATGACTATATTTTTATACTGTGTTTGAACTAGAATGTTCACGCAAGGAAAGATTTCTAGTAGAGAGCGGACTTTCCTTTTTCGATCTTTCTTTCCTTCAAGCAATCTTCTTATTGAATTCTCTCCATCCGACCTAAATCCCAAGGATTCTTCGCTCCCGAAGGTATTCCAAATGAGCTAACATTGCAAAAGAAGAGTTTCCTTCCTATGGATGGATTTAGGTTTGTTCTTCCTTCAACTTTGCTGTTTCTTTTTTCCCCTTTTTTTGGGTGAGGGGGGGGGGATGGTCAGTTTCCTTAATGCCAGGTTAGTGTTAAAGGTGTAAAGGAAAAAATAGCCACGCTTACTGGCATCTGAAAACGGGTATGTTATCGCATTTCGTACCATTAAATCAAATAATTTCCAAACCTATAATCCACAGAAAATAGTTGAATGAAGTATTTTCACTGCATGTGATATTTGTACGGAAAGGAGGGCTTAAGTGGCTCACTTAGGATTTACCAAATTTTGGAAAATCATACTTCCTACATGCTGCAAATGTAGAAGAGATGGTATCGTGTACTACAAAAGCAATAGGTGTAAATATTGTATGATAAATAATCCTTATGAATAGAAATAAGTATGATTTTTAGCACGACATATGGTAAATAAAGTGTAGTCATTGCAAAACATGAACTGCTCATATCATACAACTACATAAAATATAGCCTTAATTATAGTTTTTGAATTTTTTTCTTATTCATAATATATGCTATTGTATTCTTGAGTTGAAAATGAGACTAAATGGATATTTTCATGCTGTTAAAATAAAATTAGTTTTCGGATTACTTGAAATAAGAAAAACTTTACTTAAATTACGAGAACAAGTGTATTTTAAAAACATAACTTTCAAACTTTTTCGCAGTTCAAATTTGAGTTGAAATTGCTTCAATGTTTATTCAGTTCCCCGCGATTTTAGCTGCAAAAAGAAAATGAATAAATATTTCTTTAGAGGTTCTAGCATTTTATCACTTAGAGAGTACTTCAAACTTTGTGAAACTGATGTTGAAACTAATATGCGAATTCCGCATTCTGATTGCTGCTAAAACTTTACAATGTCTCAAGAAAGTTCTTACGTATTTATTGCGGGAAATATTATTAAAAGTAAATTAAGTAAAACAACCTAAATAAAAATGGATTCACATTTCTTTTCATTTTGAAAATTATCAAAAAAAAAAAAAAGCACATGGATACAATATTTTGCCTACTTTTCCCAAAAAGTAAAGAAAGAGCGTTAAAACGCATGAAATTAGGCTTAATGTATCGCTACAATACCACGGAGCAAATCACTGTTCTTGAAACTGATAAGTGATTTCCGAATTCTCATTGCTGCTAAAACTTTACAATGTTTCACAAAAAAGTTATTGCGTATTTATTGCGCGAAGTATTATCAAAATTGAATTAAGTAAAACAATCTAAATTAAAATTGATTCACATTTCTTTTCATTTTCAAGATTATCAAAAAAAAAAAAAAAAAAAAGAAGAAAAAAAAAACCACGGACACAATATTTAGCCTACTTTCTTCGTAAAAGTAAGAAGGTCGATAAAATGCATGAAATTAGGCTCAATGTTTCGCTACACTATTACGGGGCAAAAATATAAATACATATTGAAAAATAAAAACTTTGAAAACAGGATTTTGAGATGAGGAAAAGAGTGTCTGTCGTTTCGTCTAACCTTGCTTCTATAATGTTTGAGGAAATAATTCCATTCTAACAACTATTTTTTGTTTGAAAGATTTAGCAGCGATTACTCATTCTCATACTTCATTTTTTTCAGTTGAACCTTGTTTTGTTCAATTTTGAACGGTTCAAAACGAGGGTTATCATTTGGGCGTGCGCGGAAATTCAAACATAAATCTTGAATTAAAGAGCGGATTTCCCTCGAACAAATTTGTTTGGAAAAGGCTCTTGAAGAAGAACAACTACAAAAAGGATTTTTGGACACGACGATTTTAAAGGTATTTTTTTTACAATTCAAAAAAAAAAAAAAAAAAATACATAAGCACTAACTAGAGAAACTCGAAAGAAACCTTTTGACCTGAAAAACGAATAAAACTTAAAAAATGAATTTGAATATAAAAGTTTGAGAAAAATGTGCAGTTCTTATTTTTCCCCCTTAATTTTCAGTTTTTGAAATAGAAAAAAAATATTAATTACAATCAAAGTGGAATTTCTCGTTCACTTAGCGTTGTTGAAAGTTATTGTCGATTGACTGAACCAAGGTTTAAAGACTTCAAAAAAAAAAAAAAAAAAGAGATCACTGCAAACGGTTTTATTTTTTATTTAAGTGATTATTAGTGCGTATCTTTATTTTCATAATTTATTAAAAAACTGCTGTTACTCATTTTTGTATTTGACAACGTATAGAATTATTTTGAAATAAAATTTTGCATTTGAATTACTTTTTTAATCGTAACGAATGAAAAAATTAATCTTCAGGGAAAAAATAACTTCTTTAAAAAATATTATCAGGATAAAATTAAGCTCCTTTCCAAGGCATTGCTTAAAGATTGTTTTTATTCGACTTGATCCCCCCCCCCTCCATTTTAGGTTGGACTCTTCATTTTGGCGGAGTTCTTTTCTCGTAATTCATTTGTTTGTATTTTTATCCTATTACATTCTCTTTACATATACAAAAATACTTTATTTTAAACTATTTCTGCTTAAAAAATAATAATTCAAATTAATTTAATCATTATGAATTAGCAGATTAAGGGAATGAATTTTATACATGTTTATGTTAACTTAGTTGTTTTCTTTCCAATTCGGTAACATAAATCTTTTTAATAATTTTATCTATTGAAGATATATATATATATATATATATATATATATATATATATATATATATATATATATATATATATATATATATATATATATATATATATATATATATATATATATATATATATATATATATATATATATATATATATATATATATATATGAATTAATTTAAAGCCCAAGACAGTAAAGAGAGCTAATATCCGATGTTAGAAATTGATGTTGATATAAAGAGGAATGTAGGCTCGTTTAACACTGTGTGAACTTATTTAGTTTTAACGTTTATTATTTTTCTAATTCAAACAAATACATTTAAATAAACTAAACATACATTATCTAATCGAGTATATCTCCTATTGTTTGTGAAATTTTATTGAAAGTTTGAAAATCATAAAATTGTTTAAGTTTTATTTATTATACATTTTTGAATGGACTTGTATAAATTTCTTCAAGGATGAAAAAAAAAATCAAAGAACTTTATTCGGTAAATATTTTTTTTATTTTTCAGTTTATCAATTATATTTGATTTTTTAATGTGTTGGTAAAATGCTCAATTACTTGTTTGACGAACTATACAGGATTATTCATTATTTCCTCTGATATTTAACAGATAAAGTTTAAAAAATTGAAATAATACAAAAGCAATTCGAGTTTTACTTGCATATCTTACAGATTATCTATGTGTGAACCCTGGGACACACGGCATACATCAATGACATAGTTCAGTTCTTGCTACAATTTACTCATCGTGGAGCTATCAAAGTTATGAACAGCATGTGTTATCCATTACAGCAGTTCTGTTAAATCAAACTGAAGAATAAAACTTGGTGTTTTACACTCTCTCACAAGAAAAAGTATACAACGGTAACACATGCTGCTTTTAATGTATGTTGTGAATAAGTGTTCACATATACAATGCATATAGGATGTATCAATAAAATTTAAAACTGTCTATTTATTCTTTGAAATTGCTCTTTTTGCTGTAGTTTTTTTTTACTACAGCTATTCGAAACCACGGAAGAATTATGAATAACTCTAAGATATGTGAGGAAGAGTAGAAAAGCTGGGAATGTTTCCAATTTTGTTACCGATTAATATTTTTTACTTATTTCGTAACATGTTTAGCATTTTCGTATTTTATTTGAACAAGCTCAGCTGATAACGCAAGTGTACTGCACACTTTCTTCACATTTCTCACTTAGCCTTAAAAATCGGGAAAGTTTTCCCATCATTTAATCTGAAGTGAAACTGTTTTCTCCTTGAAAATTGAGTATGTTATCGAAATAAAATGTCTTCGGTCAGTCTTCCATAGTTCGCTAACTCCTAAACTATTGTTTAGGAGTCATAAAAATTGGTTGCTCTCGATGAACGTTGCTTTTTGATAATTCATTGTAAGAAAAAAAAAATGATAAAAGTTCACTACCATGTTATATTTCCATTTAATTCAGTGATACTGAAAAAAATTTCTTTGAACTGTTTCTATCGGAATCATGATCATAAGAAGAAAAAAAAATGCTTTAAAAAGCTGCTTTGTAGCAATTTAAAGTGGGGATTATTTTACGATATATAATAATCCCCAACAAGAAACTTATAAGATGACTAATGTCTCGTTTAAACTTTTAAATGTATGATGTGATAGCAAAAGTGTTTTATTCAAACATCAAGGACAAGTTTCAAAATTCCTTACGAAAAATATCAACATTTAATGAATAAGTATATTTAAAAAATATTCCAATGACTAACTTGATATTAGATGCGAAAAAAAAATGAAAATATTAGCACTTTTACACTGATAAGCATATTTTTCAATTAAACTAGCAAAAAAATAATTTTTAACCTTTTCTACTTCGGAATAAGAAATATTCAAAAGAAAATAAATGCGATATCAGATGTGACGTTGATTTAGTAAATTATGACTTGATTAAGACAGATTATTTCTTAGAAGTTAAATTAATGCGACCATAATGTTTACTACATGTTTCAGTTAGCGTGTTTTGAAACCTTGCGTAACTTTTAGTCGGAGATTTCCCCGAGAAGTTTATCACATATATCTCATATTTAAGGGGGTGACAGTAGAGGGGAGTTTAATTGCAAGAAAATTCAAAAATAGAACTGGCTTTGAATTATTCTTTATTCAGTTAAAACGGCTTGTAGAAAACAATTTTTTCCACTTATATTCATATAGAGAAAATAACAATTTTATTCAATAAACATATATTTAATGTCGGTTGTAAAGCAAAATGGAACCATTCAAAGCTTTGGTCATTCATAGATCTCTCCCGTGATTCATTATTACATTTTATGCCTGTAGTTATTTGTTTGACTTTTTGATACTAATGTTGTGTCAACAGTTTGTTGACTGAAAGAGATGTTTTGTTTTGCATAGTTTTAGTTTATTATAGCAGTTAATGGTTAGCAATAGTAGTTTTATTGTGTAAAAAGGATAATCATTTGTATGCTAATCAAATAGAATTTAATCGTAACTAGTCAATCAATTTAGCATATTTCAGCATTTTAAATAAAATAAATGAATTACTGCAAATATTTTAGGAGAAATTGTAAAAATTTCTTATTACTGAAGTTAAAATCATTTATAAAAAAATGTCATTTGCTGTTCATTCGTATTGCATATTGAAGCTAGTTTATTGCTTGTACTGAAAATTGATAGGCTTGTTAATTAAACTCTCTTTGAACGTCTATTCCTAGTTTATCTTAAAATACTTAAAAGTATGAACACTAATAAATAATGTGTATTAAAGAAAATTGTACAGTTTTTAATAAACTAGGATTAAAGTGTGTATAAAATGAATGGTGAGTCAAATACATTTAATAATATCAACTGGTATTTTAACGATTTTTAAAGGGGTTTTCAATGCTTCAACTTGACTTATGCTAAATATATAGCTGGTGGAAAAACCACTCCGAAACACGCCACTATAAATTTTTGTTCCAAATTTGCTATTAATAACTTTGAAGTTTAAAGATTTACAGTCACATTAAGACAAGATTTTTATTTTAATAATTTTTCTGCGCAAAAAGTAAATTTTCATTCATATTAAACATTATACACTGAAATAACTTTATATTGGCACATTTCCCTTTTGAAGGTTTGTTGAAAAAAAAAAAACATTAATCGAATATTTGAAGCTAACACTATTAGGATTGCCAGTTTAGCTAAATGCAATCTTTTTCTCTTCCTAATGCCAACTTCGAAACAATTAGAACCACGAGTTAAAAGAAAAAAACTTTTGAAAGTTGGCCGTAGTAGAAATCGTGATTATTATTCCTGAATGCGAAAAATCTAATTTACTAAAATTTCCCAAAAGAGTTCTGAAGAAAACTCATTGAATATTATGCGTCATTAATACAGACTGAAAACATTAATAAAGTAGCTTAATTAAAGAATAATAAGAAAAATGTTGATAAATTGGCATGTAGTTCTAGTTTAATTAATGTGTTGAGTGGAGTAGTTGTAAGACGGAAGCACTTGCGCTCTTTTTATGTGAAATGTGTTGCAGTTGGATTAATTTTTTTGAGTGGAAAACTGATCCCGAACATCATTAAAGATAATTATACTTCTTATACTGCACTAAAATCTTTTTTAGGGCATCAGCAGCACATATCGTTGCGCCTTTGTCTAAATTTGAAACAATGCTTTCGAAAATGGCATTTGTTGAAACAAATATTTAAATATTTAAAAAGATATATATGTATTGTTTTTATACATTTTAGCTACTTACTTTTTTCTTATATTGTGTGATAAAGTAAAATTTTGTTAAAGTATTTTTAAGTTGTAAACTAAGTAAATGATTTCTTATTAAAAGGGAGGGGCATTAATGTAGGAGCAGAGAAAAGCCTTATAATATCAAAAGCTGGTGTCACTGATGAAAAAATATGATTATTTTTTTTCATACTACATCTATAGTTTTTTCTTCAGATAAGTTGACAGCGTATGTAGAGTCCATTGACCTTATCGGTAATGCTTTGCTAAATCATTTAATTGTAAAAATTGCAAATACTAGTAACATTTTCAGATATTTAGGTTCTTTTTTTTCTTCTTTAGAAACTTTAACAAGAACCCTGTTTTATAACTTAATGCTTTAAAATCATTCAGTTTTTTCACAATCAAATTGACAGATGTAACTTACAAAAGTGCGTTTAGCTAATGATAAACTAATTTTTTCCCAATAGAAATGAAACAGAGTTTGTGTTTGCCTAAATATGTTTGTCTTTGTCTGTCTCCTTTTTGCCAAAAGGAAAGTTCCATAACCATATAACATAATTTATATTTAAAAAAGGCTAAGCACGATTTTTCGTCATCGTCTGCTGGTGTTTTAATTAGTATGAAAATATAACCGATGAGGAAAATAAGTTAAATAGAAATATTGTTCAGGCAAAATGTTGTCTGCATTTTTTTCCTTCGCAATTTTGATGAAATTTTAGTTTCGGTAAATTGATAAAAATGTATAGAAGCGTTAGCGCACTATTGCATGTCTTATTCTGAAAAGGTTTTTAAAAAAATATATCATTATTCTTTAAAAAATCCGGGTTCATTCCTCACAAGAGTGGATATGGAAAATATTAAAATTGTAGGAAAATATATTTCATAATATCCGACTTCTTTTTACGGGTAGTTTTAAATTAAACTGGCATTCTACGCCAAATTAAACCGTCAACACGAAATTGCACCATACGATTGCCATAAATAGTATTCATCATTTCACTATTCCTCAAAGATTTTATACCATAGACAGTTGGAGCACATAGTGCCAGTATAGGAAAACTCTAATAACTCTATAGGAAAACTCAGCATAACTCTAAATATTACATAAAATCTAACTGACTTAGCATAAAAAAGTCTAACTTTGCTTCTGCAAAGGAATTTTACAACTTTTTTACTGGAGTAAACTAAAAAGGCTATAAAAATGCCCCATAAAAACTACCTACAGTTCACTTAAACACTTAACTCTTAAATGAATCAATTTACCAATGTTTTTAAGCACGAAAATTGCAAATTACAGCATTTTCGTGTTTCGGTGTTATAAGGAATACCTTTTTCAATGCAAAGAAGTGTGAGCTTCTTGAAGTAAGCTTAACGCTGACTTCTTTTGAAAAAAAAAATTGTTAGCTTGTTTTGACGGTTCAAAAAAGTACATTTTCTTATATGATAAAATCTTGCATCTAGGTCCACTACATAGCTTAACATAGCATCTGTAATGTATTTAATGATTAAAAAAAAACTTTACCTTTGCTGCACTATTTAGCGCAGCACAATAGCGCGTCAAAAATGGCGATCAACGACATTACTTTTCAATATATTTCAGAAACACTTAATTTTGAGTCACTTTCTGACAACTTTACATGTTCATATTCAGACTTGAAATGCTTCTTTTTCCTGTTTATTGACCTAAAATGTAATTTAAAACAAAATAAGAATAATTTGAAAATTAGAAAACGCACTTTTTATTTTTGAATATCCAATGTCTGCGGATGTATTTTCTATAACTGCTGAAAAATACAGTACTGTTTATAGACATCTATAATAACTACTTTGTACAAATTTACAAAACCTTATTAAATCAAACTCGAATATATTCGAGTGCGGAAATAACTACTAGCGCCGATTTTTGATGTTCGATCACAAATGCCGTCTCTGCGCTAATAGATAAACTTACTAAACGCTCGGAAAAAGCCGTGTTCTGCTACGTGTAAACTTCAAAAAGACATTCGCTGTTCGCAGTGAAATGCAAGATAATATTAGCGGTTGTAATTAGTGATGTGCCGGACATCCGTATCCACGGATATTCGAGGGAAAATAAAGATCTGAATCCATATCTGCATCCGTTGCGTTTTTGACGGATCTTAAACGGATCCTTTATGTTCTTAAATGACAACGCATATTTGAATTCTTAATATAGATGGGTATAAAACTTTCTTAAGTTCATTTAAATTAGGTTTTTTATTTGATTTAAATTATAAGGTATCATTTTCAAAATTTAAAAATTCAATTCGAAACCCCGACGGAACAAGAAAGGGGATAATAAGTTTGACATATGTATCTGTGACATCGTAGTGCATAAACAGATGAACCGATTTTTTTTTCGTTCAAATGTGATTTGATAGAAAGTGTTCTTAGCTTGGTCTCATTTTTGTTGAACTTTAATTAAAAGGGAGATATTAATTAAGAATTGACCTATTGTTTGTTGCCATTTTTGTTGTGAAAACTTATTCGTGCGTTAAAAATATTGGCACAAATTCGAAAGAACACATTTTTCTGTGTTTGATATTTGTTTGGAATTTCCAAGTTAAATACAGTAGGAGTTATAATCCTGTTAAGTAAATTTCAAAACAATTTAAACCTTCATACACAATATTAGTAACGATTTCTTTGTTGCAAGATAATGAGAAAAATCTCAATGATTTAAAATTTCTACCTACTTTCAATTTGTTTGTTACCCCTGTGAGTTCTGACCCTCACGATTTATCTTAATGTGAGGTCAGGATTTTTAAAAATTTTAAATTTGATACTAGTTCTTGTAATTGATGTGGGGTTTGTATCATTCTTCATTCTGGATATTCTCTGCATTCTTCAAAAAAGTGAGACAAAGTTCTCTGTTAACTATTTGTCAACAGTAAGATTTATAATTTCTGTGGTAAGAGCGAAATGTAAGGAATGGGTCTGCGCTGCATTTATGACGAAATAAAATACGGAAAATAATTTTTAACCTGTTCAGTAGCAGATTTATTATATACTTTTACTCCTTCTTCCTGCATCTGCCTAGAAAGCAAGAAATAATTTTTCACATTTTATTTAAGTGTAAAGGCAGAATTCTCTCAACTGTCCCCCAGTTTTAGTGGAGACTTCTTTTAAGAATAAATCATATTTTTGGTTATCTTTTCGTGGTGGAATTTGCAAAGAAATATTACCTTTACCCTGATGGGAGTACGGTCCGTGATAAATTTTACAATTCTGTAATTCAATTTGGGTAAAAAGAATGAGTTCGTATCCGTATTCACGCATCTAGACACTAATGATCCGGAACCGTATCCGCGGATCTAAATTTTTGTCGATGCGGCTCATAACTAGTTGTAATATGGGCACAATTCAATAAAGTCATATAAGGGTAAATAGAAACAAATACACACTTGGTGATTTTTGAAACTAAACTATTGATGAGTGAAAACTTGGCAACATAAAGAAGGCATTTTGAGAGTTCTGGGATTTTTTCTGAATAATATCGTAGGCGTCATCATTGCTCGCAGATGACACTGTCCAAAAAGTTGTTTTTTAAAGTGCAGTGATCTTATATTTTCCAGTCCAGCAGGTCAACAAGTAGAGAGTAACTAATTTCTGCTATTTTTATTTATCTTGTGGAAAGTTACTAAAACGCTTAGTTGAGAGTTTCTCCTTCCCTGTTATTTTTGATGTGCAATTTCGATGCTTCCATTTCCTTACACATGCTAATGTTATGGAAAGTTAAATTTTGATGTAAATTATACTTCTCTCTGCATTTTACATAAACTTTGCGCACAATTTAATTTGTTCTGTGATTTTTCTTTTAATGATTTTTGATTATATTCTTGGGATTTAGCGGGTCCTAGGCAACCTTTGGGCCGCTAATTGAGTAGGGGAAACCCGGCTAAAGTGGATACCTCAGGCAAAGCAAATTTTGCCTATAACTCCCAAATAATTAGTTGGCCGGCAGCCGCGTTGTCATAGCCACGTTCGCCTGTTGCCGCTCCGTGTGCGGCAAACACGTCGGGACAAGTTCACCTAATACAACACCAGTGAGCGAACAAAGTATGTTTTGGAGAAAAAAATATTAGTTTACAGAGGTTAGTGTTTCCTTTATAACTTTAATACTATTTGTGACATGTTCTTTGTTATGAGTAGGATTTGATGTACGGTTATGTAGCTTTCAACTATCCGTAGATGACGAGTTTAGATGCTCCGGTTTTCTAGTAATTTTTAGTAACCTCAAAAATGTACCTGAAGGGCAAAGCGGATTGGGCAAAGTGAATACCATATTCGCTTTGCCCGGTCATAACACGTCACTTCATTCGAACCTGACAGTCCTTCAATATTAAGATCTAAAGACAATACTACCACTGAAGACCGTCCTTATACTCCCATGGGATCTGAAACAACAAAATAAGTCCAAGGTAATGATGTTCCCGCCGCTTCACTCAAACCTGAAAGTTCTACGAACTACTACAGTCCTTCCGTTTTACTAACTATTCCTCATACTGTAAAACCAATAACAACACGTAAATAAAAACTTCAGAGATCTACACTCCAGGCAAGTACTCCAGTAAAGGACAATCAAAGACAAAAATTTGAAAAATCAAAAAAGACTTCATGAAGTAACTAGATGATGTTTCGACTAAACCTTCTCAAAAGACTATTAAAAAGACCAAGTACAAGAAGACTAATCAAAAATCACTACTACAAAAAAAAAGGACTGCATAAGATAAAGATAAGAAGAAGGAAGTACAGAAATTTGATGGTGTAAGGTGCATTATCTGTGATGAAATGTTCATTGAAGAAGCTGATCAGCCTATAGAAAACAGGATACAATGTCATATTTGTACTGAGTGATGTCATAAAGAGTGTTCAGCATTCGAAAATGGTAATGATTTTGTTTGTGATAACTGCAATGATTAGTATTGTAGCAGAAAAATGTTTTTAAATATGATCCTAAATATTGGATGTTGACTTTTTTTTAAAAAAATTCTTTGCTTGTTACAATAATTACTGCAATAATTAGTATTGTAGAAAAATGCTTTTTAATATTGAGCCTTTAATTTTCGATGCATATTTTATTCTTAAGTTCAGTTTTTTTGTTTGTAATACAACAACAATTAGCACAGCAGCAAAAAAATGTTTTTAAATGTGTTACTTTTATTTTCTACGTTTATTTTATTTTTAAGTTTAATTTCTTTGTTTGCAATAACTACAATAATTAGCTTTGTAGCAAAAAAATGTTTTTTGGATATGTTCCTTTAATTTTGGATGGTTATTTTATTTTTAATGTTTAGTTTCATGACAAATAATGTTGTTGTTCGCTTTGCCCTAGTAACGAATCCACTTTACCCGGGGTGTTGGGCAAAGTGGATATTCATGCCATTGTTGAAATCTGGCCTTATATCTGATAGTGTAATTAATATTAAGGACAACTGTTATTGCATTACGCAAGTGCATTAAACGAAGACTGACTATAAACATTTGTTTCAACTTCTAAAGTTATAACTAAACGACAACAATCAAGAAAAGCTTAAGGTATTCACTTTACCCGGGTTTCTGCTACTTTAGATGTAGAACGTTTTAAACTTCTAAACTAATCATCAATCTCATGGCCACCGGAATGAAAGGAAATTCGCTGGAGTGAATGTAAACATGATTCCATTCACTAACAAACTGTCATAAAGGCACATTTTCGCACTTAGTTACTCTCATTGAGTGCACTTTTGGACGCAATGAACAAAATTTTGCATTTTGTCATTAATAGCTGAAAACAGTTATAAAGATATACTTCACTGGCTTGCTTTTTTATGCAAACACGTTCAACCTGTCAAAATTAAAAGACTGTAATTTAGCATTAAACGAGCTAAATGAAGTCTTCGACCGCGAAAAACCAGTGAAATACAGACTAAAGTTAAAAGCAAGCTAACGGCGTTGAGCAAAATTCAAATAAAATTGCATCAATTCTCTTTGCACTGCCGCAAAGCGTGCTTGTGCCAGTGGCTGCAGTGTTTCCCCCTGATATATGCTTTTATAAATTTTATCGCTACGTAAATGTACGTTTGTACAATGCAGTGTTTAGTGCGTGTAGACATCACGGTTTACGTTAAAGTTCTGGTAAAAAAAACATAAAATGTTGTTTTTATGTATTATGAGTGACTGTGTCACTTCTCTAGCGTCACTCCTATGGCAGTTTTTGTACCAAAAGCGTCACCCCTTGACAGCACACTTTTCCCTGTTGTCTATAAACTCAAAACAGTTCAAACATCTTCTGGCCTCCATCTTTACATAAAAGTGACGGCAAGTAGTGAAATAATGAGCATTAAACTAAACAAAAATCTTTTACTTCGGGACGAAAAATTTTGTTTACTGTACATTCACCCGTTACCAAGAACTGTTAAGTAAAATTTTCAAGCGGCATTTTCTACATTCAAGTTTTAAGCGTCATTAAACGTACGTCTGAATTAAGCACATGTTGAAATATATTAGATAATCATCTGCTCTTAAATTTCAAGAGTTTTCGAGTTATTCAAAATGCGCTCATTTAGAAAATCTTTAGTAGTTGAAGCGTACTTAAAAATCAAATTTTATTTAAGGTTCATTTGCAAATTGTCTAGTGCAAATTTCCCAACTTGTCAGTTACGTCTTTCGATGCTAAAAATCATTTTCAAATTATAGATTCGACATTCCTTAATAGTAATTGATATCGATGTCTGTTTTGGTTTGATAACAATAAAAAGTGATGAATTGATAAAATTTACCGGTAATCCTGTGGAACATCGTTAATTAATATTTTGTGAGGAAAATACGTTAAACACACATTTAGAAAACTTAATTTCATGTAGAAAACATGTTCTCCATTTTCATTTTAAATTGCTGCTAATTGCAAAGTACATTTTTCAAGTGTTTGAATATTCAACTAATAATTGCACAGTATTTATTGATGACAGATAATAGCAGATAGTTCGCATCGTATATGATTTTAAAGCAGGATATTTTTATTCTTCTGATTCAGTTACTTTATTTAGTAAATTCTTACAGAGGAATTTCACAAAGTAATGTTTTTATATTTATGGCTACCAAAAATTTTACTTTACCATTTGCAAATCAATATTTTAATAAATGAACACATAGTAAAATAAACAGTACAAAACAAAGAAATAATATGAACACTTCCAATGCATAAGAAACATATCTAATGTTTCAAGAAATAATACTTTATATACATTTGAGAACAATAATTTTGTATACTGCCTCGTGCGAGACACAATGCTACAGAAGTAACACCTTTTTAAAACATCAGAAATTAAATTATTGCGCAAAAGAAGTGTTTGATACCATTTTATAATGCAGGAACATACATTTTAGTGGATTTATTTTTTTTCTGCAAATTGATTATTTAATGAACTATGTAAATTTGTACTACAAATGCTCCAGAATTGTGAATATCTATCAATGATGATTCACGATTGGAGCCGTTCCAAGCTGTTGGGTTACAAAACAATATGGATCTTTTTGAAAAGCATGTCATATAATTTACCATAACATTCTTCTTTCACTGCTTTCTATCCTTATGTTTTTTCGTGATGTTTCCGGACTTTCTTCAGGAATAATTAATGTTAGAAGAGTTTTCTATCATAGTTTACTGCACCGATTCTACTAACGATTTCAGTTGAGTGTTGAAATATATAATAAACTATTCCCATCATTGGAAATCAGAAGTAAATTTTAGTTGACATTTTTGTCTCTTGTTTTTTCATTTAAAAGCAGACACATTTTACATGAAACAAAATTTCGAGAATCATATTTAAGAAAATT
Source organism: Uloborus diversus (assembly GCF_026930045.1). Lineage (NCBI taxonomy): Eukaryota > Metazoa > Arthropoda > Arachnida > Araneae > Uloboridae > Uloborus > Uloborus diversus. The sequence goes on along the minus strand of NC_072733.1, from coordinate 180,345,644 downwards.
TGGATTTTTAGTGTTAGCTAAAAAAATAATTCTTTAAGAACCATACTCATATGGTATTTTCAACTCTATATGGTATATCTTCCTATGGTTCCATATACGAGGGTTGCAATTAAGTAATGGCAACATAGCTGTAGATCAATTTTTAATGAATTAACAAGTACAACTGTATTACATTTCTTTTACGCAAACACTTACAAAGCTTACAACCTCTTTTCGATATGTTGGGAAGCCATTGCTCGGGGCAAATGAATTGAGACCAATCTCTAAGGATGATTCTCGGACACCTGGTGAACGATCTATGGAAAGGAGACCGCTCAGGATGTCAATATGATCTTGAGGAATGGAAAAGCGACCCGTGAGTTGCAAATCTGCGGCCTTATTCCGGTTCAAAAGAAATGTTTTAATGCATCGTGCAATCGTTCTATAGGGGAATGCATTTTTGTCACTGACTTCTAATAATCACCGATGCTATTCTGTTGCATGTTTGCCACAGGCAACCTCGCTTTTAAGTCACGACCACTGCTTGCCTTTTAAAAATATCCTTCAGAACGATGAAAACAAAACTCTTCACTTTAACGCCGCACAACAACTACCCTTTAATTAAATTGACTGTTTTTTGCACTCAACACACTGTCAACAGTTCTGCCTCATAGCTCCTATACCCCATGTGCACATTCCAGCTCTTCTACGAGTTTCTAAATTAAGTTGCCATATTTAATTTACAATTATCGTTTTTATTTTATGTTTCATTCCGGAACGAATATAAACAATGTCGTGCTTGAACAAAATTCTTTAACAATTCCAAAATTATCTCCAACTCTAATTCTAACTGTGCATTTGTAATGGAATTGCTGATGCAAGAAAAAAATCCTTTCTTTAGACCTTGTATAACAGCTCATCCTGTAATTGGTGACTGTGGAAATATTTTATGTATGCGATTTGTGTAAAACTTTTGAACGGTTTGGAGGTGTTTCAAGGGAACTTGAGTAACTTGTATAAGGCTGTAAGATGCTAAAGCAAAAATTTCTTTACATGCTGCAATCTCTTCCTGTCATACGCATAGAGCTTTGGTATTTCTTTTAAAGCATTAGACATGCATTCATTCTTTCTTCTTTTCAATACAATTATTTTTTGCTTTCTTCCTTTCGAAAATATGGATTTTTATATGCATTCCTTCTTTATATTTTTCTTGCGTTAGTCCCTTCATCCCGGCTAAGCAAATAACAAATTTTATTAATGCTAGATTTTTTATTTAAAAGTTAAAAAAAAAGTTATTATGCAAAAAAAGTAAAACCAAAGTAAAATAATGCAGTTTAGTCATAGGTATAGAAACATGTTCTTAAAATTAAAAAACCTCACAGTGTTTAAACTACGTTGTTAAAACGTTGCATTGGCAATTTAAAAACCCAAAAATATTTGTTTATCTAAAGGCAAACAAAAATAGTGCAGGTACTAAAGAGGGTGTGTCAAATAGGACCATGTAGACTAATGAGGTAACCCCCTCCCCTCAATATTTTGAGAAGGATGGCAAAATTTCGCTAGATCGTGATTTTACCATCATCTGATGCTGAATGTCTTATTGATGATAAAGCGATACAAGCAAGCAGTTTGTTACCATCGGGCAAAAGGTTAGCAACTGTTACTACAAAAGAGTGTTGTTAAAATTGTCTGATCGCGGTTTAATGTAAATTTTGTTTCTTCATGGTTCACTGTAATTTACTGGTATTTAAAGAAAAAGTTGTTAATAAATTGCTCTAGAAAGCCCAATTTTTGTACTTGATGAATTCAAAAAGAAAAATGTAACTGCGTAGGGTCATTTTTTTTTCCTGCGATTTGATAACCATAGAAAAGTAGACTGTAGCTCGATAAGGCCATGATTGGTATTATTAGAACTCCGGTGTCCTCATTAAGACACCAAACAATCGGTTGGAAGATATGATCCTGTGCTGCATATACTGCATAATGTGCGCGAACTGCGTACACGAGTGACCAAAAAGCATAAAATAACGACATATCAGTGCCGCGAATGTGACGATTGATCTTTCTCGTTTCCATTGATAAAAATATGGAATCATTGATAATGTTTTCGAGTTCATCAAATGTAGTGTAATATGTTTTCATATTGAATTATATTATATAAGTTTGATAGTATTTTTTAGCGCTTTTTTTCAGAGTTGGCCTTATTGAGAACCCGTGGGCCTAATGAGACTAATTTGCAATTTTTTTACCTGTTGACAAACATGATTTAAATTTAAATGTTCTGATAGAATAATTGTTTTCTAATATTTTATCAATAACTTGACGACTGTACAAAAATCGAAACTTATTGTATCATAAACTAGCGATATATTGGGCCCTAAACTAGGTTAGTCTTTTAGTACATATTTGGATCAGTGTTTATATCATTTAGCTGCACCATTTTTTCCAAAATAAAAAAAAAATCTTTTAAATAAATTTAAACTAATATATTCATTGTCTTGCTATATGAGGTGAAATTATCGTACTCATCCTCATATTAGCATTTTCTTATAATTATTTACAAACTTTGATCTTGACATCACAAAATTATTAGTGGTAATATCATTTTTGCAATCGAATGTATGAATAATACTTTTATCACATCTCAATAATATTTATATCAGCATTTATAGCAACATCAAAATCGTTTTTGCTTTAGAATCGCATCACCATGATTAAATCAACCGCTTTCGTCAAAGTCTAGTAAACGGGCAAATACATTTCGATTTAATAAGTATTTTTCCCTATATTTTGAAACAAGAACCTAAAATTTATCAGAATGCATTTTTTTGTTTTCAAATTTTCGAAGCTAAGTGTTTTTTTTTTTTCCGTGTAGCTAATGTTAAAAAGTTTCAAGTTAATCGAAAAATAAACAAATGAAAAGATTCCTTTTAGTACATGTTTAAGTACATGTATAAGCTCTTTTCGATATTATTTTAAAATTAAGGGTATCGGTTGGATCAGAATTTATACAGCATTAAAATATTTCTCGTTAAGCCTAATGCATATTTATTCACCTGTTCAAAATAGGACGAAAATGTGCCCAAATAGAAAAATTAAATATCGAATAAGGTGTTATAGCCTGCTGATCTCTATCAAAAGAGATTTTATTCGAATCTAACTCAGAAGCCCCCCAAATTCCTCATTATTGAGTGCCTCAGATTGGCAGGCAGTCAAGTTGAAATACATACGAGTTTCCCTTCTCAGCAGCCTACTTCAAAAGTTTTCATATCCCCTTTTAATTGAAAGAACTAATTTTGTTTTAACTTTTTTCAAAACACTTTTCTTTTTTTTTTGTATTTGTACAATATATTAAGTTTTCCTTCACGCTTAAAAAAATTGTTCTGAAAAAGGCTAAAAAATTACTAGAGAGAGTTCATCTGGATAATAAAATACTGAAGTACATTTTTCGAAAGTGGTTTTTTTTTTTCAAAGAGTAAACATATCACTATTGAAATAAATTATGAGTACAAAGACGCATATTGAATAAAAATATTTAAATGTCTAATGAGGTTTTATTTTTAAGAGCGAACATAAGTTATAATAAACAAACTAACTTCATTTTGACAACAAGTAGACCATAAGTAACAGATATAGTAATGATTTAGGCGGTTCTGTTTTTAAGGAACAAACGTAGCGCAAATAATGTTAACAGAATTAGTTCATCCTCCGTATAGATTGAAAAATACTAATGCCCAGCCTAAACTGACTATTGAATACGAAGATGGATTCACAGGTTTTCAAGAAGTTTCATTTTCCCTTTATAAATGTACCATTTCTTACCGCTGAAAAAGTATAAGTTAAAAACAAAGAAATTTTTTTCAAAGAAATAGGTGTGCTATTTCTTTGTTTAAATAGTAACTGGAGAAAAAAAGAAGACCTTTTTCAAGCTTTGTAAATTTGTTCCTTAAATGTAATAATAAATTTCGAGAATCATCCTTTTAGGACAGCAATAACAATAATTATAAATAACGTTAAAAATAGAAATAATAGCTTTATTTCCTTTATTAATAATCATGATATGATGTTGTTACACAGTTAGTGAAAAATAAGAAATGATTTTTTTTTCTAAAACAATACTTCAGAAACGTGCAATTTTCTATGCGTTTTAAACAACTTTAAATGTTACAAGTTTAATATAGCCTTTTACCAAAATTAGTAAACAGCTAGCAATTTGTAGCTAGTTTCGTGTTTATTTTTCTTTTTGATGGAAACGATAACGTATTCATTATCTGTATTTAATTTTCGTTGGTTAAAATGAAAATTTCGAAGCAAATCCGTTTTTATATAAGAAAGTGAACTGTTATTTATCGTGGAAACAAACAGCTTTATTCCTCCAGATATGTAAGGATCCATAATTTAATCAAGTATTTTTATCATAAACTTTATTTAACAAGAAAATATAATATTAAAGTGAAATACCTCTGTGTAAGGGGGGAAAATATTGTACCCATTTTACCTTTGAACAATCCATTTGCTCTCGTGATGCAGAGAATGCTGCTAATTATATACTGTTTAGCTAATGATACTAATGGTATGATAAAAGTTTGTAAAAAACGTTATTTGTTTCTTGTATTCCTTTTTACCCGACTGCGCGTGCGCGACGCAAAGGAGGGTAATGTGTTTATCAGTCTATGTATGTATGTCCGTTTATATGTGGCGTTCTAGGAGCTAAACGCCTTGGTCAATTTTGGTAATTCTTACGTCAATCGATTTGTCTTAACCTTGGGAGTGTCACTAAACACATGACAGTAATGAAAATTCACGATATTAACAACCAGTTGACAAAATATGGCAGTTCGGGATCGGCGCACGTTTGGTGTTCCACACTGTGTCGCACGCAGGTAGCGTGCGACAAATGCAGGTAGTTTTCGCTGCCTGAATTCTTTTTGTTTACTAAGTCTACTAATTGGGATCTTAGTGGCCGAGTGGTCTAAGCGATTGCTTCTCCCACTTGAGGCAGTGGGTCAAGACACCCTCGCTCCGGATGTACTTCCCCTCTTTCTGATGTCAATTCTACTGTAATGAAAAATATATCATGCGTAACGAAGGGAAGACCCTCAGATTGTAGTCCTCATCAAAATAAACCCGTGCAATAAGCACCAAACGAAAGAAAGTCTACTAATTCGATTTTCATCTCCTAACATGTTGCATTTGTTTTTGCCTTGAGTCAAGGGCAGAGTCAGAGTTTCGCGACGTGTACTTTCTCGACAGGCTTTTTTAGTTTTGCGAGAAAGATTTGACTGACGGAGGGGGGGGGGGGGACGTTTCCGATTTCGCGTCATCATGAGTTATACAGGCTGTTTATATAGCTGTGCTGTGTTTGACTTACTCTCTTAAAAAATTCCAGCGATTTTAACTCAGACTGAGTAAATTTTCACTCCTTTCCAGTGTCGAAAACGCACTTTCCTTATAGGTGTGAATTTCATTCCTTTTGCGGAGCGGTTATTTTCACTCCTTTTGGATAAGCTAATTTCACTCCCTTTTGATAAGTGTTTTTCACTCTTTTTAAGACTAAATTAATATCCTAAATGAGTGGTTGCTTTCCGTTTTGGAAAGCCGCTATTTCACTCTTTTTTTAGAATAAAATAGGTAAAATCATTTCACTCTCCTTTGGTGAAATTGTTTTTTAAACGTGTTTTCATGTGCTTATGCTGTGTATTTGAATTTAAAACTGTTTTTAAAACTTATTTCATTTGAAAAAAAAATAGTTTTTCAATTTAAAAAATGAAAAAAAAAATGTTTTTAGTGTTTTAGAAGAGGATGCACAAGAATTGTATGGTAAGTACGAAGAATTTTCTTTTTTATTAAAACTTTAACTGGTAATATTTCTTGAACTACTCGTATATCGTTACAAATCACCCACGTGCAATATTACGTACATTTCCGAATCTAAAGATTGAAATAAAACTAAAAAACCCACACAGTTCCAAATAAAAAGATTTAAAATTTTGAAACTCTATATTGATATTCTCGGTGTGCCTTTTAACATTAATAATGTTTTAAAAGTTACATCAGTTCAAATTAATTTAAAAAGTCATTCATAAATTGTGACAAGATACGTTTGAATTCAATTTTGTTTCTTCGAGGCCATTCATTAATTACGTAAGGACAGTTTTGGCAATTTTTGACCTTCCCTTCCCCCTATGTAAGGGTATGTAAGACTCCCCCCCCCCCCATCTTACGTAAGATTCTTTTTTTTTCTTCACAATAATAACAAATATTACATCACTGGGATTGTTCTTAAATTAACTATCATTTTTTTTTTAAATTTTTCCAAAAACATTTTTGAGTAAAGAAATGTTTACTGTAAGGAATCTAGACCGAACGTTTTTCGACAAATAATTTTTGTATATGATGCGATAATAATTAAAAATAACACATGCAAAACACAGTGCGATTCTTTTATTATATTTTACACGTTTCATTCTTTGAAACACAAGTAAAAAACAGCTCATCCTATAATACATACTACCTTCCTGAAGCAAATGAAGTATAATATTTGCCAAACCACTTGACCGCGGATTTCTAATATAAAATATCGGCTTGGAAAATATCACGTAAGAATGGATCCACCAATCCCCCTCTCCAAGCAAGGGTATGTAGAGAATTCCCCCCCCTCCCCCTCAGGACCCTGAATTAATGAATGGCCCGTTACACATATGAATGAGTGTATTATACAAAGTTTATGATAATCTTTAAAGTTTATTATACACAAAAACAATGTTTGATTAATTAAAAATATACGCAGTGGTTGGAGCTCCGACCATCGGGAGCGGATTCGGTATCCGACCTATAGATTTGCGCATGGTCGGGTCTGTAACACCTACCTAAAATAGATATACAGTACACACACACCAAAGATGGTAACGACTGTTTCAAATGTCATATTTTTTATTCGATGACCGAAATAAAATTGTTGATAACAGTTTCATTAATTTGGAAGAAAAAGTTACAAAAAGTTCGCCGTAACATTGCACGTGGATGATTTGTAACGATATAGCAGTTCAAGAAATATTAACAGTTACAAGTTTTAATAAAAAAGAAAATTCTTCGCACTTACCATTCAGTTTTTGTGCATTTCCTTCAGAATCCTCATTCGGCAACAAATAGTGTTTTAATTCATTAAATGAAGACATTCAGGTAGCGACATCCACTTCGTATTCGCGACCAACGTTAGTTAAGCCTAACGTGGAGGTATAGAAGATTCTCTCTAAACAAAATCACGTGACAGAATCGAACCAATGAAAATGCTTTTGAGTCCTTCTTTTAAAGAATGTTTTTATTTTTCGCTCTTCAAAAGAGTGTTTCCGAATTTCACGCCAATAAGGAAAAGTTTTAGTCTTGGTTTTTTTCGTAAAGCGTCTTTTTTCGATAAAGCTAGCACTCAGAAAGAATGAATGCACCCGCAATAGATTTCACTCTTTTTAAGAGTTATTTTTTCGTTCTTTTGAATTAAGAGTGTAGGTTCGCGTGTTTTTGCCGAAGGCCAAGCACATATAAGCGTAGTTAGGTCCCTAGACGGACTAATAATCAGTAGTTGAGAGAGTTACTCAATAGACCTCACGATACAAACAAACACTCTCAATGAAATGACAAGCTTGCGAAATGAAATGTACCGTATGATAATCATAATAACTAAGTCGATGAAAATTAACTAAAAAGTGTCAAATAAAAAAAATTATTAAATAAAAACAAAAAACCCGACTGCGTAAAAATAAAAAAAACTAAAAAGAAAAATGTATGAGCCCAGTAGTTTGGAATGTTATTAAGTACTACTGAATAACTACGCCGTTGAAATAGTTTTAAAACCGCACACAGATAAGACAAATCATAAATTCAAAAGCAGAATAGAAGGAACAACAATCGGGGCCCATTCAAATTTTACGTGTTTCTTTGAATCAGAAAGGAATGGGCCTCGACTGTCGATCCTTCTATTCTGCTTTTGAATTTATGATTTGTCTTATCTGTGTACGGTTATAAAACTATTTCAACGGTGTAGTTATTCAGTAGTACTTAATAACATTCTAAACTACTGGACTTGTACATTTTTCTTTTTAGTTTTTTTGGTTCTTACGCAGTCGAGTTTTTTGTTTTTCTTTCTTTCTTTTTTTAGGTTATGAAAAGTAGCATTTTTTTATTAAGTACGCTTTTATTTTTGCTTACAATTCTTTAAGCAAATCATATTTGACAGCGGATATTGATTGTCTATAAAACTGCACGTATACCACTGTAATCATTTTTCATTTTTACAAAACTTTTAGCTTAGATGCATATTTTTTTCGCTACCCCACATCATCTCGTACCAGTACACCTAATGACTTGTGACACAAAGAAAATTTCAAAAATTAACTTACGTAAAGATTTTAGTCATGATAGCTTAAGAGATTTAACAATGATGATGATCATAAAATAGTGACTTATATGTTGGAGATAGCTAATGAAATTTAAACAAATATGAGTGAAATGATTTTGAAGTTTACAACATCGTATTAGTTAAGTAGCGTTTTGAAAAGAAAAAGAACAAAGCAATTCATTGAATCGGAAAAATTTAGGAAAGTTAAAAATATAAGTTTGAGCTTTAAAAGATATTTGAAACGAATTGAGAAAACAAGCAAATCTCTTTCTTCTATCAATAAAGAAATATTTGATGATCATGAATCTAAGATGATAAGAAAACTAATTAAGCCTCTAAAATAGAGTATCTAGTAATGACATAATGCAATTTTTTTTTTGATAGAACTCCTGTAAAATCTGAATTTACTTAATACGCATCCAACCCAAAGCTAGTCTTTACGTTTAGGCTTCGCCAGCTCATCGCATTTAAACATTTTTCTTTTCTTGTTTCTATCGTAAATAATTTTAAGTTTTAAAGTTTAATTTTTCCATTTTTTTCGGTAAACTTTTATAATTTTCGAGTAACTCACCCGTTTGATGCGTGTTTAACAATTTAATAATTTTCAATTTGCTTATTTTTTCAAAGAACTAAAAACTTGTTTTTTACTTATAATGATGCTAAATATGTTAGTTTATATAAGCAGAATTTTAAAATGTAGTAGTATAAAATGTACAAATTTATAACATTTGTATTTTTTAAGATGCTTTTTGCTAAGGTGTTCTGAAGTACAATAACATTGTATGATACAAGGTGTTTATAGGTACTAACGTTAAAAAAGGCAACATAGAATAAAACAAACAGTTAAAACAAAACTATTTTTTTTTAAGTAATATTTGGTTTTTAACAGAAAAATCAGAGGTTAATGTAAAAAAAAACACCTCAAATTGCAACGAAAACTTTTGTACTGGAATTAATTGATGGAGGAATTTAACTGAGACATCGCGTAACTAATGGTTAATAATCCGAATAATTCCAATTTCGAAACGAACTTAAAATTTTGCACTTTTTTCAAAACTAATTACAGAAACCGCAATTGTAATATACCGTTTCTTTCTATTTCAATTTTTAAAAAAATGTTAGCACTTCTTGGAAACTTCCTCGAATTCTGAAGGTGAAACTTTTGTTACGGAATGTTTACATAAAATATTTAACTTTCCTTTTATAAAGCTAGATTTTAAGCATTTATAAATATTTCAATAGCAGTTAGAAGAAATTAAATCCATTTTTTGTCCACCCATTACAAACACATGTTTTATCAAACCCTTCGACTTCACCAGAAGCCAAAACGGGTTGAAATTTCATTGTCGAACGAAATATTTAGTTCTTTTTTTTAAACGGCTAAAATCATTTACATTTTTTTTCAACTCCGAAGATTAAATAAGGGCAAGAGCGGACTGGAGAAGCTATTTCGAAACGAAGAAAAATATTTTACTCAAAACTCATAATTCTATCAGAAGCTTTTCGGAAGGAGAGGGGAGAAGTAGACGGGGGGGGGGGGGAACGACGAAGAGGCAAATAAACCAACGAGCCAATAAATTCCCTTGATTCACATGCTTTCAAAATTTATTGATTTATTACATATTTAATTTGATTAGTATATTTATTTAATTTCTGATTTTAATGGAATTTTTATTGTTCCGAATCCCCTTCCCTCCCCCCCCCCTTTTTTTATATTTTTGCTCATAACTTTTTTTTTTCCAGCGAAATATATCTGCTTTTGTTTTGGATATTTCAGGAAGAACATTTTGTTATAATTTCATTTTTTTTCTTTTGATATTTATAGGGTCATCAAATAGAAAATATTTTGTCTGCGTATTCTGCATCAAGAGTTTTTCCGTATAAATTTCATGGAAATTAACTGAAGATCGATCATCAGAAGTGTAAAGTTTAAATATTTCATCTCAAGTCCAGTGTTAAGGTTTTTATGACTCAAAACTAAAAATAAATGAAATCACTGAGGAAAGTTAGCAATTAGTTAACAAAGTACAGATCTATATCCATCTGTACTTGGGAGAGAAAAAGCAAAACTTTATTTTCGAGTCTCTATAGCGTGACAAAGTTGCTATTGGTAAGCACATTAACAAAAAAAACAAAAAAAAAAAAAAACCGAAAAAAAAAGGGATTAAAATCGGATTACATCTTCCACTTGCATAAGCCTGAAAATTCGAAAAAATGCGAAATTTCACTGTTTTGTGATTTTTTTTTAAACTTTGGCTTCAAAGATTTTTTAATTGCGTAGGACGGAAAAATTGAAATGGGTAAAGAATTAAAAATAAAAAACGTGTATTGAAATCATATAATACCTTCCAATCCTGCAACGAGCCTGAAAAAAAAAGAAAATGAGAAATTTCATCGTTTCTTTGTTTTTTAAATAAAGGTGCTTCGATGGTTTTGTTAATACAATTATTAATACAATTTCAATAAGAAATGGACGTTATCATTTTTAGCCGAGTGTTATATATATATATATATATATATATATATATATACTCGTATATATATATATAAAGCCAATTTCGCGCTGGAATTTCATATTACGCATTGTTAATATTTAAAGTAACTTACAACGCATTTTGACAATTTAATCTGTCTAGAAATTAATTTGTCAAATGTTGCCTTTAAACTATTTAACCCGAGTGATAAGACTACAATAGAATTACATCGCAAACATTAAATTAGAACCGTATTCTGATTCAATGTTTCTGATGTAATGATTTCTCTTAAAACACTCAAAATAATATTTAGAAACATTGTACTTTTGTGTACATTTAATTTTTATTGATTTATTACTCTTTCTTTAAGTGAATTTTTTATGCCTGACATAATGATCACACAAAAGGATTTTGAGAAAACCATTGATTAAACTTTTTTGATCACTGTAAAAAAAATCCGAAACTTCACTGATTATTCTCGTGTAACGTATCGGGTCGCACAACAGCAGACTTTTAACTGATGTGAAAAATATTTTTAACTAGCAGTTTAAAGATTGAGCGTGTTTAATAAGTATATCGGTTTTAGTTCGTTCACGGTCCATCCAGATTGGCTAAGCTCCCAATGAGAGCAAATAAGTCTCTGGATAGCTGCAGCTTTGCAAGGCAAGAATTGCAGGTACGGGAGATGCTTGGTTCTTATTTGCAATTCTGCCTTAGCTTTGGCCATACTTGCATTGATACTTCTTTAGCTTTCTTTTAGTAAATCAGGAAGCTTCTAATCAATTACATTAAACCTACCTAGTTTGCTTTGAAGGTTCCACGCCGGCCTTTACCGGAGAGATTTCTAGTTTCTTCAGAAAGATTCAAGGATAATTTCAGGAAGGACTTTTAGCTTAAAACGTTCCTGGTTTTTGCAAGATATGTTGCTGGCAGAAATTGAGCAAATTAGCTGCCCCTTATTTTATAGGAACGTTTCTGTATCGCTTTTACAGTGAGGACAAAACTTGATTTTGGATTCGAACCAAAATCACTAAAAGTGTAGGTAATGTAGATGGATGATAAACGTATTTTGCGTGCAGAGATAGTTTTATATGTTTGAGAATAATCAGGAAAATATATTGCATGTATGTTCTGCGCACGCAAGACGTTTTGCATATCTTTACCAATTAATCAATATTAATGTTGTTTATTTTTAAAGGTAAAAACACGTAAGTGAATAAACTATGGAGCAACGAAACCATTAAAAACATTTCGAACCTTTTATCTGCCGGCGATACTTTAGTTTCATTATTACAGAAATCCTATATTATTAACATCGATATTGATCAATGCTATATAATGAAATAACAGCTCTCCCTAAATAGTCGCATGTGATTAAGAATGTATATCTTGTTTTGGGAAGAGATTGAGCTGCTTTTTTTTTCTCACATGGAAGCTTCCTGTATTATTTCAAAATTTAATTCAGTTGGAACCATGCTTTTTTTTCTTTTGCATAAGATTTGAGAGCTGCTATGAATCAAATGATTTTAAAATAGAAGTGCTTTGCATTTTTAATACGTATAATTAGAAGTGGTACTTAAAAAGTACCGTTGGATCACATGGATATATTACAAGAAGTTTACAATTATAAATGGGCAACTTTTTATAGTGTTGTTGAATTTTCCAACTATACATTGAATTTTATGTGTAACCATATTTACATGTATGTACACAAATACAATATGATTCACATAATATTGTTTTATTTCAAAATATTTTTTAAATATTATTTTCTTATGTTTCAGAAAAGTTTTGACTAATATTTAATTTTATTCCTAAATACGTGAAACAAAAGAAATTGTTCACAAAGATGCGATAAAACATCCAGTAGTAAATCAACACAGTGATAGAAAAAGTACCAATCGATCATCAATGATGGAATTAATAAGACATAAAATGCATCTTTTTAAAATGAAAATGTCCTTTCCCGAGTGTTGTGAAGTGCGTACTAACAGTACTTTAAAGTAATAACTCATTTAATTTTCTTTAAATAGCGCATAATATACTGAAAAGTATTATTTTTTTACTCGTGTATCTTAATTAGCTTTTCAAGAAAAGAAATTAAATAAATAAAACTGCAAATTCTGTTTTACTTCTATCATAATTCAGTAAACAAATGGCTCAGAATAGCACTTCTACGTCATACACGTTATCTTCATATGTATGCTTTGTGTTAATGTAAGCAAGCTAATTATTTCTGACCTATATGTCTTTTAAAATCTCAAGAATTCTTCTCATCCTGTCATAAAATATTATTTTCGTAATATGCGATGAAGATAACAATTCTTCCTAAAACGATTTCTTTAGTTATCGCCCCCATAACCAGCGGCAGAATCTTCCTCCCCCCGACGAAGTCCAAGAGTTTCTGATAAACAAAATGTATGCACCTGATAAGGATAAGAATGATGACTTCATTCCTCTTCCCTCCATATCGATAAGATGCCCGTCAAGAAGAAGGAAATATTTATCGATTGCAAAGCTTTAATTCAGCTGATTGGATTGGAAGAAATGATTTTCATATTTTGAAGAGCAATCTTTCCGAAACGAGAAAAGTCTCCAGGGTTGACTTCTTTATCTTCCCCTACCACTAAGCAAGTCGCCGAAATGCATTTCATTTTATTTATTTTTTCTTTTTTCTTGTTTTTGGGTAACTTCTACCTACGTTCAATCACAACTCGGCAATTACATTTGCTTCCCTGTATGCATATTTCAAGGGACGCGCCTAGAACTTATGCATAATTAACCGCAAGTCCGTAAACAATGGATGGCTATTCATTCAGCATGAATATCACACATTTACATAATTTATAATGCAAAGAAAATGAGATATTTTTGCTTACTTAGGATTTGTTTGCACAGAAACGTATTAACATAGGTAATAATATTTGCCATGAAGAAGAGAATTTGTATAATTTTCAAAACGAAAATTTAAAATTCGTTTTCTTTGCTTTGATATTGATATACCTTTGTATCAACTGTATATATCTTGATAAATTTCTAGTTAACGAAAAAAATTGAATTGAACAATTAAGAACAGTTGTATTTTTGTAAACAGGAGTAGAAAACCTATCTGATGAAAATTTAAATTTTTTTTATTGACTTAACACAAAAGACACTAACGCTTGATTTTTGTGTATTTTAACACAACGCACGTTTTAAGTAGTAAATATTATTTGGTTCAAGCATTTAATATATTTGCATATTATACATTACTGTATAATGTATCTAAGAATTTTTAGAGCTGTAACAGTTTTTCTATCATTAGATCCCCCAAAAAAGTTTTCACAATTCAACTGAAACTTTTTGTGTGTGTAATTTTAAATTTGTTTAAATACATGATTTCATTACGTTTAAGTACGTTGCAGCCTCTTTTACGCTATTAGTACAAGTGTCGGTATGCAAAAATAATAAGTTTTGAAAAGATTTGATGAAAAATTTATACGCTAGAAAAAAATATCGCATTAGTAAATAAGCAATATATATTACAGAAATTAGCACTCCAGCATCCATAAAAATAAGTGGGGAATTGTTTAATGCTTATTTTTTTGCTAAATAAAAAAATGATTTTTTTTTGTTAAACAATCAAGAACGTGTATTTTCGCAGTAAAAAACAAATACCAACGGCTTTTTTTTTGTAGAAAAATTGAAAACTTAAACTCATTTGATTTTATTTTATTTATCGTGCTTTCGTTATCCTACATACACTTGTTCTTTGTTGAGGTTAAGCTTTGTTGTGCAAAAATACAAAACATTTTTACTGTACTGTAGATATTTTCACAGTTTGGAGAAAGTATTATTCATCAGTACAACTAAGTTTTGAAGGAAGTACACTTTTTACATTATTTGTCCCTCATTTTAGCCTTATTGCTGTTTATCCGCGATTTTTGTTATCCGCGGCACTTGTGCTACCCAAAAGGTAAAGTAAAGTGCAGTATCTGCAGGAATTAGTTTTATGTATATTTGTAGAAAAGCGTTATAAATTCCATACTAGCATAAAAAAAACTGTTTCGTGCTTAATTTTCAGCGGAAACCAAATTAGCAAGCACGGACAATAGAGCTAACTTTTAATTTATGATAGAAATGCAAATTGAAAAAAAAAAAAAAACAATGAGGACTGAAAACTCTGTAGATACTACTGCGTTTTACTTTCCCACGGCATAATATCCGTTTATTATCTAATATCTATACTGACATGAAGAATCTTTTAAAGCATGCTAACTGAATTCACGAAAACTAATCCAGATTTAACCTGTGTTTTTTGATCATCTTTAAAATATTATTTGAAAACAACTTTCTCTGGAGGAAGGTTAAATAAACTTCCTATAGCTATTTTTTTTCCATTAGAAAATACATCTAAGACCATGTAAATATCATTTTATTCTCCAAAAGAAAAGCATGTCTTCAATCCAAATAAAATTTCACTAAACATCCCAAAAACGTTGATACTCCGAAGAATTAATTTCGAAATAATATTTTAAGTCAAATACTTCCTTCTTGCGTTTTAATTTTTATGTTGAAATCCTAGCTTAACATACTAAGAGAAAATAAAATGAATTACACAGACTCTAACGAGAATCGCTATTTTAAATTGGCTTTGAAGCATTGTTTGAGAGCATTTTACCGCTTCCTTTTCCAAAAATTCCGAACCGACTATCTCCTCAAACAAGGGAACTTGTTTTAAAAGAACACGAGAGCAAACAGGGCTGGAAGACAAATGCGTGTTTACCTTGAGCCAAATTAATCTACTTTCCCAAAACCCCAATTCAGAAAGCAGAGAAACACTTTAATCCGTCTCCTGTCCTTAAAAGGATATTATTGATTATTTCTGAAGTGAGAGTACATTATTTTCCGAGCTACTCAACAAGAAACTTGCTTCACTTGTTAAGCATTCAAATGTCAAATACAACATGGTTTCACTAATAAAGTAAATAAAGTTTTAAACAGCAGAAATTATTCTTTTACGGTGGATGAGGGAGAGTGACATTTCTTATGCGGAGAATTTTGGCTATCTCATTTTAAATTGTAGCTCGTAGGCTAAAATTTTTTAAAAGTCTTTCTCGTTTTGAAAGTTTAAAAGTTTAAGTTAGAGAAGTTTCTCTTTCGCATATTAATCTCTTTTGTCCTTAAAGTGAAAAAATTGAATTTCAACTACAAATATACATAAAAACATTACCACTTTGTTTAATATGAATGAAAAAACATTTTGTAATGTAAAATGAGCAGCATTCTAAATAATATATATTGAGCTTAACAGTTTAAGCGACCAGCATAATGTAAGCACCTCTAAAATGCTTGTTGTATTTCCTGTAAAAAGTTTCGACTCATAAAATGAAAAAGAAAATATTTTTTTAAAATATATTAAAATCGTAATGTGCAAGAGTGACTAAAAGAGGGAGAGAGAGACCATGTTCTTGTAGAAACTAATAAAAATAAAAATTTATATTTTATTATACACTCAAACCTGTTTTTGAGCGGTATGTAGGGACAGGATAATAGAAATTGCATTAAAAAATGCTCAAAACTTCACGAGTAGCTACAAAAAATATTTTTTGAAACATAATTATTTTTTTATACGGTGGATAGAGATCGCATAAGAAAAAAGTCTCACGTGGAAAATAACAAAAAAGACTTAAGAAATAACTAGGAACTGCTTTTTTAGACGAGTTCAAAACATCGCAGCAACTTGTAATCTCGTCAAACCTTTTATAATCTGACTTATAAAATACACAAGTGAACATAAAAAAATACGCATATGTTATTATTTTACACATACTAGACTTTTCAAAACGTATAACCATTGTCCTTCGTAGTCCGACACTCGAGCTTTCTTCACGTAAACTCTTTCAAAATCAGTTTTGTCTCTTCAAGCCAACCTTGCACTTGTTTAAAAGATAATTTCGTCAACTGAGTCTCAATTTGATTGAAATTGTCATGTACCACACAATAAAAAAATAAACAAAACCTCTCTCTCTCTCTCAAAAAAAAAAAAAAAAAAAAAAACGTACAAAACCAGGGGTGTTTTTTCAAATGTTTGTCCTTTTTTGTTGTTGTTACGGTTTGAAGAGAATGTATATCTACTTAGTATCAAAAACAGTACCAGTTTTGCAGTCGAAATTTGATTTTTGAAGCTAACAAGTTTTGTATTTCAAAAAGAGGTATCAATCATAGGCAAAATGTACTGATACTCTTTGTGTTAAAAAAAAAAAAAAAAAAAAAAACATAAACTAAAAATTCAGCTCTAGAACGCGAGAATGGCACGAAAAAAGACAGCTGACTTTCGAATTAAATAATTCCAGACCTAAGAATTTTATATTTGTCAACCTTTTCGCTGATCTGTTCTCTATAGGGTGATTCCACCGTCACAAGAGAAACAAATTGGACTAATTGTTTCCTTGCATTTAAATATTCATTCAAATTATTTAGGGCAAAAAGTTAAAAACTTGCTGTACTTTACGTGTGCTTTTTGTTACGCAAAATATTTTTTTCAATATATTTTTTAATTGTTAT
Organism: Uloborus diversus; assembly: GCF_026930045.1. Lineage (NCBI taxonomy): Eukaryota > Metazoa > Arthropoda > Arachnida > Araneae > Uloboridae > Uloborus > Uloborus diversus. The sequence goes on along the minus strand of NC_072733.1, from coordinate 180,328,250 downwards.
CATTAAAATGTTAAGTTTACCTATCATGTGCAAGACATACTTAAAGACATCATTAACCTTCACAATTCCAGCTAAATATCCTCTAACTCTAATGCAACATTTGGTTTTTAATATACTAGGAGGATCGACCCCCTGTTCGTTTAGCTCGCCAGCCCCCGTCTGCCACCGTTGCCTGCTGCGGGTGACAATTGATGATTTTAATACTTTTCAGTGTGTCTGGACAACCCTAGATGTCCTCAGGACTGAATTTTCGACGCGTTATCACAGGCCCCTTAAGGTTTAGACGGGTGAGAAAAAAATGAAATGCATCTCCTGAAACCAACTAGTCCGGGAGCAAATGGTTTCCCGTGCGATTTTTGTGATACAATTATAGCAGTTAGTTTTTCTGAAAGGTATTTGCATGAGGAAAACGAATTCAGATGTTGCCACCCCCCAAAACGGTGCAGGGGGGCTGGGGGGCAGCTATAACTGCCGTGGGGGACAAGTGATTTTCCGTTCAATTTTTGTGATACAATTGTGTGACTTAGCTTTTCTGAAAGGTATTGGTACGAGAAAACCAAATTTCGATAATGCCAACCCCGAAAATGGTTCAGGGGGGCAGGGGGGCGGCTATAACTACATTTGGGGGGGCAAGCTGTTTCCCGTTCAATTTTTGTGATACAATTATGGGAGTTAGTTTTTCTGAAAGGTATTGACACGAGGAAACCGAATTTGGATGATGCTACCCCCGTAAATGCTGCAGGGGGGCGGAGGGGGGAAGGGATTATAACTGCATTTGGGGGGCAAGCTGTTTCCCGTTCAAATTTTATGATATAATTATGCGAGTTAGTTCTCCTGAAACATATTGGCACGAGGAAACCGAATTTAGATGCTGCTAACTCCGAAATTGGTGCTGGGGGGCAGGGGGGGCGGTTATAACTGCGTTGGGGGCATGTAATTTTTCGTTTAATTTTTGTGATACAATTATGGGAGTTAGTTTTTCTGAAAGGTATTTGCATGAGGAAAACGAATTCAGATGTTGCCACCCCCCAAAATGGTGCAGGGGGCTGGGGGGCTTCTATAACTGCCGTGGGGGGCAAGTGATTTCCCGTTCAATTTTTGTGATACAATTCTGTGACTTAGCTTTTCTGAAAGGTATTGGTACGAGAAAACCAAATTTCGATAATGCCAACCCCGAAAATGGTTCAGGGGGGCAGGGGGGCGGCTATAACTACATTTGGGGGGGGCAAGCTGTTTCCCGTTCAATTTTTGTGATACAATTATGGGAGTTAGTTTTTCTGAAAGGTATTGACACGAGGAAACTGAATTTGGATGATGCTACCCCCGTAAATGCTGCAGGGGGGCGGAGGGGGGAAGGGATTATAACTGCATTTGGGGGGCAAGCTGTTTCCCGTTCAAATTTTATGATATAATTATGCGAGTTAGTTCTCCTGAAACGTATTGGCACGAGGAAACCGAATTTAGATGCTGCTAACTCCGAAATTGGTGCTGGGGGGCAGGGGGGGGCGGTTATAACTGCGTTGGGGGCATGTAATTTTTCGTTTAATTTTTGTGATACAATTATGGGAGTTAGTTTTTCTGAAAGGTATTGTCACGAGGAAAACAAATTTGGATGTTGTCAACCCCGAAAATGGGGCAGGGGGGCGGGGGGGCGGTTATAAATGTGCAGGGGGGCAAGAGGTATGTTCAATTTTTGTGATGCAATCATGGGAGTTGGTTCTGCTGAAAGGTATTGGCACGAGGAAAACGAATTTGGATGTTGCTATCCCCTAAAATGCTGATGGGGGGCAGGGGGGGGTATGACTGCAAACATAACACACTTATATATTCAAAATTTCTCGGTTTACAACAAGTTTTCAAAGTTTAATATGCTTAAATCCACTAATAACAACATTAAATGCAAAAAACTCCGAATTAAATTGCTGACACGTGTTTCAAAGCTATTAAGAGCTCCTTTTTCATTGTAAAAGATGTGAGTTTATGAATGAAAATTCATCCGACTAAAGACGATCTTTCCATTGATAATGGGTTCCTGGTAACAAAGTTTATCATTTCAGTAAAAAATGTTAGGAGGAAGGGGGGTCCCCCCCCCCCAAATTTTTTGTACAGGTGTTTCTTTCGGTTTCAAAATATAAAGAGTATTTTTGAACAAAACAAAACATTTATTGAAACCGTGACTTTCATAACCGTGACTTCATAATAGATTTACGGAGATAATTAGCAGCATCATACAAACTCCTCATGGTCATGTTTAAATCTTCATCATCATTCTGGGATATCATGTTATTGTCTCGTGCATGCTTCATACTAACAATTTCTGCTTGATTTCTTTTCTGCGGACGGTGAAATTCAATATCTGCAACAGATTTCTGTAGCAATTCTTTTGTTTCTTTCCTTGTAATGGATGGATAAGGGACGTTATTCATAGCACGAATGTTTTCATACGTGGTTTGTACATCAGCCATACTCAATGTACCTGTTTTTAAACATTCTTGAATCATACAAGTAAATTCAATCTCTGACGCACTCTCAGGGGCTCTAGAAGTGTTGGGTGCACTGGCATTAGGACATCGTAGTACATTTGTCACATTCTTCGCAAAACATTGTAAATGGTATCGAATGTCGATAGCGTGACCATCTTCAGGGTTTATTGCTGTATTAAGTTTTATCTGGAGGGCTTCATTTCCACTTTTAGCAATAGCATCACTCAGACTTTTTTGAGCATGATCAACCGACAGTTTTCTGAGGGACTTTGCACGTGTCTGACCTTTGTCACAGAAAAAGCATTTCTCTTTATTGAATGGAATGCAATGTGAACGTGTCAGTCTCGATGTGCTACTATTTGTAACAGGTGATGTATGCTGAGCTTGACTTTCATATCGCTTTTTTATGCGTTCAAAATGTCCCTTATGAGTGACATCTTGGTAACAACTTCGATGCCATGATGCCTTGTTGTCAGCCAGTATTTTTGCAGTCATTCCACGCAAACGGATATTAGATGAAACATACTTGACGTTTTCATATTTAGCATTTTCTAGCACACTCTTTAAAACCTTTTCATGTGTGGTAGGGTTAATGATTAATCCTTCGGTGGATTTCTCTTGACATATAATACATAATGTATAATTAATTCCTATTTTTAGCTTTGTATTTGGTTCAGTGAGATCCATCTGAAAGTGACTAATTGCTTACTAAACTAATAAACGACGTGCGTCAAACTTCTGCATACAATATTTTTATTTTAAATGAGCTAGACTAAAATAAGAATCCCTTCTCCTCTCTTTCTTAAAAATAAATGGTACAACGTTCCCTTGTTGACGAATTTCCATTTCATGTGACTCCAGAAAAAAGTGGCCAATTAAAGTGTCCAATAAAATAGATAATACTGGTGACAGCAATAAATTTCTGTTTTGACCATTTAAAGAGATCTGCTCTTCCCTCTCTGAAACTTGTTCGTGAGAATTTTCTTTCAGAAGAATAAAAAGGTACGGTGTGCTTCATAGAGAAAAGAGATATTGTAAAAAACCAATACTATCACGATCTGATTAGGAAAATGAGACCCATCAAGTTGCTTTGTAGAATTACTAGAGACATATAGGTTGTAAAACTGGACATGCCGATTCCGTGAGAACTGGATCAGATTTTGACATTGTTGCTTTTGGAAAAACTGACCGCCAACCAAGAATTGAAGATACACTAGGCCGCAATACAAAGGGAAAGAAGAGATAAGCAAAATTAAAGGCGGCGGCAAGGAACTCATGTTAAGCTCTCGTAACAATGCCTTTGTCCTCCGTTTCTATGAGTACAAAGGGGAAAGGAGAAAAAAGACCTCCTTCGACATATGTTTGTTTCTTTAATGTACGACCACCATGGTGTTGGAAATTTCATCCAAGCGCTCCCACCACTTAGTTAAAATTTACTTTAAAAAAAAGGAGAAAAACTCAAACGAAAAAATATTATTCTTTCAGAGCTGGGGCCGTCAAAGCCGTCATTTGGGGGGGGGGGCTTAACACTGCCCCCCCCCCCCCAAATGATAGGCCTGGGTAAAGGGTACAAATTTATTTCGGAAGAGGAAATATATACAAAGAATAATAAAGTACACAAATACAATTTTGCATTTTTTTAATCAACGGGGGGGAGACCCCCCCTTCCTCCTAATATTTTTTACTGAAATGATAAACTTTGTTACCAGGAACCCATTATCGATGGAAAGATCGTCTTTAGTCGGATGAATTTTCATTCATAAACTCACATCTTTTACAATGAAAAAGGAGCTCTTAATAGCTTCGAAACACGTGTCAGCAATTTAATTCGGAGTTTTTTGCATTTAATGTTGTTATTAGTGGATTTAAGCATATTAAACTTTGAAAACTTGTTGTAAACCGAGAAATTTTGAATATATAAGTGTGTTATGTTTGCAGTCATACCCCCCCCTGCCCCCCATCAGCATTTTAGGGGATAGCAACATCCAAATTCGTTTTCCTCGTGCCAATACCTTTCAGCAGAACCAACTCCCATGATTGCATCACAAAAATTGAACAGAATACCTCTTGCCCCCCTGCACATTTATAACCGCCCCCCGCCCCCCTGCCCCATTTTCGGGGTTGACAACATCCAAATTTGTTTTCCTCGTGACAATACCTTTCAGAAAAACTAACTCCCATAATTGTATCACAAAAATTAAACGAAAAATTACATGCCCCCAACGCAGTTATAACCGCCCCCCCCCTGCCCCCCAGCACCAATTTCGGAGTTAGCAGCATCTAAATTCGGTTTCCTCGTGCCAATACGTTTCAGGAGAACTAACTCGCATAATTATATCATAAAATTTGAACGGGAAACAGCTTGCCCCCCAAATGCAGTTATAATCCCTTCCCCCCTCCGCCCCCCTGCAGCATTTACGGGGGTAGCATCATCCAAATTCGGTTTCCTCGTGTCAATACCTTTCAGAAAAACTAACTCCCATAATTGTATCACAAAAATTGAACGGGAAACAGCTTGCCCCCCCCAAATGTAGTTATAGCCGCCCCCCTGCCCCCCTGAACCATTTTCGGGGTTGGCATTATCGAAATTTGGTTTTCTCGTACCAATACCTTTCAGAAAAGCTAAGTCACACAATTGTATCACAAAAATTGAACGGGAAATCACTTGCCCCCCACGGCAGTTATAGCTGCCCCCCAGCCCCCCTGCACCATTTTGGGGGGGGTGGCAACATCTGAATTCGTTTTCCTCATGCAAATACCTTTCAGAAAAACTAACTGCTATAATTGTATCACAAAAATCGCACGGGAGCTAAAATTTGACCGTTTGCTCCTCGACTAAACGGTAGTAGTATTGACCAAGTACACATTGCCACTGAGGAGATACAGTTACAGACATACCCGAGACACACACGCAGAAAGACGCGAGCAGGTTTTAATAGTATAGATACTTTGGTTTAATACTGTTTTTTTTAATTTGGTTAGTTTAAAAAAGGAACAAATAGTGGACCTTTACGCAGAATATCAAACCTTTTTCCCCGTTCGACACTACTTTATATTTCATTTTAAAAGTGATACGTAGAAAACGTAATAAACAATTCGTTTTTTTTTACTTAAGAGCACCTGGGTGATTTCTTAGACGATAACTATCTATTACACGTTTTGAAACGAAATACAGAGCTCTCATATGAGAGATAAAATGTCCAACTTTTCCTGAAATGGCCCTATATCAGTTAAATTTCAATAAGTTTTCATTGACCAGTTTTCAATGAGTGAGAATTTAAGTCAAGTATATAATGTAATTCAGAATGAATGATAACAATAAATATACTATACTTCGTGTCATTGCCAGTGAAACGCTATACGGGAAAAACAGTAAGACTGGATTATGTGTAGAAAGATTCATTTGTAGTTGAAATGCGTATTAAGCAGCTTAATCAGAGTAAATTTATAAACACTGCAGAAGAAGAATTTTTTAGACAAATTTAGCAAACAATGTGTGATATAACTACGAGTTAAGTAGAAAAACAGGTTAAATGAATGCATAAAATACATAATTACATTAGTTAACTTATAATTTAGGCGATAAATATATAATGTAGTCAAAGTAAGTTTATTTCTTTCTTTTTAATCTAGTCTCAGATAAATAAATTAATTTATAATACAGAGATTAAGATAAAAAGTGAATTTTCAACAAACGCCACTTTTTATTAAAATAATGATTAAGAAAACATAAATGACTGTAAGGACAAATAAAAAGCATCAATTTAATCTTTAAAATTTGCCAACTTGTCTTTTAGTCTCATCGGAAGTGTGGGTATTTGTAATGACCTCAAAACTCTCTACTTTGCTTTTCTTGGTCTTTCCAAAACTTTATTTATAGCTATATTTTTTTTTTTTTGATGTAATTGAATTTGCACCCTATTTGTCCCCCTTTTTTATCTTACGTTTCAAATGCAGCATTTTCAAGCGATGAAATATTTATCTCGTTAAAAATATAAACTGACAAAAATATTTCTTTGAAAGGCATTTCATATCCCACATAATGACTTTTGCATGGAAAATTTGCGAAAGAAAACAACAAAATAAATAAATAAATAAATAAATAAAGCGTAATCCTACGTTTACTCCAGAAAACGTAACTTTTGGACGCAAATATTTTTCAATTTCGAAACCTTTTTTTTTCCTTTCTTTCTTTCTTTCTTTTTTTTTTTTTTTTCATTCTTACATGAAAGTGTTACCTACTAGAAGTAATCATAAACAATGGCCCAGCTAAGTTCCAATTATTTTGCTCATAAATAAAATAAATAAATAAATGCTTTGTTCACGGAAATAAAATAAAAAAAACTTTTAGTATTTAAAAATAGAGGTCGATTTAATATCAAAGTAGTAATTTTATTGACTGTGCAAAAAATCAGCTATTTTAATGATGAGGAGGAATGTAATATTAAGCTCTTTTAATTAAAGTACGGCTTAATTAGTAGTTTCAAATGTATGTTAAAAAAGTATTTAGTAAATATGAGGATACACTGGCAATTTAATTTTGGTAGAACGCCTATTATTGATGTATTTCCTCTCCATCAGTTATTTTCTCTCAGAAATAATGACACTAATAAGGTCTGTCACGGGGGTGAGGTTCACGGAGGTGAACATCTTTCCGTTAATATAGGCCAAATAGAAACATTTTTCATGGATATTTTTTTCTTCGATGCTACAATCTGAACATGTCAAGTATATGAAAACATTTTCACTTCTTTTTTTCATTAATTTGTATCTCTGAAATTCAAGTTCACCGAGTTGAGAAGTCAGAATAACCACACTAAGTTTTTAAAGCAAAATCTGTTGTCTTGTTTTTCGACAAAAATCTCACAACTTCAACTATGGTTGAAAATAAACAAGGGGGCTCCCTTGTATCATGGAAAATAAAATTTGATGTCTTTACTGCCACGTGATAATGAGGAATGGCATTTTGTGTTTAGGTAACGGAGGTGAGAATTTATTGTGTGACATGACTCCTTGTCCTTCTAAAACGAGCTAAAACAAAATATTAGAAAATTAAATATACTTAAACAATTAGTATTTGACACACTTGTGAAAGGAATAATTATAAATAAGTGTATACTCTTAATTAAACAAGGTATTAAGCAACACAGTCGCACGAGGTGTGTGACATGCCACGGAAAGGAGAATTCAAATGTTGTGAACCAAAAATATACTAAAATAAAAATTATTATTAAAAAATTGTTGGCAGGTTTAAATAGATATGTTTTTGATGAAATTAAAAATCATTAATAAATGAATTGTTCCTTCAAGTTTTTCTGTAAAAGACGTGTGATAGAAAAGTTACACTTTTTTAAGAATGCCCCTTATGGGAATATAGAATGGGAAGTATAGTGCTTATGACACCGTGGGTTAGTTACTTAATGTGCTTTAGAAGTACCGACGACCCCCATTTCACTTCTGTCGAAGTCAGCAAATTATCTATGTGGATATTAAAAAATATATAAGAACTCAACTGAAATATTAATGTAAAAACACGTGTGAACGACATGAACTTAGGAAAGTGGCAGCTGCTTCCACAATATTCGTTTTGGATCCATTTTTTATTTATCGTTTTCCCAATTTAGCTTATGTTTAATCGAAATGTTATTTTCTTACAAAGCATTAGAAGTTAAATAATTCTCATATTTTTGTTTTTAGAACACTGTTGAGAAAAACAAAGTATTACAAAGTTAAAAGTTTGTTATACGGGTAATCGAAACTTTCAATACGGAGACAGACAATGTTTCACAAAATATTTTTCGAGTTAATATCGTCAATTATTTAACAGTGTATAGAACAAAAATAAAATGCAATCTTTTAAAACTTGTTTCGTATCAAAACCGTTAAGAAATAAATTCAAGTTTTGCGCCGTGTAATATTGAATCCGTGTCATAATAATCGCAAATTTTCGTACCATGTGATATCGAAACCTTGTTTTACAAGTACCACGTTATACGAGGGATGCCTGTATATAGATATACGTATACAAATGTGTGTTTCTCTAAAAGCATTTTAAATTTTTAAAATGCGAGAATTCATTATTTTATTATTCCTCATAAACTGGGCTGCGGAGTCGGGGGTAAAATGATCGACTCCGGGAATTTTACAGCCTTCGACGCCGATTCCGACTTTTTTATCCCAAAATCAGTCCGTCACCAATTCTTCAGTTCCGACTCCGACTCCACAACCCTGCTCATAAGCACGGGATGTAAAATTTGCATCAACTAATTGCATCAAGTTTGGCTTAGCTCCAATTCCAAAAGAAACGGGCGATAATGTAAACAGTTTGGAGACACCACCCTGCAAAATTTAGCGCATAAATAGGTGTTAGCAAATTATCAATGTTGTCATTTGTTTTTTTAGTGTGAAATGGGAAAAGTTAAGTTGAACTGTGCTGCTGCAGGTTTTACATGAACCCTTTTTTATGCCCATTTTATGTTAAATTGTGTTGTGTAATAAAGCAGGTTTAGTATTCTCGTCTGACTATTAAACAAAAATAGTTAACTTTCATAGAAGCCATTCTTTAACTATTAACTATCTTCAATTTGCAAGTAAACATTTAACTTCGTCGAGGATATATTTTTCTTGTGAGACACATTTTATGATACCAAATATGAAACTCTTGCAGTTTTGTTACGAATTATTTCGGCAACGCATGATATTTATTTTTTTTTATTCACCGTTTATATTTTATTCAAGGAGAGCTAATTAATTTTTAAACTTCGACAGATAATTTTTTTATGTTTGTTCTCCATATGTGTGTCACTTACGTCATAAGTTTCATCGAGTTTACACAACTGACGATGAAACATGAAGTTTGAATGATTTACATGAAAGAAACTGGAATATGATTGAATATTGAATTAGTACATTGAACGCTACAGAATCATCTAAGCCGTATGATTGCATTGAGTTATCAAAAAGTAGTTTTGTGTTGTCAAAGTAGCATCGTGTTTCCAAAAAGTAGGTTTGAGTGTACTTTAAAACGTTATTTGCGCATTGTTCGTACGTTAGGCGCTTCTATTTTGTTTATCTACGATGAAATATCTTATCAATAGCTTCGTTATCGAAATCAATCTTGAAAATATGTCAAACAATTCCGCTTTTGTTCCCTTGAAATGTATCAGGCTCCCTTGTGAGATTTTTACCGTAATCTTAAAAATAATATCGCAACTCTTATGCTCTTTAAAAAATGTATTGCTGAAAAAAGTATCAATATATTCATCAATAAATGCATTAAAACGTGGACTAAAACTGCGCCGACAGTAGTACTTTATCTTAATAAGGACACTGGTAGCATCATTATAATAGGGTAATGATACCGTATTTCGTCCCCCAAAGTTTCTCTGCTACCGCCAATGATATTTTTTGTTGGTTGGGGGTCAAAAACACTAGTTAGTTGTGGAAGCTTCATGAGTCTTGCTCGCTGTGCCACAGTGTTTTAGCGCGTTTTCTGATTTTTGAAAATATGACTTCTATTAGTTCAGAGGGTTGATGTAGGCAGAATCGCAGAATATGCAATTACCATTCCACAAAAAAGTCAACCCTCTGTCCCGCATGGAATGGTTAATATATTTCATTAAAAAGTAATAATTTAAAGCGTAATGAAGAAATTTTGGCTGCAGAAATCACACATGAGTTTATAATTTGTTAAGCAAAAAAAAAGTTGTTCATTAATATTTTAAAGTATTATTTTTCATGAAATATGTGAGGCTTCTCGTGCGGCACAAAATTACCATTTTCCGTGGAATGACTCGCAATCAGTTGAACAGCAATCTTAAGAAGTTCTGCACCAACAATACTCAATCTGTGACCCGTAGGTCACCTGCGACCCGCTGAATCCTTCAAATGTAATTTAGAATCATCCTAAAAGAAAACACATAGAAAAATTTAATATATCGGCTGAATTTAATTAAAATACTCGCCAAATTGTAATTTACATCAAAATGTATATAATCTTCTGAAAAAAATCGGAAAAAATGATGAACTTAATTGTTTTTATTTACCCAATAGTACACTATTGATGGGGTAAATGAGAACACCTAAATTACTCTTCAAAATAGCTGGAAAGTGAAATTCATGAATAAATATTTTTTGTAATTTGTTACATGACAAGTAAAACTAGATGAAACTAGTTGTTTCGTATTTGTAAACTTACTGCGTAGGAGGATGTAAGACCTTTAAACTTAGAAGAAAAAAAAACAACAATTATTTTCTGTGTGAACTTCTAACAATTGTTTGAAAATCATAGCCATCATAGTATTTGTCAAATGAAATTCAAGTAATTTATTTAAGCAGCATAAGGGGTGTAAAACGTCAATGGCTACATTTAAACTTTATACATATAAGTTGAAATGAAAGCATTAAAGTTTGATTGAAGACATTTAACGGTCATTCTCCACTAAATGTAACTTTTCAAAGCAAATATTTTTCAACTTCAAAATCTTTTTTTTAAATTCTTGCATGAAAGTGTTACCTACTATAAGTAATCATAAACAATCGCCCAGTTAAGTTCCAATTATTTTACTCATAAATAAAAAATATTTTTAAAAAATGCCTAGTTCACGAAAGTGAAAAAAAAAGAAAAAAACTTTTAATATATAAAAATCGAGTCCAATTTAATATCAAAGTAGTAATTTTGTTGATTGCGCAAACAATGAGCTATTTCGATGATTAATGGGAATCTATAATATCTCTTAATTAAAGTATGGCTTAATTTTTAGTTATCCTTTAAGTTCAAATGTGTGTTAAAAATAGTATTTAGTAAATTTGAGAATATACTGGCAATTTATAATTTTGGTAGAATGCCTAATATTGATGTATTTCCCCTCCATCATTTATTTTTACCTCAGAAATAATGACATTCATAAGGTCTGTCACGCAGGTGAGAATCACGGAAGTGAGGAGTTTTCCATTAATGTAGGCCTAGTGGATACATTTTTCAGGAAAATATAAATTTTTTTCTTCGTTGCTAAAATCTGCACATGTTAAACATATGAAAATATGTTCAATTCTTTTTCTACGTTAATTTACATCAGTGAAATTCAAGTGAACGGAGGTGAGAGATCATAACAGCCACACTTACTTTTTTCAAACAAAATCCATCTTCTTGTTTTTTCGACAAAAATCACACAACTGTTATGTGGCTGAAAATAAACAATAGGAAAATAAAATGTGATGTCATTACTGCCACGTGTTAATGAGAAATGGCGTTTTGTGTTTAGTTAACGGAGGTGAGAATATATATTGTGCGACATGATTCCTTATCCTACTAAAACGAACTGAAACACAATATTAAACAATTAAATATACTTGAACAATTAGTATTTGAGACACTTGTGGAAGGAATAATAAATAAATAAGTATATAACTTTTAATTAAACAAGTTATTAAGCAACCTAAAAAGTCACACCAGGGCGGTCATTCCAAGCTCGTCAGCTTGCGAGATCGAGATTCTCGCTCACGTGATCGGTTGTGACTTAGAAATCTCACAAAGTAGCATTTAAATCTACTCGAACCTATCTTGCGGCTAGGTTCGCGTAGATTACAATACTTACTTTGCGACATTTCTACGTCACAACCGATCACGTAAGCGAGAATCTCGATCTCGCAAGCTGACGAGCTTGGAATGACCGCCGAGGTGTGTGAAAAGCCGCAGAGGTGAGCATTCACATGTTGTGAACCAAAAATATATTAAAATAAAAATTATTATTAAAAAAAATGTTGGTAGGTTTAAATAGATATATTTTTTATGAAATTAAAAATCATTGCTAAGTGAATTGTTGCTTAAAGGTTTTACATCAAAAGGCGTGTGACAGAAATGTTATACTTTTTGAAGAATGACCCTTAAATGGGATTTACATTGTTTAACCCTTTGCCGTTCTTTGAAATATCCCTCCTGGTAAATGCAAAGAGATTACATAAAATGTGACTGGATAGTATCATAAGTCATGCAAGTATCCCAGGATCGTGTTTAGAGACGAATTGAATTTAAAGAAAATTATGCTTCAATTTAAATACGTGGACACAGGACCCTAACAGCAAAGTTTTAATGGCGGATCGAATTCGACGTATGACCGCCAAATGCTTAATACTATTGGAGGCATCCTAAGAGGTTAAACGTAAGTAAAAGTATTAGTCAAATTTACGCAATTCTGTTTCCGTCGAAATGTTAAGCAATTACAGTTTACTTAATATTAAGAATTACGAAATGATGTTTCTTATTTTCAAAAATTATTTTTTAGTAGATTTATTTTAAATGATATTTAGAAAAACTGGAATAATTTATTTGATTTTGTATAACAACATACAAATTATATAATATGTAAAATCAAATTAATGACATGAACTAGAAAAAAGTGTAAACAATATTTTTTTAAATGAAAAATGGGACAATTGTTCCTAAAAAAGAATTTAACATTGAATATATAAAGCACATCGAGAAAAATAATCAAGGAATATGTATGTATTTATATTCCCTATACAAATCCATAGTTTACGTCGGATCTCGGTCAAACTTTGCTGGGCAAACTTTCTGACTGTTTTGATTTCAGTATCATTCAAAAACCCACAAAAAATATCCCTGAAGTTACTTCCTTCGGATTTTTAAACCACCAGAGCTGTAAAATTACCAGGAGAATAGGTATAAGCATTTTCATATAAAGAAACATTTATATTAAATCGGAAATTTATTTTCTACCGCGAGTTCAGTTTTAATTAGCATGAATAAAATCATCGAGATGAAAGGTCTGTCGCCATTTTTTCTCGACTGTGAAAAATAAAATCCTTGCTTTTGTTTTGAGACTTTTCCTGTAATCAGGGGGATTTATTTTTTTTTTAATTTTGGGTTATTTTTCCACGATCTTTCGGGAAATTTTAGATTTTTTTTTTGTTTAAGCTTGATTGTTGAACACGCGTCTCTTGACATAACTTTTATTTTCGAGGTAGACCGTGCAAAGCCGGGTGACGCAGCTAGTTAAAGAATGTAATTAAGAAAAGACAGCATTCTTCTTTCTGAATGTTGAGCAATGCAACGAAGTAACATTTTTACACACTGGACGGGAGAGGGGAGGGCATACTCAACATACAGAGAAAATAATTTATAAGTTAAATTTTGTGTATTTTCACAGTTGTTCTGCTCCAATGTTACCTATTCAAATTATCTGGTATACAAATTTAGGCATTATGGGGGTTCGAGATAATTTAAAGGAGAAACAAGGGGATTTTCTGGATATCGCATCCTCACTTTTACTAACAATAAGAATGATTCTTTTAAAAAATCGTGTGTAACATATCGGTTTAATGTGGCCAAGATATCTTATTTTTATAATTAAATACCTCATTTCTATGAAAGAATTTGTAAAAAAATAGGTTTTCTAAAGCTGCTGCGTTACACTAGCCTCGTGATTATATGAATTTAAAGAACAGGGGAAACAGTCAGGAAATTTATTAGACCTAAAAAATGACACCATCGGTATCCGCCGAAATTTTACACAGTATTATAAGTCTTTGTATTTGTTCGTTTTCAGAATACATTCTATAACAAGCTGCTCTTATGCAGTAAAAAAGCTATGGAAATATCGTCATTGATTGATTTTCCAGCATTTTAATATTTATTAGTATAGTTTTTTGTTTTTTGGTGCTTTGTTTAAAAACATTAATATTTTTGCTAAGACATTGTAGTACGAAGAGCAATTAAATAACAATATATATGTGTATTTGCGTGTGGACATATAGTGAGAAAACTGAATAATAAAACCATGAATCTGATGCTCAGTTAAAGTGGAAAATACCATCTAATTGCTAAAAAGAGAATAAAATATAATTACTTGTTTAATATCAGTTTTGAAGAGCAATAGGCTATGCAATAAATATCCTTTATCTATTTGTGTTGTGAAACAAAACCTTTTAAAAATTGCAAGAATTAGCAAGGTAAGCCATGCTATATTGATTTTATTAAATTAACAACCAAAAGAAACGTGTTGCAACATTTTTTACCTGAATACTTTACGTCATAGACTTGAGCAACATATTTTCAGTCTTTTTGCTGCAGTATAGTTTTATATTTATCTTCGTATAATAGAATACTTTTAATGTATTCAAGAGTTTAGTTATTTGAAATATGTTATATCTATACATGAGTCTGAAATTTGTCGTATCACTACTTCATTATAGCCAGCTTAGTTTTAGTATCCCCCTTAATAAGTTCCTCTTTGCTTTTCGCTCCAAAGTGAATAAAAAATAGAACAAAAAATACGCTTTTGTTGGTTTAACAAAATAAATTTTTATTTTGATCACCCTTTTCTAAATTTTTGTTATGTATTAATCTGTTAAAAAGTAATTTTAATAACTAATTATTATTTCTAACTAGTATGTTAGTGATATTTGATTTTTGTTTATTTTTATGTTAAGATTTCATAAGTCAGTCAACAAACATCTGTAGTGGGATAGCAACTTATTCTACTTCTGTTTCCAAATAATATTTGACTTAGAGCTTTCCAACATTGACTCCCCTATCTGCTATCATACAGCAATTAATCTTTTCGGAAAGATTGTACATCACTTCATAGCTTTGCAATATTTTCCATTGGTATCTCTCAGCTCTCCGAAGTTGTTCAACAATACCTCTTCCTGCTCCAATATTCTCCGACAATGCCTCTCAACTTTACAACGTTATTCAAGTTTTACTCTCAAAACTTAACGATCTCATTCAGCATGACTTAGCTTTTCAATGTCATCCAACATTGTGTAATAATTTTCGACTTTTCATCGTTATTCCAAGTTGTGTGCAAAATTTCCCAACGCTATTCGGCGTAATATTTCAGTTCCTTAAGAATACTCCTCGCTACACATTGGTTTTTACATTTTCTCATTTGGTCTTCCATCCGCCTCTGTTATATCCATACTTGATATTTCGACGCCCTTTTCGGTTCTTCAATAAGGTACTTCAAGCTTTTAGTTTTCTAATATAAAAAGGTTGTGTTTAATCTTCTCGTTACGCTGGTAAAGAACCAAAAAATTCAATGGAAAACTATAAATAAATTGTTAAGTATTAGGGAAGAGTGTTTTTCCTTGAGACACTTTTCATATTTTAATTTTTAACGTCAATTATTTGAACCAAATTTAACATCTAAAAGTCAAATTAAAATACCTTAACATACTTCTACAATATATGCTTTAAAATTCAGACAGTTTGAAAATACAATGTTGACAGTCATTTAAAAGTAAAAGTTTCAAGCTGTCTCAAGGTACAACATCCTATTGTAACTTGGGACACATCCTGTTGTAGTATGGGAAAGTCTTCATGATTCACGAAACAGCCATATACTTGAACCGATTTTGCTCCAGAAAAAAAAATTCATGATAGTGAATTAAGTTATGAATATTTAATTATGAATTATGAATTATTATCTAACATTAAATGTGTTTAAAAGACTACATAAGATTAGAATATTGTTCCATGCTCCTAAATATATCTTAATGAATAAGAACCATGCACATGTTGTACCTTGGAACATTTCCTAAGGTACAAATGTTTAGCTGTCCCAAGGTACAATAACCACGTGGTTTAAGAAAAACCAAAATGATGGTCAATCTAGATGCACTATCATTATTTTCTCATAAGCAAATTATTTAAAGTACTTCTCTTTTATAACAAAATAAAATTCAGTTAATTAAATTTAGAAATACAGAGACAGAAAATGAAATAAAAATTAAGAAAATATTAACTTTTGACTCATGAAATTTTCTTTCTCTCACAAAATCGTCGACTTTACTCATTTGATCCTGATTTTTACTATGGCACCCTTAGTGGTGAAGGTTACTATTAGAGATTACAAATGCATGGCTGCTAAAAATAGATTCTTAGAAATTAGCAGTGTCCCAAGATACAAACGTCCCAAGGTACAACCTCCCCTACTGATAAATTGTTCAACGGACAAGTTATTTTTAAGTATTAAATCCATGGTTGTTTTTCACATTAGCTTTTAACGTGTCTAAAGAACCTCCTTCATAGGCTTATAACTTATTTCGTCCCTTAATTATACTTATTACCACGAAATTTCCATTAAAATTTTCTGTCAAAACAGACTGGCTAGTACCGAGACGCTTAATTTCTTAGAAAGCGATCTGCATAGAATTCTAGTTATAGAACTCTTTCTCGCATATCTGAATTCTGAAAAGGGCATTTTAGTTGAGAAAGAAAAATCGATATTCTTATTCCAACTTTTAAGAACTTTAAAACGCCTCACATTCCTTTCCTTTCTTTAGTGTATTGGTAAATAAACGATATGGTAAAATAATGTGCATGATAAATGGTTTGAAGATCAATTGGAACTCTGCTCTGACAAGATTACGCGGCAACTAATTTTTATTCAGTTTGTAACATTATAAATCGGCGCGCTTTTGAAAATGCAAGTTCGTGTAAAGCATACATATTCATGCAGTTGATGAATATTCATGTAGTGTTTGAATATTCTCATATCACATGCATATTTATAACCGTAAATTATTACAAGTAGTCATATTCGTTATAGAGCACCCGGAAGACATACGTATATAGCCGATTTTGCTATAAGAGCGTGTTCTATGCTTTTGTAGAACTATATTGTTGAACTTCTAATCAGAAAATAATCAGAATTTAAAAAATGTATATGTGACCTAAACCATTAAAAATTGTCCAACTAAAACCATTGACCCTAGAACTACAAAGCTATTTCTTGTACCTTTAAACGACAAACCGGGGTACATATTTGCCCCATGTGTTTTTTGCTCCCCCCCCGTAAAACCGTTCTGAAAACTCTAACATAACTACATGATTTAATTGTTTGTTTGTTTTTGTTTTTTCATGCCAAAGTAAATGGTGAAGTGAAAATTCAATTTTATAAAGATTTAACAGTTGAAAATAGGATTTCAATGGATAAGTGCGGAAAACCTGGTTAAAAGTGCTGAAAACAGAGTTTATCTGAGGTGGATATCTACGCGGGTTTGTAGTTCTAGGATTAATATTAGCAGTGGCTAAAAATCATCTACATGAATTTTTCTCGTTTGTCCAAAAAAAACAGTTTATGCAATTGCTAGTAATGATGATGTGATCAAAACTCTATATGAAAAAAAAAATGAAAGTCGAAAATAACAGAAAGTGCAATGGAAAATAGATGAGTTTGATAATAATTATGTTCTGATATGAATGAATTGGTTAAACCTAACTTATATATAAAGACATCAGAAAACAAAGTTCTGCTGGATTTTTACATTATGTATTTCAATCCACAATCAGTATAGTGTAATTGAAATTGATGTTACCGGAAGCATTAGATTTAGTTGCATAAAAAAACAAGTGAATAAACTTAGCTAAGTGTAGTTAATTTAAAAAAAAAAACCGCTTAGAAACACCAGGAAACCAAAGATTTGACTAGTGTTAAGTGAAACAAATTGTTTTCGTTCAACAGCATGTATCTAAAGCCAATTCTAATAAAACTAGTTGAAATTTATTATCATGCGTTACAAACAATTAGAGTGTGAATGATGTAAATTTATACAATCAGAAACCGCTGATAAAAATAGAGATACGAGAAAGAGAATGGGAGAGAGAATAAAAATAAAATCTGATTGCAATTGAAATAATTTTTGCGTTTTCGGAAATTGAGTTTAATGCACCCTAAACACGCACACACTCACAAACGCATATAAATATATAATAAAAATTGGCGAACATTGTCATAAAAATTTGCGTACCAAGAAAAGTTGTTATAAATAAAGTTTCACGTACGTAAAGACAACACATAGTATGCACCTATGTAAAGATTAACAAGTATGCATCACCGATTTGAATAAAACTATGCATATCGATAGAACACTTTAAAATATAGAAAGAATTTTTTTTTTATTTTAATGGCAACAAACACTTTTAACGGGTTGAAATTTACCCCTAAATATTGGATAATTGGGATATTAGAGGGTTAAATATATTCTTTTATTTTGAATTTTATTTACAAAAATTCAAATAAGGATTTAAAATTTGGAAAAAATTTAAAAAACTAAAGTTGACATGTTTTGAAATTTTTCTGAAAATACTATTACTAGGAGCAAACCATCCTTCGCATCTTACCGCGTCATGACTTTGAAACTGAAGTCTGTCGTAAAAAATTCATGTTAATATATCAATAGAAAGCTCTATTTTTTAGCTTAACAATGGTTTTTGAATTTTCATTTTACTATGGTTAGGAGATAAGTTACAGTCATTTGTAAGAACACACTTTTCTTTTTCTTTTTCTTTTTTCGAACATTTTGAGTTTTTTACGGGTTTATATTTTGAACAGATTTCGAAATAGAAATCTAAAAATTGACAGGATTACTTGATTTGTAATATGCGTCATTCATGCCGATTTTTATTGAAATTGGAAATGGTGAGGTCAAGAAGGTGATTTATTTCACATGGAATTGTTCATAGGTTTATTGCAATTGGAATTGGTGAGGTGAAGAAGGTGATTTATCTCATATGGAATTGTTCATAGGTTTATTACAATTGGAATTGGTGAGGTGAAGAAGGTGATTTATCTCACATGGAATTGTTCATAGGTTTATTGAAATTGGAAATCGTGAGGTTAAGGAGGTGGTTTATCTCACATGGAATTGTTTATAGGCAATTAGCCCCGCGATGGGGTAAGATTGCGAGGGTTGATTTGACCCTGCATATAGTATTTTCTAAAAAACCTTGAAACACTTCATCTTTAGTTTGTTTAGTTTTTTACAAATTTTCAATCATCATCAGAATTTTTGAAATTTTAATTTTAAGTAAAATAATGTATTTTACCCTCTAATATCCCAATTATGCAACAATTAGGGGTAAATTTTACCTCGTTAAAAGTGTTTGTTGCCGATAAAAAAAAATACGGGCTCAATATTTTAAGTGTTCTATCGATGTGCAAAGTTGTATTCCAATTGGTGATTCGCACTTGGGTAGGGTTACTTGTAAGTACGATCATGACGTAAGTGGAGTTGTTAAAGTTATAAAACAGTATGTAAATTTAGTCTATTTACTGTAATTGAAAAGTAAACGCGAGTGTTGTACCAGTACTTGCGTTGAATAGATAAAATAGTTGAGAATTTTTTCTTTTTTAAACCAATAAATATTTTTTTCAGGAGATTTAAACAGTGTGCAAACACAAATCAATGCAATATATAAACTGTTAATTTTATAATGATAGATGAAGTAGTTTATAAAATAAATAAATACCTTTGTTCTGAAAAGTAAAGTAAGAAATAACGTCAAAGAGCACAAATTGCAAATTACTGCAGACACGTGTTTTGGCGTTACAAGGAGCGCCTTTTTCAATGCAAAAAGTAATGAGCCTATGGATAAAAAGACATCCGACAAAACATTTTGTCGTATGTCTGATAATGTGTAAAGTTCTCATGAGAAAAGTGATGTATTTTACCAAATGCAATGTTTCTTATCTTAGAGAATATTTGTCACGAAAAACTCACTTTGCTTTATTCCCTTTCGAGAATGTCCTTAAATAAGAAACATAAGTATTGCACGGAAATTTAGATTTTGTGTATTTTTCCACTGTATTTTTTCATCGCGAGCTTATAATGCCTTAACTTTGCATTCATTTTGACTTTTCTCAGTTAAAAACATGCGTCCAGAAATAACGAAATGCGAAGTATAGATCATTTAGGGTCATTTAGATTGCGAAAATATAGGTTATTTAGGTTATACGTGAAAACGCTATATATGTATATTGAATTTCTATTTTTTTTTAAATCAACGTTGTGCCAAAAATTATTTCTTTGAAGCGTATATCTTTGTTTAACTGGCTAATATGTGCTGCAGTTGCTTGTATAATTAAAGCTGTTTTTCATACAATTATTTAATATTATAATATTATTTTATTAATTTAATTTTTGATATTATTGTAATACATATATATACATTCAATAATGGCTAGATAGTTAAAAAATGTGAAAATAGAACGAAATATTGTTTGATTAAAAACATTTATTTTCATTCTGAAACAAAGAAATTTTGATTATGTTTTACCTGTAAAAGAAACGAAAAAAAGTGATCCGAAATAACATAGATTTTTACGCAATTAACTGTCAGCAAAAGCAACAATAAAGTCACTGACAGTTCCATTTGCCCTTGAAAAATTCATTGCATTTTTTTTTTTTTTGTATGTATTTATATTATTCTATTTTTTCATTTAAAATTTGTCATATTTTATTATATTTGCTTTCTGACATCATTTTTATGTTAACAATTTCTTTTTGCCAGTTATTCGGGTTAAAATGCAAATAATCCAATCAAATAATCTTTAGTTTCATAATGCTTTCAAGTGGAATCGTAACGTCGATTTACTACCGTATCAAATCTCTTAAACTCGTCAACAGAAGTAAAACAATATATTTACAGAGACAGCCCTACTATTTCATGTTTTCCTTGAGAACAATTTTGAGAAGTAATCTAGATGATTCCGAGCCTGGAATAAATTCAATCTCATAGTAGTTTTAGCTCCAAAACTTCTACATTTAGCCAAATAATCTTTCTGCTACCCACTAATCCTCTTTAATGATATTTCTGCTATTACTTATTATAATTTTTCAGAACTTTCTTTGCATGCTTTGTGAAAATGCTTGATGTTAAGATAGATCCTCTAAAACACTTTGTTGTCTACTGACTTAAAATAAAATCTTTTGCTCCGTAAATTTAATGCTTTTTATGAGTTTGCCTCGTTTTTATTCCAATCGTATTTTTGTGCTTTCTCCATTTTATGTGTGAGTATTTGCTTTATGATCTTTCCTTCGATGTGCTTTTAACGTTTAGTCCTTTGGAATGTTTGTTTTTAAACTATTTGCACTGCTTACTTTTTCTGCTCTCTATGTGATTTGTTTTATCAAAACTCTATTTGTGTGTTTTCACTCTGTTATGTGTGTTTATGCATATTGTGTTAAAGCTAACGGCTTCTGTCACATTTCTTAGTATAATTAAGCTTTTTAAGGATTTGAAAAAAAAAAAAGAAACGTTTATTAAATAATCTACGGTAAAGCTTACTAAAATTTAACTCACGTAATTAAGATACAATTAATTAAAATTACTGGAGCATATTTTTTAGCGAAATCAAGCATAAATACCTTTTAAATCGTTTGAATATGCCGCGAAAGTTTTTGTTACTTACGGAATCTGAAACGCGCTCACATTAAAAGCAAACGAAATAAATTTATTCAGTTCTTTATGCTGGCATATATTGAGTATGCTAGTTTGGAAGGCACAAATTGATTTGTATAAAAAAAGATTCGGTTGCTACAGTGAATGTTTTATTTAGAATTTGCGTTAATGAATAAGTAAGGAAGGTCTTAACTTAAATCATCTTAAAATATGATAATTATTTATTCAAAATAAATTTGATAAAATTTAATATGAAACTCAAACAATGCCTAGTTTTGAACTCGTCAAATTTTATTTTTTCTTTTCAACATTCCTTTTTTTTCACTTTATTTGATTTAAAAGTTTCTACATCTTCGTTGAAAATTTAAAAAAAAACCATCAATTACATTTACATTTGTAGTCTTACACTGCCTAAACCTTTGTATAATATTATTACTTATTGTAGTGTTTCATTACTGTTGGAAAATTACCATTAAATGCTCAAAATGCTACCATTAAAAAAGAATTCTTTCAACTAGTAAACTCAGGCAAATATTAGAATATAGACATTTTAATGGAAAATAATCAAAAATTTAACTGCATTTCTGAGTGCAAAAACTAGCAAAAATGTGTATATGATAGCAGTGCTTAGTTATTCATAGAACTTTCCTTAAATGTTGCAAAAGTCTTCTAACCATAAAATGATGAGAAACTTTTCCTTCTTTTCCCCATTTCGCCCCTGTTAATTATTGTGGATAACGCAGCGACTAAAACTAAAACAGATATACAAATGGCCCAGTGGTTACGCATTTGGCTCGGAAACAAAAGGTTATAGCTTCGACTATATCCCTGATTTGAGAAAAGAGTAGGTGAAATCGTTTGGTGACATGGTGTCTTATCTTTTTCTGATTGGTTACCACTAGAATACCTAAATGCGGGCATTTTCTCGTAATATTGTCTGCACCAACAAGCAATATACAAAATGAGTTAATATTGCTGTATAGACTATGGAAGTATTTTGCACCATTAGACATAGTTTAACTAACCGTTTCTTCATTTGGAAATTAACGATTTATTGTCTTTGAAAAGTACCTAAAATTGCGTCCCAAGGAAAGAAGTGGTAATACAATCAACTAAACATAAGATTCTTAGCTATGTTTCAAAATCTGAACTATCGCAGCGATCTACAAATGAGAGAAGTATTTAAAAGAAACATCCAACGTTGTATGTCTTAAAAACAGTTTTAGTGCAAGCTATAAGTTTGATAAGTAGACAAAATAAGCGTATTTTAAGGTGTAGTAACAAAAAAAGGACGTCTTGTATTGAACATAACACTTTCTATTGTGAAAGTCAAGTATAAAATTAAACTATGATCTTGAGCTACGGAAATGAAATTGCTATTCATTTATCTCTTTTACGAATAGTAATCGCTTTTATTTCTGGCAAGATTACTGAAATAAGAAGTACTACTCATTAGGCTTAGCTTTTGTCTTTAACAACATACTGATGACAGATAAACGGTCAAATCAAATGAGTGATTTTGTGTTATTGTCTTTTTCAAGCTTTAAATTTAAGTAGCAAATCAAAGATTTTAATGGAAACTTACAAAGTCACTATTTTATTTCTTGATATTTAAATAAAGTTAGCACATTTCTCTTCATTTTAGAATAAAACAACAGAACAAAATTAGTTTTCCCTAACCAGTAGTTTTCTTAAAATAAACGAAAAAAAGTAATTTTTTTTTAGTAAATTTTAGTTGCATTCCAAAAATAACATCGAACAAGCACAATTTCAAAGATTTAAAAAGTAACGTGTCCATATATTATTATATTCCCACACATTATTCATCATATTTTGCTTTTCCAGCCATATGTTTAGACGGATTTGTTGCAAGTATCGTATAAATTTAATAAAAATATTAATAACATTTCATTAAATTATATATAACCTGAATCAATTTAAAATTTAAAGTATGCTACAAGTTATTCGTTTCATTTACCAATTAAAAAAGTTAACGAAATTCTAAAATACAGATTTGGTTGAATTTCCCGCGTTACGATATGATTTTTTTACTAAATTATACTACAGGAACAAATTAGTTCAACTTATTGCACCATGTAGTATACTAAGAATATTCTGTACTTTATTTCTAGAATCTACTTCATCAGACTGACAAAACATACATTTAATTTTACGTGAGTCACACATAAGCTGATAAGCAGCTATAAAACACAAAGTGTAAGTCATTATCATCATATCTGCTAAAAAAGAAAAAAATCTTACAGAAGCGGATAAATACATACTTAATTTACAGAATTTATGTTAAAAAAATTTAACTTTTCTTTTTAAACTGAAGCCTTCTTAGATTAAATATACTCTTTATTTAAATAATTACATTTGTATCTTAATTTAATCACTAATTAATTATGTCTTAATTTAACTAACAGAGGTCGAAATTCTCGCACTATATTTACCTTTTTAACGTATCCAGCCATGCTTTTATACCATGTAGCTTTAATAAATGGCTGATTATTTCTTTGTTCTAAGTGTATTAACTGACCTCTTTTTTTGAGCTTGTATTTCCAAAAGAAGCATGAGTTTTGGAATATGATTTGTTGTGATCCTTGTTTTAGTTTTTGTTGTCCTGGTAGTGATTTTGTGTTCTTTTGTTTTCTTTTACCCTTGCAGACGGAGGATCGTTTTCCCGAATGTTGTTGGACCGGCAACCCTCCTCTTCCTGCCCTTCCACGTCCACAGGTAGGAAGAATACCCTCATATCCATACAAACAGTACCAATGGGAGAAATAGTAGGGGCCTTCTACGGCCTTTTCTTTCAAAATGTTTATAATGATGTGTTTATAAATCAGGTATTGAAAAATTATTCAACTCTTTAAAAAAACAAGTTGGGGCCTTGTAGGGCCTTGTCTTTCAAAATGTTTATAATGATGTGTTTATAAATCGGGTATTCAAAAAGTATTCAACTTTTTAAAAAACAAGTCGGGGCCCTGTAGGGTCTTGTCTTTCAAAATGTTTAAAATGATGTGCTTATAAATCAGGTATTGAAAAGTTATTCAGTTCTTAAAAAGCAATCTATAAGGTATATTTTCACTCATAACTTTATTTCTTTTTGCCTCAAAGCGTTGTTGTGCACTAGTATCAAATGCAAGTGCTGATTTTATATCTAAAATAGTGTGTAAGGGAGAGTTAATTTGTGAAACATACGAATAATATGCATGAGCTATTCAGTCTTAGGGAGTCTTACTTACGTATCAAACTTCAGCTGTTAGGTATTAAATGTAAATTATTCCCAACATTTCTAGTGCATTATTTGAAGGTTTTAGCTGTGTAGATGTTTTGCATTTCAACCAGATTCATTCGTTGAACAAAACCATTCAATTCTGCAATTTTTTTTTCTCCCAGAAACTGGTGATTTTTTGAGTTTTGGAAGGCTATCTTTGAGAGTGAGAAAGAAACATAATGGAACTCGAAGTGTTTTCTTGTAGAAATTTATATTAAAAAAAAAAAATTATCCGATAGCATTGCATGGTTTATTTCTCAGGTTTTACGCGTATTTATTTGAATTCATAAATTGTCTTTAGATTATACGTTGAAACACTTGTTGCAGTCTGTTTTTATCTAACCTTTTTTTTTAATGAAAACAAATTCCTGTATCATACCATTTCTGGCTTCCGCGAGAGTAACTCTTAGTATTCATGTAAGTGGGACAAATAATTTTCTATACTAGTAAATCACTATTTTTTAAGACTAACAACTTTAATCGACTTTTATATAAATTAAGTGTTCAAATCATAGGTAGAGAGCTTTTCTACTAACAATGCAAAAGAAAAATTCAGCAACAACTAGAAAACATCTAGGATACTGAGATTCCATTAACTTTTCTAGTAACGGTACACCTTCTGCTGAAGTAATATTGACAGCGTTACTTAAGAATCAGCTGTATTTATTACTCCAAAACTTTACTACGTTCAGTTTCCTAGGGATTGCCTATTAGTTCATTTTTTACAGAGTATGGTTTAAACTTTACACGTCTTTTATTAAAGATTTTTATTTTGTCACTTACGCCCTTCACTGCCTCTATTAAGGTTCCATAATTATGATGACAGCCTGTTGTCCACGGGTATTATTTACTCAAAAAAAATTTCCTTTACATGGTCAAATTCTACAATTGCTAATTTACTTCCTCAACAATTCTAGTAAAGCTTTTGACAAACTCAACCAGGGTAAAAATTCAAAATTTAAGCTCTCAGGGGCCAATAATATGTTAATAAAAAGTAAATGAAACGCAAACAAAAATGAAACATCTATTTTCGTAACAACACGGCCGCTAAAGCGCAGATTGGAATACTGCTTCATTTATACACTGGAACTTATTAGCTGACAATTTTTTTATTTATCAAAGGAAGGATTCAAAGTTTCGAAATCGAGATTTCGTTGTGTACTAATTTTCTATTGCGCTATGATAACTAAGTAGAAAAAACTGACATGATTTAGGTTTCACTAATGTAAAATAGTTTATTGCAAATAAATAAAAGCAACTTAAAATGTTAAAAATATGTATCTATGCAGTTAAGTTCGTTCACATGTCTCTCGTATATATAGTAATTAAAAAAATTACAAGCATTGTACTGCTCACGACCAAATCAGGGATTGTTTTACTATACAATGGAATAAGTACTTGATTGCGCATAATTGTTTAAATGTACGTAACCTTTAATGACCTCTTGTGTAGCTGCTTTCGTTTCACATTTTTATGATTAAAAGCATTCATAATTGCTAATTTTTTTGTCATTAAACTTTTTTTTTGTCAATTGGTCTGAATTTTTAGTTTAATTTATGTATCAGTACATATAAATTTTGAAAATTGTTACTAACATAATATTTTTTAAAAAAATTATTGGGTAAGCAGTAAATAATACTGAAATCGTTAAACATAACTAATTTATTGGTAAAATGAAAAATGTTAGTTCACACAATAACAAATATAGTAAAATTTCAATTTGCAGTATATCACTGCAAAACTGATTTTGTCGATTTGGCTGAACTTACGGTTCAAATACTATGGTTTTTAGTTACCATGGGAGGACATTTTGATTACACTTAACATTTCCTCATTAATGAAGAAAATATGACTGCAGAGTGACATTTTTAATTAGTCATTACGTTATTTTTTTAAAAAAAGTATTGCTGTCGCACTCTTTTAGATACAATGTATTTTCTGAAAAGTTGAAAAAAAGTAAATATAGTAATTACTAACTTTGAAACGCGCAAAAAGAAAAAAATGAAAATTTTTCATGCGTACAAATTATTACGTTGTTCCTAAGATATTCATTTACCACACAACTGTACGTGGGTGTATTTTATGAGGAATAACATCAGAATTTCATTTGGGAACATAGAAAAAATCACTTGTTCTTAGTTATAAATACTACCTTCATGAAATTAAGATAGTCCAATTGCTTCAAAAAACTTTTTTCTGTCATTCTTAAATTAAAATTTAACTAATACAATGAGAGAGTAGAAACGACTGAAAAAGCATTATTCTCTGTTCACGAGACACTACTGTCACAGAGAATTGCTGCTTATAATAAGCTTCAAAACATTGTATAATATATGAAACGTAAAACTCAAAATAGGATGTCAAAAAGTGCAAAGCATTCTATTTTGTCCCTTTCGGCACTCAAATGGGGAACAAGTCGGTAATTACTCAAATTCAGTTGACAAAGGCCTGCAAACACCGGCTCGTCTAGAATGATATTTTCTCTTAAAGCTTTTCTTACATTCTAACCAGGGCCGTAACCAGAAAATAATTTCGGGAAGGGTTTAAAAACTTTCATGAGGGGCTTTGCACTATTTGTGCTAAAGTTCAAATCGTGGGGTTATCTATTATGAAAGCGTTTTATTTAATTAATATACACATGAAAGACATTTGAGTTTTGGAACAATATTTTTTGGAAATTTTTAAATATAAACGAACATTTAAATGTCAAACCGAACTTTTCGGGGGGGGGGGGGGGGAGTTTGGAACATTAAGAACCCCCCCCCCCCTTGTATACGGCTCTGATTCTAACATCAAACACAAGAATGACCTAATTTTTACAAATAGAAACTGTTATGAGAACATCAGTTTGGAACAAGGATTTTTTGTTTTTTTTAAGCAAACAAACGTGGACGATTGTACTTTCTCAAAGATACTTAAAACATATATGAATAGTATATGAAATGGAACGCAATGTGTTGAAGGGTCATGTGTAAGAGTAGACAAGATATAATATACAACTTTTTGGATTCAACCCATTTTTTAATTGTAGATTCTTTTTTTTAATTAGAAACAAATTAATTGGTAAACCCATATAACAATACCATAGAGATATTTATAAAAAACTGCCCTTCGTACTTAAAACCTGAAACATTGTATCGAATTTTAGATTTCAAAAAAACATTTGCGTGAAAGGAAATCATTTTGGGAAATTCAATTTAAAATTTTGTTTCTACGAATATTTATGTGTGTGTGTGTGTTTGTAAGTATCATTTTTGTGAGAAACTATCTTTCTATTATAGTGCATACGTTATTTAAGTCAAAAAATCACTAAAACGAATTATTATAGGAAATTAAATAGGTATTGGAGTGTTCGTATTACTAGATGTAATGCAATTTATAATAATCATTAAAATAACAAAAGTAAAAAATAACATAAGAAGTTTTAAGAAATAGTTATGGTAAACAAAAAAAGAATAAAATCACAAATTACGTGCTGAGAGGGAATACATGTGCGACTTTTAAAGTTTTACTGTGTATCAAAAAGTTCTGAAATTATGAAAAAACGAATTATTATACGAATTAAAATAATTATTGGAATGTTCGTATTACTAGATATAATGCAATTTATGATAATTATAATTTAACAAAAGTAAAAAATAACATAAGAAGTTTTAAAAAATAGTGATGGTAAACAAAAACAAAGAGAATAAAATCACAAACTACGTGCTGATAGGGAACACAGCCTGAAAGGGAACACATGTGCGACTTTCAAAGTTTCACTGTGTATCCAAAAGTTCTGAAATATTCTTTTTGTGGGTGGTTTCGCACGAGTTCACTTCTTATGCTTCGGTCACGGATTTGCGTATTTTTTTTATTGAGTGATAATCAGTACATAAAAAAAATCCGCAATTCTACTAACCAGATGTTAGTGCACAAACCGAGCGAGTGTGTCTGTTCTCGTCCACTAGAGGCACGTGACCTTTTCTGCTGCTCCCAACGAAGGGTGGGGTGCATTTGAATGAAGTCCGCACCGACTGACTCACCCACCCTAGGTCACGCCTAAAGGGGGTGAGTGTACAGAATGGATTGTCGCCGATACTGGAGTGTGGGAGGAATTTGAGGGGGGGGGGTCGTATTCGATCGATTCTCTCCGAGAATTGGTAGGATTGTCTTTAAATGAGTATTTTTAGGACAATTTTCGAAACCGGATGAACGTTAATTTTCATTAATGGGTCTTAATAAAAATGCACGGCAACAATTCCTTTCGATTAGGTCTTCTTTCTCTCGCAAATTTGGGCGCAGAAAGGCGTTAAATCTCACGGTAAAGGGTTCTGAAAGTTTTTGAGTGGTTTTTTATTTGCGGTGGTACTTTGTTATATTTTTTTTTTAATCTGCAAAAGAAGGCGCTAGAACTTTTTTTTTCTTTCGTTTTCATGATTAAGCATTGATGAAGATGTGCAGAAAAAGGTAGATTGGAAGCGTTATGAGACATTAAATTAACAATTAACCTTTTTAAATAAAAACAGAAGTGAAATTTAAGGCAGTATTTATGATCCGAAAGTTTTACAAAATGTTTAGACTTAATTTGAATGTTTTTATAGTTATTTTTAATTATATACTTGCTGGAAAAACTGTTAATCTTGGTGTTGAAACTTGTAAGTTCGTTAATATTGAGCTCTTAACTAAAAACTATAAAACAAATTAAAAGCGATTAGTTTAACTAGTTAATGGACCTGTGATTGCTTACCTATTTTTGGTTTCTTGGTCTTCATATTATTACTGCATTACCTACAGCTACTTTCAGTTTTATTTTCAGAAATTTTAGTACGAAATAGTCAAGAATGTCTTGGGTAACTAATAATTATATCTATTGTAAATTATGATCATTTTTTAAAAATAATATTTTTCTTTAAAAACTAATGATAGTAACAATGTGTTTTAAATAGTTGAAAACTTGGAGTAACACTTTGCAGAGTAAGTTTTTGAAATTTTATTTTGCATATTATATGCAGTGTTACTTGTGATTTTTAATAGAATTCATCCAATTTCAAAAGGTTAGAGAAGACATAATAAGGGAAAGATTTATATTTTCAACGTTTAATTATATTTTTTAAAATATTGTTCAACATAATTCCGTGTGTGTATTTAAGGATTCAAAGATTCAATAGAATGTCTTCAAAAGAATTAAAACAATTTCTAAAGTTTTTTTTTCTTCCTTTTCAAAAATAAATGAATTAATTAATCAGTTTGAAGTGAAGAATGAAAGTTAAAATTTCAGATATTTATTGGAATTTAATGTAATGCAGTTGAGAATAAAAATGCTGTTGGAAATTGTTAATTTAGACAGGATTATTTCAAAAGGAAATAAACTAAGCTCACATTTGAAACGGAATTAATTTTAATAAGGGTAAGTAAATATTTGTTTACAATTTCATTAGAATTCTGTGATTTACCTAAGAACAGTAGGATTCAGCTGCGGAGTTGCTTTTTCAGCAGTGCTGTATCTTATACTATAAATACTGCTGAATAAGGCTTGCAGAGGAATTCGCTAAACATTTTCCGGCTTATATAGTTTTCTCAAAGTCAATATGCTGAAGGAAATCCAAAATACAAGGTAATTTTGTAGTAAGTTACCGCCCTAAAGCCAGGGCTTAGGCAGAAATACTTAAAATACACCGCCAGCTCAGTTATTCCATCCGAGGACTGCATTTTCGTCCTTTTTAGCACTCATCAGCCCGGAATAGGAATCTCATGAGCTGGAGGCGAAAAATCTCTTAAGGGAGCCAAGAAAGCCAAACAAACTGGTAGCTATTGCAGAATTAGCAAACCAGAAAACATTACGTATACAAGGTAATGTTTGATTAATTCGTTAAATATGTGTACAAGGGCACAGTAGTTTTTGAAACATTGCAGTAAAAATATCTTTTAACATACTCTCGCAGCAGAGGGAGAAACTTGTAAGTTAAAAAAAAATCAAAATCAAAAGCGACTGAATTTCGCATCATGCGTAATTTTTGTAGAGAAAGCATTTTTAGATATGCAATAATGATGTAAACAGTTTTTATTGAACCATACAAAAGTCTTTTGTGGAAATCAACCAAATATATTTTATAATTCACCATGCTTCGGTATGAACTGACCATATGATTTTTTTGCATAACCATGCTATAGGAAAATTACCAGTCAGTGTAATTGTGGTCACATGCTATATCAGTTCAGATCTTAAGTTTTGTAGAACTTGTTATTGTGAATTTTCGCAATGTATGGTTAACGTATGCGCATGTGCATCAATTCTATAAGTCATCCAATGACAAGTCAGTATTTAGGCTATTTTATCACACAATATTATTCAGTTCTGATCCTAGGCATGTGAAGTTGACGCGTTAAAAATGAGCATCCAAGCTAAATTAATCAGAGAAATTTCGCTCTATGAGTTGGAGTTATTACTAAAAATAATCAAAACAAAATGTAACTATTGTCGTGGTATTGAAGGACTACCTGCAAGGTAGCTTAAGACGGTGAACCATAATGACATGTAGAAATTAAGTATCTTACTGCTCACACACAACACACACAAACCTTTTGACTCACCCTCATAAGTAGACTTAAAAATGCCTTTCCTTTGAGTTTTTTGAACTTGCACTGAATTGAAGCAATTGATACCTATCTAGACGTTTTTCATCGTACTATAGGCTACATAGAAGAAATAATGGTTGAAAATAAATTCATAAGATGAATCATTCAGTTTAAGGTAGTTAAATCGTGAATTGTCGACGTCAGGAACAAATGGAAGAATAGAAAAATTCAGATTAAAAGCGTTACCTACACACTAAAGCAGTCAATATTAAATAAAGAGTTGTTATTTCAACAGTTTCTTCTCAGTCTTTTGTACCGAACATTGAAAAATAGCTCATTCAGAAAATATTTGGAAAACTTTTCTCGATTATTCGAAGCAATTTGTTTCTCTAATCATAAATAATTAAATTTTCAATGAAAGCAAAAACTTGTAATTTCGTAACTGAGGATATATTTGTTGCAACTGTATCATGAAAACAACATCTATCATGGTTCATGGTCCTTCCTCTCTTTTCATTATATTTCTCAAATAAATGAATAAATCTTATACGGGTCAGAATGACAGCCTTTATACACTTGGACTTGGTTTTTTTTTCAACTAGCAAATGACACAAACGCTGATACAAAATCTCATCCTCGGTTCGCAATCTGGACCCCGTCGGCAATAAGTGACACTGAGATTGAAGTAATTTTTGCTTCGGTGGAGTCTTAATTTGGCAGATTTTGAGTTTCTATGCTGACTTGTAACTAAGCGAATCTAAAAGAGAGGACTTATTTCTGTACTTCAGAGTCAGAATGACGTAAGTCCAAAAACTGCGATTTTCTGTTCATTAGTGCATTGTATGCGAAAGCCTATTCTGCATCAAGCCATGTGAATGTAATTCTTTAAAAACGAGCTGATGTGTGCATCACATGACTTCCTTTTACTCCAATTTAATGTCATTTCCCCATCACTGGCAATTTAAATGTGATTCAATTGTTTGCTCTCTAAATATCACCAACAGTGGCCAAGTTAAAATCAAATTTATAATTTAAAAAAATCGCCAAATTTGTCGCCATCTAGGATATACCGTTTTTGAGTTATACGCACATACACACATAAGCACATACGTACGATGGACGTCACGAGAAAATTCGTTGTAATTAACTCGGGGGTCGTCAAAATGGATATTTCGGGTGTCTGTAGGTTCCTAAGCTACGCTATCCACGTGTGGTAGGGTCGAGAAAAAACCTCAACATTCATTTGGGGGTGAGAAAAATGGAAATTCAGGCCGATTTTTGAGTGAATTTTTTTTCGCGAATACAATACTTCCTTTTTTGTAAAAGGAAGTAAAAATCCCTTTCAATTTTTTACCAGGGTTAAAAGAGCGCGTGTCCCATCCTTTGCATGAGCCAGAAAAAAGTTTTCCCTCTCAATTGTAAAATTATCATAATGTGACTTACGTCGTTCTTGCTCTAAAGTGCAGATTTTACATTTCATATTTTTTATTTATTTTTTATTTATGTTGATAGATGCTGTGATCATCAAAGGCATGAGTTTCTTGGTTTCTTGCCGCTGCTGTTTTATTACTAATAGGAGAAACTAATTCATCTAAATGTTTTAAATCAAAACTATCGTGCCAGTTATTTGCATGCTCAGCGTTTAACATAATAACACTCGTAAATGAACGGTGTTATGCAAAAATGGGCCAATCCACAAAGCCGTACTTTTGAGAAAACTGAGTTTAGTTGAACATCAGTGGCCAGTTTCTTAGAAATTGGTAAGCATTTTGTTCATTAAATGGCATAGTAATACATAACTTGACTTGAATATTTTTGCATGCTATAGTAAGTCAGTTTGTCTATCAACCTATGTGAATAACTCATTTTTTGAATTTTTGTGGGTTAACTCATTTTTGCATAACACATTGCAAATAATCGTTGTTTTATAACAAAATTTATCTTAAAGTGTATCAAAGTCTATATATTCCTTTAACAAAAGAATATCGAGTGAATGACATCCGTAAAATAGGTCGAATAGGCATGGCATAAGATTTCTTGTAGCTGAATATGTTTTAATTCAGTTTCCAAAATTAGCAATTAAAGAAGTTTTATAATTTACTAATTACAAATTGAGAAATTTTTAGACTATATTTGTTAATCTAGAACTAGATTATGACTTTTGTTGCATGCTTTTATCGAATTTGAGAAAAACTATTGTGTATTCATGTTGTTCTTGTTGCTGAGTACTAATATTATTTTTCAAAAAAAAAAAAGAAGAAAAATACTATACAAAAATGGGCTTGAATAGTGCTTATGCTTCGTAAAAAAACATCTGTTTCAAAACAAAATATTAAAAATTTCTTGATCATGTTAAGTAGTATATCAGTGTGGGCAACAGCTATTCACCTTTTACAATATGTTTTACACCTTTTGGTAGTTTTTGGGTAAAGTTTATCACAAGAAAGAAATGTATATCAGCCACCTAGTATTTAATCGCTTTCTTAAGTAAATAATTTCTGAGTAAATAATGTCATTTGAGTATTTGGTAAAAATTCTTAAAACAATTTAGTTGAAAATTAGTTGACACGTTTTTTTTTGTCTTTCTTCAATTAAGTACTTTTGTTTCAACAAGAAATGTAATAATCTCTTTTAGGTCAACATATACGAGGAAAGGGGGAGGGGCAGAGATATATATAGTGGAGGGTCATATAAACCAAATAAAGGCCGAGCCTTCCTAAGTCAACCCACCCTCCATAAGTAGAACAAATTTCCTTTTTATTCGCTAAATAGTGGTAATTACATTATAAATCATGTATTTTTACTGGGCGTGGCCCATTTCTTAGGTAGCACATTTCGTTTCATAAACGTTTTAAAATAGTTTTTAACGTTGTCACAGCCATTTTCAACAGTTTATAAAACAATTAAACGTTACGCTTGCTACCTGAAGTTTGAGTGCAGATACAGTGAAACCTGTGTAAGCTGACCACTAGTGATGCACTACTTTCGCAGTCAATTTAAAGAGGTTGATTTATGTTGTACGAGGCTATTTCTGTGCTTGAACTTTGGAGGCGCAATAGTTTAATTTGCAGTCTAATAGGTATTTAATCTTGTATGTGTTTAAATTCTTAGTTTTCAAGTTTAAATTCCTCTTCTTTAAGTACATATGCTTCAAATTCTTTAAAAAAATATCAGCTGGTTTTACGTCCCTCTGATGGTGACTGTGGGTGATCTAACATAATTTAAGCCAATTCAAGATTTCTGTCAAAGTTCTCTACTGAAAACCCCCTAAAAAAACTAATTCTTAAAATGTTTTTCATAATTTTCTCCTTGAGCCTTTCTTATAATTAAGAACTAATTTTCATTCCATATTGTAATCCTCATCTTAAAATTAATCTAGTTTTTTTTTTCCTCATATTTTAAGAAAGATTTTAATATGTAAGCCACCGTTAAAACAATGGATGTCAGATGTGCGCCACAAGCTACAATATCAAAATAATTGCATTTGTTGCACAAAGTAAACATAATTCATATGTAATGAGATAAGTACAATGTTTTAAGAAAAGAAGAAAAAGTTCATTAATCTGAAAACAAATTAAAATCAATACTTGAAGCTTAACTGCTTCAACAATACTTTTCACGCACTTAACTTTAACATATTTTTGATGTTCAAACAGTATCATAGTTAGCATAATTATAACATATGTTTTAAGTATAGTTTTCAATCAAACATAATTTTATGCGCAAAACCTTGTAAATTTAGCCAAAACAATTTTGTTTTGAACTCTAAATCTGAATTTACGGTTTTTTGAACTATATAATGTTTTAAGACCATTTTTGCTTGAATTTGGACCGTTTAATTACTTTTTTTTATTATTAACGTCATTATTATTGCAAAAAAAAGTTGCTTACTTTTTCCTTTAGATTTGCGATTTTTATTTTTTAAATAGTCTTAAAATGTATTGCGCATAAATGACTTCCACCCCTGTAAAGTCAGTTTTTTTCATTATCATTTTATTTTTTTCTTACATAATTTAAAAGTACACTTTTGTCACGCATGCTAACGAGTAGATTATGTTTCATATCTTCTCAAAACTTTTTAATTTTAAAATTGCATAGCTGTCAGGCACATATTTCATGAAAGTTCACTCCTTTTAAAGTCCCTCTACTCGGTACTCTACTTTAAAAAAAAAATAATAATATGGGCTGCATTTGCATGACCAGTAGGTTTTCCACCCTATCTTTCTGGAAAATATTTTGAAAATATTATAAATAGCAGGAAAAGGCGATTTGAATTGCTCCTTCCATTTCTTAACCAAGTCAACTCAATTCCGCAAAGAAGCTTCATGGACTACTCACAATGTTATAAACAGCGAACATTGGCCCGGAAGAAACGTATTCTTTTGCTTCTAATATAGGCAGGGGTTCTCCACACATTAAAGTGCAGCGATTTTGGGATATCTTGTCAAGATATCCCAATCTATCTATCAAGCAGCGGATATCTATCAAGCAGAAAGAGTAAGGAGAGTTTTTATGGACCAAAGGACAAATTAAAATGGAACCTAACATGATACAATATATAAGGGAATGTGGGGCAAAGTGAAATGGTGAAATAATTACTCAGCTTTTAGCACCACCTGTCTAGTAATATTTTAACTACGTGGCAACACATGTAGTCTACTCCAGTCAAGAAAATGATACCGCCGAAGAAGAAAGCATGTGATAATACAGAAAATTTTCAAAAGCTGATACTCATATTGTAATATTTTGTTGTAAGTCAAAATATATTTTGTTATTTTAAAATGATAAAGTTCCTGTGATTATCATTCTAAATATTAATTCAGGTGCAGTAATATTCGGTGCAGTATTTATTTAGTTAATATTAAGCTTATTTGTATTTTAAATATTTTGTACAATTAGTCAAGTGCATGCGGGGCAAAGTGGATGGGGCAAAATGAATTAGTTTATTTCGATAACTCGCTCAATTAGTTGTGAAATTACTTAAGTATTCATTTAATAATTAATTCATTTGCATTCCTTCATTTAGTAATTCACTTATTCATTCATTCATTTACTTGTTTTCATATCTATTTACTCGTTTATTCATTCGTTTATTTTTCTTTATATATTAATTAATTTTATTTAATTATGTGTTAATTTTTTATTATTTTTTTTTCTTTTTACCTTATATTTGCCGATTCATTTGATCAAAAATATTTCTTTATAATCGAACAGAAAATAATTCATTGGAAAAAAAATTGTTCACTTGTCTCATGAAAAATAAAAGTGAAAATTTTTCACTTTTTTTCAAGGCACACATTTATCGCCAATTATAAAAAATAGTGTTTAATGCAATTTTTATTACAAAATACAATGTTCTTTCTTTATGCTCTGTAATTTTCAAAACAAATTTCCAATTTGTTAATTTGGGAGAAGTTCTGTAAACTTAACTATAACACTTTGCCCCACATTCTCCTACTGCTGAAAATGAAAGATGAACCATTGTAAAATTTAAATTATATTTAGACTCCAAAGACTTGGAATCAGAAAAAAAAAATTACTGAAAGCTGAAACTGTACATTGGGGGGGGGGGGGAGTCAAAAATCAGGAGAAAAATAAATAAAATTGTCACAATATACAACCGAAAATATCTATTGATACTTCTGATACTTTGAATAACTTTTTATTGTCAACAAGATTGTTAGCCCCCAGCACATGATCGCTCACACATTCATCAATTACATTTTTTTCAATATTTTTACGTTCCCTCTCGAAGACGATCTTATCCTTTATTCCCTTCGGAATTTGCGAAGGATCCCTCTGCTCACGGCAACAGCTTGTGCAAACAGTTTACGGGGGGTGCCCACAGCCATCAAGTAGCTGAACATGCCTGCCTTCCCCCCTCAGAAAATCTCACGGCGCACTTTCATCTGCAAAGTCATTCGAGCGGGCACAGCCTCCGTCCCCGTTCTCTCGTTTCTCCCTGAGGATACGAAGGATGAAGAGGGGCTCTACGAATGACATTGGGAACCGTTGGGGAAAAACGAAAAGTGGAGGGGAAATTTTGAAAATACAGGATTGCATTCTGGGAATATGGTTTTATAAACTATATATGGAGAAATAAAAAATTCAGTTTTCAAAAATTTATGTTTAACGAAGACACGACGGTGGCATTCCTAGTTAAAAAATTTACTCCTACAATATTCAATTTGGGTTTGTTTACACAAAAGACCAATTTCCGTTGCTTGAAGAAGAAAACTTTTGTGCGGGGTAGAGTGAAAAATAAAATATTTTTCCATTGCAGTGTTTTCTATTTCATATTAAAAGTATTTTTGATCAGATGAATGAGTAAATAAAAGCATAAATGAATGAATAATGAAGCAATAAAAGAATGAATGTATTAGTGAAATAATATATGAGAAAAATTAGTTTTAATTGGATAAAATAGTGAATGAAAAAGAAAAGAAGTGTTTGAATGAAAAAACAAGTGAATTATTAAATGAAGTATGGTAAATAAATTTATTAATAAATTAATACGGAAATGATTTAATAAATGATTGGATAAATAAGCGAAATGAACTATTCTCTTTGTCCCACCTACTTAGCGCCGCATGCACTTGACTAATTGTACAAAATATTTAAAATAAAAAAACCTTAATGTTAAATAAATGAATACTGCACTGAATATTATTAGGTCTCATTTAATATTTAACACGTTAATAACAAGAACTTTGTCATTTTACAATAACAGAACTCATTTTTAAATTACAGGAAACTATTACATGTGTATCAATTTTTGAAAATTTCTTATATTATCACTTATATTATAATATCACTTAAATTATTTACCTAACTGGAACAGTCTTTTTGTATAATTACTCAGTTGAAATATCGCTAAATAGCTTGCGATAAAAACAGAGTGAATATTTCACTCTGTTTTTTTCTTCTTTCTACATTAGTATTGTAGTTGGAATTGCGCCTTAAAGATGCTTTAGTGTTCATTTGAGTGCAAGATTATCTGTAAGTTTGACACATTTGACTGTCAAGTTCATAATATAGCCGCTTTAGTGGTTATTCTATATCAGCGGTTCCCAACCTTTTTTTAACTATTATCCAAAAATTGGGCAACTTCTTTGCAGCTACCCCCTTTCTCCTCCCTTCCTCCTCACACAGAAAAGCTCAGTTTAAAAACAAATTAGCTACTGCATTATTTTTCTTAAAGATACAAAAAAAATTAATAAGTTTTAATCATTAGGACAAGAAAATATAACTGTTTTTAGTAACTAATATTAAATTAAGAAGTAGTCAATGTGACAGTTATATCAACTGGTTGTTTAATTATCACAATTTGTTTCATTATTGTTTCGGTTTATTTACATAGTAAGTCGATAGTTGATAGACTTTTCATATAAGTCACTAATGATTACCAATTACAATGTTATATTTGATACACACGTTTTTAATAATTTTGTTTTGGGATCAAACAATGACTCACTTCTTTCAATTATTTTGGCCCCTTGGAAAATCCTATTTTGACTACCCCCAGGTTGGGAATCACTGTTCTATATAAACAGCATATTTTCTATAAGGAGAAAATTTAATGTGTATGCAACGTTTGTTTAACCTAATTCATGGCTGATTCGCGATAACGTGATGCATGTAATTGCCAAACCATTGCTTAGTTAACTTTATCACTTGTTATTTTACATAGTTTTGACAAATTATTTACATGAAAACGCTTGTTTAGCCAACTTTGGGACTCATTGTCATAACGGGAGAGTTAGTTCGTCTTAAGTCATGAAAAGTAATTTGTGTTTTAAAACGAAATATTTGTTCAAAAATACAGTTCAAATAAATGCTAATGCATTGTGAAAATTGTGAGTTAATAATAATGGAGATGAAAATTGCTTATAGTACATTTTTTAAGTGCTTAAACTTTTATAGTAAATTATGTCGTAATGACTTCGTAGATGTATAATCAGAACGAAATTAATATAATTAAACATGAAAATATAGTGTATGTACATGTCTTGGGGTGTTAGAATAAAACACACTTGCTGTGTTACTAGTTTTTTACTGCTTTTCACTGCTCTTAGTTTTCTTTAAAATTTCTAGTAATTTTTATTCGTTTAATTTTATTATTCTGAGAAGAAATGGAAAAAAAAGAGAGAGAAAGAACATAACATTCCCTCGAGCTATTGTTCAGCAAGAAGTTACCAGGAATGAAAGTTGCTCTCAAAAAAGAACCTGAAAAGAAAATCCTTGAAGAAATCAAATTAAAAAAATTATACGAGAAGTGAATTAATTTTATTTGAAAGCATTTAAAGTACTTCAAGTGCTTCGTGTAGGAAATAGGAAAAACAACTTTAAAAAAAATGAAATGGAATTGCTTACATTTAAATAAATTTGCTTTTATTTTCTCTTTTTGGGTTTCATGCATCAGTGGAACTTACAATGCATATTTTATGTACATAGAAATATTATTAAATTATTGCATTTCAGGTGTTTTAACACATGCACGGTCACTTAACGATATTTTTATGTCTTCTACATTAAAACCGTTTTTTTTTTTCTCTTTTTTCCTTCGCTTCACTTTTTGTTTTGTTTTTTTCTTAGCTTATTTAATTAAATTAAATCTGTATTTTTCTAGGATTTAGTTCTAAATATGTTCTGATTATCATGATATTTTCTTCCTTAATAATTAAAAAAAGAAATCCGTTTACTAATTTTTTCTCTATATTCTTTTCGTAATGTGTTAGTTGTAACAATTGATTAGTACTAAATTGTATTAACATTTTTTTATAGATTTTATGCTCTTGAGTGACAACCAGTTTCTTTATTTGAATTTATCATACATTTTGGCTTTAAACACTTTAATGTAAACTAACAGTTTCATATTCTTTCTGATTGATTTTTCTGAAAATAAAAATACGTTAGCTGCGCAAAGGAACATTTTTTTCTGAATTTAACGTCGAGAATGGGTTTTTGTTATTTTCTCTGTACCATTCAAATTCAAGGTATATCATCAGGGTTGTATGCCCCTCAAACGGGACTTTTAAAATCAACTTCTCTCATTTGCAGTATATATTTGCTAGGAAGCATAAGTAATAGTTTCATGTTAAATTAATTATAAGTGAAAATATTAATTTTGCCTTTCTTCATAAACCTATTCCCCAGATAAATAGCGTGCAGATAAATTTCTATAGTATTTAGGAAATAATTTTTTACAATACTAAATCGCTTGATTTATCTTTTAATTGTTAATAGATGATTCAATTATTTATAGAAACAAAGCAAATCGAAAAGATTAAATTTGGGAATTAGATACGTTAGTCCTCAAATCCTTACTTCTTAATAACTGGTGAACAACGCAGATTATGATAGCTTCTTGAGATTTCTTTCTGGTGCGCTGGGAACTTTTTTTCTTTGTAAAATAATAAAATAAGTCCTAATGCTACAGTGTAATATGCGACAAAAATGCTAAAACCAATTGTTCTTAGGTCATTCTGGGAGCAGAATTAAGAAAAACCATGTTTGAAATTCTCTAAAACCGGCAAACATACAATTTTGAGAAGAAGATTATCTCTTATTAGTAATCATCTTATACTTCATATTATTCGTACATTTCATTTCAATTTTTGAACTTCGAAAATAATCCCAAATACTTACAAAAGCTTTTCAAGAAATATTGGGGCCTTAGAAAAAAAACAGTTGAAATGTTTACTAATTCAAATGTTAATGTAACGAATTAAAATATACCTTTTCAGTAAATGTCACTACACATAATGTTTTGTAAACTATTACATTAAAAAAAAAATTTGTGAGTTCAGATGGAATTTTCAAAGGAGGTGTCCGATTTCGTTGATTAAATCAATCCTTTGAACAGATTCTATTTAGTGTCTCGACAAAATATATTTTCTTTTAAAGGAAGGATTTTGGGCCCTGTTGTGCGTTTTACCCCTTCAATTCTTGAAACTGCCTGTAGTTTGCTGCTCGCTTTACGCCCATGTGACTGAAGACGAGTACGACTTGTTTTGATGCGCTTATTAGCCCCTAAAACGACTTCAGATTCGCCCTGTTTCATTGAGTTTATGAAACAGTTGTAATTATGTATCTAACTATTATTCATTTGACCGAAATAGTGAAAAAAAAAATTCTGTAACTTTTCGTATTTTCTCATTCAAAGATTGGATTTCGTGACTAAGCACTTCAGTTATAACTTCACTATTTATTCTACATGCTTTTGATACTTCCTCCTTTAGATTACGGTTTTTATGCAAACACTTTATAAGAGATAGAGAAGAACGTACTAACATGTTAAAATCACTCAACGTGCATTCAGCATTTAAAACTATACAATGTGAACGCGAAAACTGTTCAACATAATTATATAACAACATATTAAATAACAATTGTTTAGCATTGTAAATATATGAAAAATATTCAAGCCTTAGTATTAAGCATATCAGTTCCCTGTAATATAAAGCGGTACACCTCGTAATTGGATCTGTACCAATAATTGAGGCGGTGAAAAGAAAAGTTGTTTTACCCACTATTTCTAAAGAACATTTTGTTAAATTCATAATAAAATTCTTAATATTTGAATATTCAAACTTTAATAGAGGTTAAACTAACTTTTTATGAAGCAGTTAATACTAAATTAATCACAAATATTATAGCATGGACCTTTTCTAAATGGGTCATTTCACTGTATTTTTGACATTTATGTAGAGTCCGTAACGTGAATTATTTTGCCATAACTTTTTAATTTACTGTTTAATTTGAAAATTACTTCAATTTGAGTTGGTGTGTTGGTAGGAAAAGCTCAAAATAAAATAATATGCTAATCAAACAATAAATTAAAAAGTTATGGCAAAAAAGGTTACGTTACGGACTCTACATAAATGTCTAAATTACCGTGAAATGACCCAAATATTTTGAGTAAAACGCTTAGCTATTCAAAATGCCATGAAATCGACTTCCAGAACTTTTCCTTTCGATATCTTAGTTGTGATAAAAAATCACTGGTAAAAGTATCGAAGCAGTACCTTCTCAGTAAATAGCCTTGTGGTACTGTGAGTGATCGTGCTTACAACATTAATATTCTTTACGAGCTGTTTACTCTGAATTGTAAAGTTTGACAGTAACAAATGGTAAGAAATTTGCGTCCAAATGGTACATGCCACCCAGAATAACAGATCCCATTGCTGCAAAAAGCCGCTGAACAGAATTTATTTATTTACTTTTGTTTTGTAAACAATATATTTTTTCGGTCTTTTTTATCAGCATAATACAGGGTGCGGCAACATGACTTCCTTGCTTCAAAACTCAATAAAATCATGACTCAGAATGTTTTGGTTTTTTTATTAATGTAACTACATATCTAATATTTTCGACAAGATTTTGAAAACCGCTTCATACAGTTAACGACCCCATTGCCCATATACTGAAATAAAGATATCTTGCTGCACCATGTATGATGCTATAAGTGTTCGTGTCTCATTTTATACATGACGATTTCAAAATTCATACGAGCTAGAATATTATGTTAACATTTTAAGAAATACAAATGCGGCAGTGAGAAACAAAGGAATGTAAATGGGTTTTTTAAAGTTTTGAGTAACGCGTTCAAAGTTCAGACATTAGGTATGCTTTAATTGAAAGTTTTTTCAAAGCTTTACAGCAGCATCTACCAGAACTACTAGTATCATCTCTGGCCCCAAAACAGATTAGATATTCTTAAACTCTTTACTGGTTATCTCCAAATTTTGAATTTTGGCACTTAAATCCCTTTGCGTCTCACTGCTTTAAATATAATCTTCCGAATGGACCTTATAATAGGGCACCCCATTGTAAAGGCAAGATATATTTAACCTACATTTCTCTGAAAAGCATGCTTAAAAAATTTAATTATTTTAAAAACAGTATTATGATTTATTTACGAACATTAAGTGATATCAAAGCAAAGCGTCAAAAATAAAGAAAAAAATAGCTCTGTGTTTCTTATTGAGAGAAGATTACTCAATTCTAAAAGGAAGCGCGAAGTATGCTTCCGAGTTTTCGCGAGTAGGGAAATCAAAAAGGTGTAGCTGAAAGTATAAAACCGGAGCGCGAGTGACAAACTCTGAGGCCGTTCGCACTACCATCTGGTTCCGCATGTGATAAGGTAGAAAGGCAAACCAATCAATGGTTTCCAACCTTGACCTTGAGTAGGGGATCAATTAAAAGGGGAGTTGTTGTCCTTCTCTTAGGTATTCGTGGCAAGAGGGGGTGGCTGAGAGTTCGATTGCCCCGAATCGATGCTCGTCTTGCATTCCTCTTGCAGAGGGAACGGAGGAAAATGCTGAGAACTTTAAGGGAATTTTCTTTTTTTTTTTTACTCTCTCTTTCTTC
This sequence comes from Uloborus diversus, assembly GCF_026930045.1. Taxonomy (NCBI): domain Eukaryota; kingdom Metazoa; phylum Arthropoda; class Arachnida; order Araneae; family Uloboridae; genus Uloborus; species Uloborus diversus. The sequence continues at coordinate 180,284,353 of NC_072733.1, read as the reverse complement.
AAAGAGAGAGTGTGAAAAATGTGTCTAATATATGGTTTTTTTTTTTTTTTAATTTTCTTTTTTTCGTCTTAATAGTAGAATACCATGTTAGAGAAAATCTTTTGAGTTTCGGTGTACGTATATTGTTTATTATGAACAGGTTCGAATTCGGTTATAATGGATGAGGGTTCATCTTGTACATATATATATATATATATATATATATATATATATATATATATATATATATATATATATATATATATATTGTTAAAATTAATTTTAGTAACTGTATTACGTATGGCATGAAAACTTCGTTATTCTTAAAATAATTTCTTAATTTCTTGTGAAAATATTAGTTTAAAATTTATATTTGGTTTAAAAAATAGAAAACTTCAAAATGTATTTTGTCCAGAAAGAAAATTTTTAATTTTCTTGGTTATCATTTTTCCTAGCAAAAGTCTTTGCTTGAAAGCTTTAATATTGATCAGCATTTTCTAAATACTTGAGCAATTCATGTCAAGAATAGAAATATTAATAATTAAAAGCAAGAAAATCCTTTTATTTTCCACAAGAAAAGATTTTCTACTTATTCGCTTCGCAAAGATGATGACTCATAGTATGGCACAACACTCGCTCTTAAAATAACTTTCTGCGCAGTGCTAACCGAGAAGGATCTAGACGTTAGTTTATTAAATATAAAAGCTAACCCACTTTATTTCATCATTTAAACGTAGGGTCAATTTACCATTGTAGATCTGTTGGGTTTATTTGTATGGGGTAAAACAGTTTTTCGGTTTAAAAATAAAATATGAAGTGTAATGTTATAAGAGGTTTTCCAACTATGGATAATGATCGCGTCATCCTCAGAAAAACAACTTCTATTTTGATTGCAATAATTTTACTTTATTTAGGATAATGACGCAAAGCTTACCCTACATTGGATAAAATGTATTTTCATGTTGTTTAAATGTTTTCAAATTTTCATGTTGGGAGAAGTTCTAATCATTAGCATAGATAAAATAAATACTTCGTGCATAATATAAGAAACAATATAATGATGAACCATTTTATTTTAAATGAAGATATATTAAGGGTAGTAAATATATGTCACTGCTCATGACAACACTATGCCAGATTAAGGTCATAAATATAATAGCTTTCGAAACTGTTAGATTTGTGCGCATGTCAGGATGATTCGAATGATTTTTGAATACTTCAATAGCAGCAAGATATATTTTGGTTCAGCTGCTTCTAACAATTATAAGTTTTAATGTGATCAGTTTCTATACTGAAGGACTGGGGTGAGGTCAACAGTAACAGATAATGGTCCAATAACAGACATTATAGTTTTGGATTTAAATAATAAGCCTTTTGGGCAGGTTAAACTGATATTGCTGTGGCCCATGAATATGGTGCAGACATCTAGTGTTATCAAAGTGAATTTTATGAGCCAGTTTGTATTTACAAGGCAGGGGTGGAAGGATATGAACAGCCACCACGAGGTCAGCTGGTGTTTCATTTTCATTTGAATTTAATAAGGCTTTAGTTCTAAAAATTAAGAACTTTTGTACATTTTTGAAGAGATAAAGGGGAATTTTGTCTATTATTCATCCTTCCCTCATTCTGTCTGTTTTGCTGGGTTTCATCATAGTTTTCAGTGTCTGTTACTGGGGGGGGGGGGGTCGGACTCTTTTCGAAATTAAGCAAATAAAGGTAGAATTAAGTAATTCGGAGGATCCAGAAGAAGATAAACGTTAGATGAGATGTTGTTGCATGAAAGAAAATTAGTTTAAAAAGTCTAAATGCATTAAAAGGCTCAGGAAAATGAGTTAACCTGAGAACGCATGTGTGTGACTAGTGCATTACCCTACACTTCGCACGCTATAGTGGGGAGAACAATTGATTTCAGTAGTGCTAAAAAAAAACATTTTTTCCCAATCATGCCAGCTTTCAAGCAATGCTTACAGCTGACCGACAATTAGTATATGAAGAGATATTTAAAATATTTGTAGGGTGTAGATTTTTATTTTCATCGTAATTGGCAAATCTAAGTGATCCACATCGGATACCTTCTGCAACTCAATTTTGAGAGGGCAGTATAGGAGTTATGTTCTTTATTTGAAAATGAGTTTATAAATGGTTGCTCAAAAAGTTCGTTGACTTCACTTAGCGGTCCGCAATAGGAAGAGAAAATTTATATCAGATGAAAGAAAATTTACAGAACATCTATAGATTATTTTGAAGGTATTTGGAACTGAAACATCTGCTGAAAATATTTGAAAAAACTTGTAAAAATCCTTTTTCTAAAAATGCTGTGACTAACAATTTTCCTAAATTAACAAAAAATGAAATAAAGGAAAAAAATCCCGATTTCTTCAAAATTTTGAACCGTTGTTTTCAGCTCAGATTTCCAAATAAAAACTTGCATTTGTCACTTCAATGAAATTATTCAATGAATATCTAACTTATGGACAGTTCTTTTAATCCTGTTTCACATCAAGCAGTTTTATTATGGCTTGGGTGTAAGTATGGATGTTGCTAGAACAAAAATATCAGCTTCGCGCGTGAACGAACAATTGCTAAAAAAAATGTCGAAGTCAAAAGTTTGGGGATAGCCAGTGCAAATGGTGGAAGAACTTCTCTGTTTTGGAGCAAGAGATAGAAGCAATGTGTCTGTTAGGGGCTGCTATAGTGCAGGATTTAGGCGTTTCTTTTCTTCAACGAAAGCCTACCCAGGATCTAAACCTTAAACACGTTTATTCAAAACTTGAAAATGTTGACTTGCATCCCTTTGCTTCTCGCTGCTTCAATCCTGTTTATAGATTAAAATAATGCACTTCTGAAAAAATATGGATGCCATACAATTCCAACTAACGCAATCACTACAGTAATAAGATTAACACATATTAAAATTGCACTAGAATATACTGCTTCAACGCTTGGCCTATTTGGCAGCTTTTCCGCGAAGTTTCTTTCTAAGACGTAAAACCCAATTTACAGTATTTACGGCAATCTTAATTTTCACCCTGTACCCCAATTTGGTAGCTATAATGCGTTCAGAATTTCAGTTCAGAACTTTATTTTATTAATTTTGCGTAAACGTAGGTACTAATTATTAATTTTGACTAGAACAAAACATTGAAACTACCTTGTGAACCGCTATGGGCTATAGAAATGTTAGTTTAATTATATCTGCCAATGTTATATTACTTCGTGCATTTCCCTTTTGACAATGTTTGATTACCTTTTGAAACTTATAAATGGTTAACCCATATAAATAAAACAAAGAATATATATGCGTGTGTGTGTGTGTGTGTGTGTGTGTGTGTGTGTGTATGTATGTATGTTCTCTATACAAATCCACAGTTTACGTAGGATCCCGACCAAATTTGGCAGGAAGGTACTTGGGCACCCGAGAAGAAACGTAGGGGGGTTTTCGAACGTTAAAAAAGAACCGAACCGTTTGAGTTTTAATTTTAAAGCCCGAAAATGGCATTAACCGATTTTACCCGAAGTAATTATCTGAACAGTTTAATTTTGGCACCAATCGAAAGCCCGCAAAAAATACCTATAGAGTTCACTCACTTCCTTCGAATTTCCAAAAAAAAGAAGAAGAAAAAAAGGCTGTAAAATCACCGGGAAAAAAATAAAAGGCACTTTTAAGCCTAATGGAACTTTTATTTTCACATCGGAAAATTATAGTTTGCACGACCTCATTTTAAATAAAACCATTCAGAAGGTTGCCACTTTTTTTCTCGACTGTGATTAAATAAAATTTTAATTTTGTTTCAAGGTAAAAATTTACCCTTTTGACTTTTATTTGGCGATTTCTTTTCTTTTTTTTTTCTTTTTAGGATTTTAGTTGTATTGATGGAGGGTTGTGTTTAATTTTTTCGAGAGCTTTTGATTTGCCGTTTTCTTTTTTTGAGAATGATTATTTTGACGGGAAATTTAGTAGCATTTTTTAAAATCTAATAGAAGCTTGATTGTTGAACATGCGTCACTTGACATGACTTATTTTCGAGGTAGATCGTGCAAAGCCGGGCAATGCAGTAGTTTCATAATAAAACACATTACAAATTTCCTGTTTCACTTACAGAAGTCTAGCGGTAGAAAACTGTGGAACCTATTTAGAAAAATGCATATTTAAAATTTGGTGACTCAAAACAAGAACTTTATTAGGAGCCATTCTTTAAAGTTGCACTTTTAATATTGTCACGATAATTTAAGCAAGGCAACTTTTGTAATAGATATTTGTACATAAATAACATTTATAAGGACGAAAATGGAAAAGTATAAATAAAAAAAGGATGCATATTTTCACTTGTGAGAGTTGATACTTATTTGGGTAACCTTTTTGGCAACAATGAGGACTTTTGCAATGCTATTTCACGAAGCTCTTCAATTGATTTAAGTTCTTCAGCTGTTACAATGTAAAACTAATTGTTTGAAATATTGGATTTTGTTGATGAGTTACTCCTGTTTAAAACATTCCTATAGTCTTGATTTAAAGTCTTTCGAATAAGTTAAGCTTATATCTAGTTTCTGGTCATTTAAGCAGTAAAATATAACTTTCTTGATAGCAGATACTGTACATTATAACAATAGGCATCAAACAAGAGTATGTGACCCACTCCTATAAACCCCATGTCTGAGAAAAATTTAGCGTTGTAAAAGTTTTTTTTACAAAAATAGTGAAAGTGTTGCGCGTTGCACAGTCAGAGTTTCATAGCAGATCTTCAACAGAAAACATTTCCGTATTACTCAACCTAAGTACATAATTACGATGAAAATTCGTTTCAGTATGTTTGTAGCATAAATTTATATTTATATTTCTGGGGATGCACCGACCCCAATGTTTTTCACTATATCAAGAAATGATTAATGCTACATTATAAACCTATCTAAGGTCATTTTTAATTTTAATTATTTATGTGAATATAACTTGAATAAATGTTAATAATACGGGAAGGTTTTTTACTAAAAATCTGCTATGCGAGCGTGAGTGCAACATGCGATACTTCCCATGCGTATATTTTTATATATATTTTTTTTACGTGAAATTTTTTTCAGACATTGGGCTCATAGAAGTGAGTGCTGTACTCTGATTTTATGTCGAAAAACTAGTGAAATTTTGATAAAAAAATCCCAAGAGAAAAGACCGGTTTTGAAAATTTTTGGGGAAAATATCCCCATAAGTCTCCCAACTTGCTCCAAATGGTCAAGCTTTTCAACTTTAAAATTCTCTAGCCCCTCAGAATAGTCTTAGTGGTTAATATAATGCTCCCTTCCCCACCAATTAAAAATAGTGGCTAAAAACTCAATTTTAAAAAAAATAGAGCTGGCCATTTTTGGAAAGTGGGACGTGGTGAGGGAAGACGTTGCTCATATTTGGATTCAAGAACGATAAGGAAGGAAAGAATCATTTTACGAAAGAATCCGCAAGAATGAAGGAAGAAACATTTTGAAGGGTAGTTTTTTTTTTCGCGCAATGTAATACGACGTTAGGTCTAGTCTGAGTATTCATAGCATATAGACTATTTTCAGTAAGTTACCACCCTATAGCCAGGGCTAAGGCAGAAAAACATGAAATACTCCGCCAGCTCAGTCATTCCATCCGAAGACTGCAGTTTCGGATAATGCAGTCTTCGGATGGAATGACCGAGCTGGCGGTGTATTTCACATATAAACTATGTTTAAATAAAGGAAAGGTATGTCTCATCAGTATTTTTAAGATGTTTTTTTTTTTAATTTTATTAAATACAGTTTTAAAAAAATATTCTATAAGAAATTTATTTAAACTTTTTATGAATTTTTGAGGGAAAAAGAGTGTGGAAAATTTAAATATTTTCGTATTCTTATCGTATTTTATAATCGATATAACCGTATTCTTATTTTATGCCGTCATACTACAAGCAAAAATTTATATTAAATATGTGTAGATAATTTAAGCATCTGTAACTAAATTGGTTCAAAAGATAGAATAGTTAGAGGAAAACAATGTTTGAAATGCCTTTCAGACTCTACTTCGCCCATTCGGCAGCTTTTCCGCGGAGTTACTACCAGCGGCGTAAAACCTGATTTACAGTAATTCTAATTTTTACCCTAGAAAGCTGCTGCGAGAGGAAAAAGTAATCTCTTGTACACTTAAGGGAAAACACAATTTTTATTTATTTATTTTGATCACAATGTAAAAATCTCAAATTACTTCAAAATTATTGTTTTGAGCGGGTGTGTGTGTTAAGGCAGTACAATATTGCTTCTTTCAAATTTATAAAATTTTCTTTTTATAATTAAAAAAAGTGTAAAAACTTATATATATATATATATATATATATATATATATATATATATATATATATATATATATATATATATATATATATATATATATATATATATATATATATATATATATATATATATATTGGCTACATCATAGTCAACACATTAAACTTTAAATCCTAATGGGATATTAAATTTTAAGAAATGCATGCTTAATGATACAAATTCATGTTTTCTGTAACATTTCTTGCAATCGTCTTCGATCCGTATGTAAAACATTTTGAATCTTATTCATCTTCGAATATGTAATTATTTTACTAGTTGACTTTTCAGGAAATGTTTTTAGATCCCAAATGGAAATAATCATACATCCTTTAGATCATCTTTATATTTAACATCTGTAATGCCTGTATGTGGTATTATCTTAGTTATTTTTTTTATTAGAATTTCATCTACTGAATGATTTGTCATTAAATTTATTTCTTCAACTGCAATACATGTCACATTTAAAATTCATCGTTTTCTCAACTTAATTTTTTCCTATTTCAATAAAATCAAAGCAAAATTAACTCCCGAAGATGAGATTTATAAACTTGTTTTTTTTTTTTTTCAGTTAGTATTATTGTTTTGTGTTCTCAGCAATGTTGCATTGAAAAAACAATGTTAAATATTCGTAAACACGTTAGATAAAATAACTCCATGTGCACTCAAAGTTTCCTAAGAAACTATTTCAAAGACACAACTTCTTTTTTTTTTCATCCGAAAGAGTTAAAATAAATATTCAAGTGACACTTAGACAAAAATGGTTCTTTGCTGCATCGAGCAAGGGTTGAGCTGTTTTTAATAAGGATAGGAACTTGCGAAAAAGAAAAAAGAAATCACGTGATGGCAAAAAGTGTTGTTTTAATTCTATTCTTGTCACTGAAAAGAATGGTAAAAGCACTCCACTAACACGCTTAAGTGTCTTCGTTTCTGCTCTGCCTCAATTTTAGTGACACCCTCTCGAAGATAGGGGACACACATAGGGAAAAAATAAGAAGGAAAGAATAAAAATCCCCACTCCCCTGCTGCTGGAATGGGAGAGCCCGATGTTCTATAGCTGAGTCAGATGTGTTGCTAGGCAACCTTTCCCCAAAGCCACCCCGCCTCGAACTAAAAGCTATACGGTAGGTGTAGGTTTGTGCCCTTTGCTTAATGCTGGCTTGCTCTTTTTATGAATCTTCTTTTATTATATCAAAGTTATTTTGGATTAAAATAACCTTTTTTACTATGTTTCGAGTAGGAATTGCCAGCGATAAAGAAATAACGAAGGACAATTTGTTTTCTAAATTTGAGAGTTTAGCTGAACTCGTTCATACAAGAAACCATCTTAGTACTGTCTTAAGTTTTATGCATGTGCATTTATGAATTGTATGTATATATTATACTTTTTTATATGTATTTATGAAGGTAGGTAGGTAGGTATTTGTATAAATAGACTGTACGATTAAGTTTTTATAATGAAAAAAATGAGATAAACATTTTTGGTTTTTGTCATTCTTTGTAGTGACAATTTTACCCCTTCCAGTGATATTTTCCCCCAAGGAAATGTTTACTCAATTTAAGGGATAAGCATCTCTTGTTTTTGTGCCATCCCTTGAATTTTTTGACATTTTATATTTATTCAAAGGAAATATTGGCTCCATTAAAAGATCCTTGAATTGAACTTCAAACTTTCTACAACTTCATTTTCTTTTATTTCACAGACTTAAATATACACATCACACGCACATATATTTCTCTCTCTCCCTCTCTCTGTCTTCAAGATCTCACGTTTCTTTTAAAGTAAAAATTTAATGAATGCGCTAGCAGCGTTAATGATACATTATTCGCTTTGAAAACACTAGTGATTTTGTACGTTACATGAAAGTAAGTAAACTAGCGAAATTTCCATGACTGATTTTCAGTTTTGTTTAATTTCAATAGATCGTTTTTATACAATAAGCAGCTTAAAAAATAAAATCCTATGATTAAATTTATTAAATTCGTTCCTTCCACAATGTCATCTGATGCCGTCCTGGAAATAGATTTACAGAGTGACTAAATAATGCTTTTTTTCGGAGAAAAAAACGGTTTTTGAGACATGTTTTCTTGTTCAATTTTGCCACGCTCAACTTGTTTGCTATAATTCTGAAAATAGTTCAAAATAATTTTGAAACTTCATTGTTATTCAATGAAGAATTCTGTACGTGTTGTGAATATTACATTATGTATCTGAAAGTCATTAGTTTCGAAGAGTAACTTTTATAACACCTGTGACAAGCAGATAACTTTGCAATAGAAAATTTTCTTCATTTTTTGTTTGCCAAGATAACAAACGTATGATTTGGGGAATTTGAAACATGCACAGCAGATATTTTGCACTTCATTTTTCGTAAATTAAATAACTTACTCTTGTAAGAAACGTTCGTAGTAGTTTGCAGTTTCTAGAAAAAATAGTACAGTGAAACATCATTTATACATTTCTCATTTATACGTTTTTATTAATTATACGTTTTTTTAAATTGGTAAAATAGAATACACATTAACGTGTACTTATTACGCGTTTTTTTTTTTTTTTTAATTTTTTCATTTATACGTTTTTGTCATACAGCCCCTTCAAAAACGACATAAATGGCACTTCTCTGCATTAATTTATGTTAAAAAAAATACTGATGATAAAAAATTGTTGTTAATGAAGCATTTTTCTAATAAATTCCTAAGAGCATAATAGATGCGAGAGAACTGCGTTACGACGTACAAAACTGCAAGAATGTGTTAATGCAGTGTGATAGTTTCTCACCCTTTCTCGGATTGGAAAAAGGATTCCTTACATACAACAAAACACTGGCTTTATATTTATTTAATTATTCTGTGCATCATACCTTTTGTTTTTTAGTTTCCGCACAAGAAAATACGATTCAGTTATAAAATAATTTTATAAAAAAGGAAATTCAATTACAATTTGTTCTTAGATGAAAGCTGCTATTTCATTGTTTTCTGATCGAAAAATAAAAGTAAAAAATCTGCACTTATCAAACCAGGTGCTTTAAAAATATTTACCTGCCAGTATATTGTTTTTGAGATGGCAATAGCAAAACATGTCAAGCCAAAAAAAAAAAATCATTTTATCTTTTAGGTTAGAACACAAATTCCGTCAAACATCAAAACATTTTGCATATCGTATGATAGTATTGTGAAAATCAAGTCCCGAAATTTAGACTCCACATTTTATAAACTTTTATGTAAGACGTAAAAAATTCGGATTGCTAAGAATCTCAATTTTTGCCACAGAAGAATCCCATTAATAAATAAAACTAAATTTTACTTCAAGCGTGAATACATTTTCTGTTATCTTTAATTTCCTGAAAGGTACTGCGGACTGTTAAAGTTAATGGCGTGCTGTAATTACTGATATGTCTAGACTTATATCAAAGAGCTTTTACGCAGTAAGGATAGTTGTCAAAAACCGTATCCTTTATATCATGATACCTAAACATGCAAGAAATAGTGACTATTGTCAGAGGAGACTATTCACTTCCTACGTAATTCACTTGAATTCGTTGCATTAATTGATGTAGCGAATGTGGGAGAAAGTCGTTACACGCTTTGGTTTGAATGTTGATGGAGAAAAAGCATGAAAGTTTTTTAACCACTGTTGTTGACACGAAAGAGAAACATTTCATGTTTTGGACATCAAACAGTTGCCATGGTGTTCAGAGAAATATTTGTTTGTTCATTGTAACAAAAGAAAATAAATTTTAGACGAACTGCCACCATTTTTGGGATTAAGTGCAAAATAAGTTTTTGCTCTGTTTACATCATATAGAACTTTATTCAACTAGCTTTACCATAATTTTTCTGGAAGATTGTCTTGTTTACTAGCTTTCTTAGACGAATAATGTATGCTTGCTAATTTAATTTGAATTTGTGATTTTATAATTTCAGCATTTGTTGACGTAGTTAAGTTTAGTTGGCTTAGTTAGAAAGTTTAACTTTTGCCGATTTATATCTTCAACGAGCTGCATTTCCCGACGTTGCACAACCTACCTCAAAAATAAGAACTCTGTCGATGCATTTCTAAAAATCAGGCTTAGATAAAAGAAAAAAAAAGCTTTTGTCATCATCGGTAGAAAAGAGCAATGTTATTACTAAAATTCTTCATTTAGACCTCTTAGGATTTTTAAGATTCCAAAAATTCAGTCATTGTTTTTAAGAGGCGTACACATTCCGTTTCACTGATTTTTGAACAAAAACCACCTATCGGAGTTCCTGAGCATCAAAGGACCTCTATACTAAATTTGACGGAAAACCGACGTATCTCTATAAAAAGATTAGACTTTTCAACTCTGTTCCTTGCTATTTATCTGTCATTTTGAACACTAAATAATATATCATCTGGTACGAAATGTCTGTCAAACTTTACATTACTTTTCAAATTGATCTTGTCATTGCACATGTTTACGAAACTTTTTTCATGATTCAGTAACTGTAATTGACAAACATGATACAAATAACTCATGATACAAATGCTTTTATTTTGCTAATTTGTTTATTTATTAAAAAAATTAAGTTGTGTTAAAAACAGCAACAGACACAACATAGGTATAAAATTTTCTACTAAAAACAACTTTTTTAAATTTAGCATTTAAAGATGTTTAAGAAAAGAATAAGAACGCTTATACTTATTTTAAATAATTTCCGAAAACACTGTTTAAAATACTTTATATTGAGTTTTAAGACCAATGGAAACCTAATTGTTTTGAAACTCAAACAATACTCCATCTTTTGGCCCATAAAAAATTATAACTCTAAGTTTTTTTTTTTTTTTTTTTTTTTGCGAAAAGTCATAGTGTTATGGTACGAGCAATATGAGTCATTAAACACTCAGAATCGACGTGTTGGTTAACAGGTTATGAAATATTTTATTCAAACTTATATTAAATTTTGCAAGAAATACATTAAATTTTACTCTTGAATAACATATCAAAATTTTATGTTTCATTTTTGACATTAAATTTCCTTACTGTCTTCTTTAACGAAAAGGGAAATCGAAAAAACACTCATTCTTACAAGCATCCCTGTTGACCTATTGCTATTTTTTAATTCGTGTTTTTTTTTTTTTTCAATTTCCCTATTTTTGTGCAATTTTTATTAATTTATCAAATTAAAGTAAATTTAAAACTTAGTCTATTGCATAGTTATAGTTCTATAAGTTAATTGATTTTTTTTCATGACTTTATTTGCAATTTTTTTTCTTTCAAAACAGAGAATATTTCTAAACTCTTACACTCATTTTAATTATTACAAGAAATTTACTTTTGAATTCTCAAATCAATGTTGACTACGTAGTACTAATTATATGCTAATGAAATGATGAAATGGACCAATTCCTTATTGCAATCGTACAGAAAGTTCATATATAAAATATATTTTTACCAAGCTTTTGAAGACAATTACTTTCCTTAAAATTACATACAAGCGTTTTCAATTTTTCATAATAATAATTATTTATTTTAAAATATCATTTTATTTTAAACACAAATCTGAATATCTGAATAAAATGAACTTAGGTTTGTCAAATTAATCTTGTACACTTATATATATATATATATATATATATATATATATATATATATATATATATATATATATATATATATATATATATATATATATGCTATTTAAATTGTAGCACGTGTTTTTTCTGTAACTCGTTAAAAAAGAATTTTATGAACTCTTTTTTCAGCAATATTTTTGTAAACGAGTCATCATTCAATAATATTTTTTAGTAACTGGATGCATCTATGAGCAAATAATGTTTTTTTCTTTTCAAACCTAAATTAAGTTATATTTTGCTTTACAGAAACAGAGACACATTGACTTTATATATCAGGGCATAAACACATTAATATTAAGGTTAATTGCCATTAAGGTATTGTAGAACATATTTTTCAGATACATTAATGTTTTTTCCATGGTATTTCAAGGGTAGTGCCATTTAATAACATGATCACGTTTATTTTTCCTTGATTTAGTTAGTTTTAGAGGATGTCTTTTGTGAGTGTCAAAGGATTACCCAGGAAAATTCTTAAACTCATAAAAATTATTTTTTTCCATAAAATTTATGCAATGAAATTTTTGAGGAATCTAGAAATATAACTAAAATTATCATTATTTAAAGAATTGCCCGATGGCATTTAACACATGTTATTTATTTATTCATTTTGTGTAGAATGTTATCTACTGTTTATTAAATAAAAATGTTTTCACCTTTGTACTGTTAACAATACGTATAGATGTCTCCTTTTGAGAAACGCAAAACAATGTTCATGAGCGTTGCTGTTCGTCTTCAGCCGTTAAAAGTTAATTTGAAAAAAAAGAAAAAAAACGTTACTCCTTTTTCTAGAGCTGCCAGAGCTAAACATCGTACTTTTTATTGGAGACGAATAAATGCTAGGTGTTATGCTCGCTTTTTCTTTAGAGCAATTTATCTTATTATAAGAGGCGAAAACAATTCCCCTTCACAAGTAACAAATGTGCTCTGTTAAAGGGACATTCGTTTTTCCAGTGTTTTCCTTTTATATCTCATTGCTTGGCGATATTTTTCTCTCGTCTGCTGTTTTGCGTGATTAGAATAATACCGAAGCCACCAAGAGTTCCCCCTCCCCTTGTTGCCAATAAAAAAACGGCTAAAACACGTAATTGAGTCAAAATCGTATTCTTTTGCAAAATAGACTGAATCTATCTAATCGGCAACCTGTCAACAGATAAACAGAATAGCGTTTCCAGGGAAACAAGAGCCCAAAAACCCCTAATCAAAACAGGTAGAAAGTGTTCGTGATGATTGGCAAAATATATGGCCTAAGTAAATCAAGGGATCGAGTAGATATTATGCAATATCGTGTGCAATATCAGAGTGGATTATGAATTGCCGTTAAAACTCGCGTTTTACTGTTGACAGTTGCGCAGTATTCTAACAGCAAGAGAAAAATATGTTTTGATGCCTTTAAGTTTCGCATACAATTTAATAATTAACTCATTAACAGTTAATTAACATTAACTCAACCAAAAATGTTTTTATTTGGTAGGTAGAGTAGTATGGTAAAGAGTATCTTATAGACAAAATTTCAAGTTTTTAGATGAGAAATTAAAAGAGTTATGACACGTCCAATATTCCGGACATTTGTTATCGAAATACATATTTCAGATTAAAAAAACAATGAAATATCAAACATACTTCTTTGTAAAATTTTCTCTAAGCAATCACAAAACATAATTTAGTAATCATTTGAAATGATTACTAAAAAATTATATATTTTTAAAAAATTAGAAAAAAAAACTCGCTTTTGCGACGAGAATCCGTGGTTGAGGAAAATGCGCCAGTCCCATTCTCTCCCAATCCCAATGTTGTCAATCCCAAAATGAAAAATTGTTGCACAGATAATAATAAACAGACTGTAAAGAGTTAACGACGAAAAAAATCGCCTAATTTATTCAATTAATAAATATTTAGCAGCTGTTTAAAGTTCATGTCCGGTATACCGGAAGCCACGTCTGAAAGGGTTAAGTACATTATTGCACACCTTTATACTAAGTAATGTGATTACTTAACAATAGTCGTAGTTGTGCAAGTACCTTTTAATGTATACGTACAATCCAGGGGTGCCCACCTGGGGGAGGGGGTCAAAGCGCAGGCTGCACCATTGAAATTTTTAGGGAGGGGGTTTGAGGGTTATTTTCCTCTTCTTTTTTTTTGAGGGGCTCTTGCTTTAGGGGAGGGTCTTAATGGTATTTAGGGGGGTGCGCCTTTTCTCTTGAAGGGGGTACCCCTTTTTTCTTAAAGGGAGTACCCCTGTACAATCTGTGAAGATATTTGTTTTTCTGATTTCGAAATGTGCGCTTGTTTTATCCCCATTTTTGGAAATCATCAAGAGCCCAAAATCTAAAAACTATCATAAAAAACTTTAATAACTTTGTGCAACATTTAATTTATCATTCCACTAGTTATTTGCTTTTTGAATTGTTGCATTAAATGCGAAAAAAAATAATAACTTCGTTAAAGTGACGTAACGAAATTATATTTTCATTAAAAGTGAAAAAAACACCCTTCTTAGACGATGTTTATTATATCATTTTTAGTTATTGTAATAGTAACTATATTAATGGAATCTAGATTAAATCTAAATTGAAGTGAGAAAAGTACATTTTATACCTTTGACTTGCAATACCTTTTAAGTTATTCGCTTCTTAAACATACGCCTGCATAGGATATATAAATTTGGCAAATGTTAAATATTGCATTAAATTGAATTTTTTAAGTAGTTTTAGTAGTTGAGAAAAAAAGAATGTAAAAAAAAACAACTATCAAAAAATATTAAACTTTTTCACATTGAAATATTAAGCTTCTTCAGAAAAATACACGCAATAGTTCCGATTTGAAAGGAACTATTTTACTTTATTGCATCGATTCGTGTTAAGGGAATAATTTTCATTTTTAAAAGGGAAATAAACGTTATAATACAATTTGCTTGTTATTTGTTTTGGTGTATTTTTATGCTCTTTGACTCTTCGTTTATTCCTGTTCATATCATCAAAATTACGTTCATGCTGTTCAACTGTTTAACCTTACACTTTTCATAACTATATTCTTATGTTTTTTCGCTTAAAATTTTCCATTTTTTTAAAAAAGCTAATTAGACACCATTTAGTGCAAAATGAGTCAAATGTGTTGCACTTACATTCCTTTGATTCTCACTGCCTCATATTAAACATCTGTTTTCACCTTTTATGAATATTTATCAAGTACAAAGCTCAAAAAAATTCACAAAAAAAAGTAAAACTGTTTTACCGTCACAAATGTACAAATTTAAAAATGTCTTTAATATGTTTTCTAAAACCTGTCAATAACATGCTACAAGATTTCTGACTTCGGTTTTCTTAACAACGGGGTATAAAAGAAGCTTTCGTAACGCTCTTAAAAAATACTTGAAAATGTGTAGGAAAACCTATGTTCCGAAAATAAAACTAAAATCGAAAAACTTTTCCCTCCGGCACATTTTCCACCTGACGAGCCGCGAGGGGTGGTCAAGCGACTACCATGCGACCTGGGGGAGGGGGACAGATGGAAAAAGATGGACATGGTCGATTGCAAAGCGGAGGCAGCCACGTGATTTCATCCATCTATGTCCAGGTATACGAGAGAAATAAAATGGAAGTAATAACTCATACGGACTTCTATTCCCCAAGATTTAGCTGTCTCTCTTCCGTATCCCGAGATGTTGAAGTTGGAATATCGGGTGCGAGAAATATGTGTGAATCTGTCGAGTTACTGTTAATTTGCGTTCAGATATTTTAATTCATATCTAATCTTTTACTATAATTCAACTATTTTTAAACAACAGTTATTCATGAAAATTGATTTAATTTCACACCAATTGATTAAACAATTAACGTAACATTTATGCAAAATAAGACTTTTTGAAGTAAATTGCAATCGATGGATGATTTAGTGGTTGTTTTTTCTATTGGTTGCTCAATTTAGTGATTATATATATCTTTACTGATGCTACGATCTGATAATTGTTTATATTTTAGGTATGATTTGATCTTACTAACTAACGGTATGAGTTGTGATTGTTCCTATTACTGTAATTAGTTCGGTATTACACTATTGTTGGTATGAATTAATTACTTCGATTAATGTTTGAAACTTGTGATTTCTCATTTCATTTGTATATGGCTTGGTAGCTATTCCTGTGGGTGATGTGATTTGGCACCTCAAAATGCAAATAAGAAACAAAACAAAAAAGTGAAACCAGGATCACTTTTTTTCTCTTTAGTAACAAACATTTCCTGGACAAAAATGTTAACAGATTTTAGTTTCATTTTGCTTATATTTTCTGTCATAATTCATAAATTTGTTTTGCAATAGAAACTTTTGTGGAAATTATCCATCACTTGAAATTCGTGGTCCAAGCAATTTACTCCGTGCTAGAGTCCATTTACGTTTCTAATTCCATTTCATACCGAGTAAATTTTGAGATCAGTTGAATTTGGTATTATATTTATTCCTTAAAAGTGGAATGATGAGGCTGATAAAATTCAAGTATGCAAATACACATTTTATTGAACATATATTTACTCAGATTTGAACATTTAATGTTTTATGTATCTTAAATATTTAAAGAGAATCCTTGTAACGTCAACTCCCCAATTAAAGCACGGTACTGGAAATGTTACAGCGCAATAAATGTTGTTTTATTACTTTATTAAGCTGAAGGACAATAAATTTTGTAACAATGTTCATATAAAGTAACGCATCAATTCCCCATATGCATGTGACGCCCCCCCCCCCCTACGGTAGTGATTTAGCAGAAAGGCTGCGTTCAAGCCGTAAAGGTTGAAGAAAGATGAAGTTGCTATAGCAACCATTTTTCCCAGAGGATGATAACCAAATCTCTTGTGCTCATTTATGCGATATTGAAACGTAAATGTCATTACCTTTGGCCTGCTTCAAACCGATTTCTTTTAAACTCATTTCGTGCGATTTTGCACGTATTGAATTAGTTTCAAGTAAAATTCATTTGTTACTGGTTTGCTTGGTCTTAGCTACAATGATATTTTTGTCTTATTTACACATACAAAAATTGTTAGGAACATAAATTGAATTTCTTAGATATCTAAATATATTTTGTTTGTAAACTTCTTTGCGGTATAAACTAGGTTTTACGGTACTACAATTAGAAATGTCATGCACTGGAGTTTAACATCATAAGTTTCTTTTATCATAAATTTAAATTCATCTTTAGCAATTTTGATTCGAAAATTCCTTATATGTTTATAGGTGGTTATATTAGTTACCATTTTGTCAATTCTAATAGTACCCTCCTCCCCCCACACACGTGGAGCCCCTAAGAGTTTTTTTTTCTTTCTTTTTTTCATAGACTGCGTTTTCAGTTTTCGATATCAGTGCTACATGCTTTTAGCTAATATTGTACCAATAGGGAAAAAATTCGACGAGAGCAGGATCAAAATAATTAGTGAAGATGAGGAACACGGGGCTAGTTGGTGACCTTAAAAGCTGCTATTTTTCACTAGCGAAAAAATGTCAACTGGTTCTTTGTTATCTGAAATTCTTGAGAGGAATTTTTAATTTATAAAGCTATATCATTAACATAAAATTTAATGACATATCGAGTCATTAAATTTTATATTAATCATATAGATTAATTATTCGTCATCGAGTTGATTATTCGCCATCTTGCCCCTTATACGGGGTAAATGACGATCTCGTTTAAGATTATATGAAACTAATATATTTGTAAAAGGGGAGTAATTAGCATGCTTAATTACAATTTTGTGCGTAATACCTTAAAAAACGTAGTAGAAAGCAATGCGAAGGAGCTGATAAATTTGTTTTTCAATAACTGGTTCACTTGGATGTTATGAAAAAGCGTTATCTGGAGCATAATATTGCAAAAGAGTTTTAAGTGATCAGAAAGAATCAAAATCCTATGCTCACAATCGTTGAGGGATGTGCTCTGAAAATTCTACCATGGCAATATTGTTTCCGTGCGATAGATACCGAGCTTGTCATCTTGCCCTTTGTGGCGAAGATTTACAAAATGTCATTTTACTTAATTTGATTGAACTTCAGTCATTTATACGGTACAACGCATAAATAAGCTATGTTAAACATTACTTTAAGCAGTTAACGAAAATGAATGTGCCTTACTTTGAACTGATAAGACCATAGTATGCCATGAGCAAAAAATTAGATGGCCGGGTCTCAAGCAATAGAAACTTGATCAACAGTAGTGGATGAACCTCTCTTCTTACATTTTGATTTGGTCAACAGGGTCTCTCGAAATTGTTTTCTTACCAATCCATCAATAGAGCTTTAATCTATTGTCTGAAACCTTTATACATCGTATTCTTCATCTCATCTCACATCGTCATATTACCCCGGGTCCCCTTATGTATAAATCTTATAATTTTTTTAAAATATGTTTTCTTTATCAGTTCAGGACTTTCTAAACACCCTGTATATCATCCTTAATAAATGTCGAAGCTTTTAGAGTTGTAAAGACTATTGTAAGAACAAGTGTAAAACCACAAAAATCGTCCATTTCGTACTTGAACTGTTCTGATTTCATTTTTTTTTTTTTTTGTTGAAAACCCAAGAATGTTAACTCTTTTGAAGGTTATTTGATTTGATAAATTCTTGTTATATTACGATGGTAGTGCTATTTTCTCTATTAACAAACTTTTCTCTAGGGACTGTAATTTATTGGATAACCACTTGCAGTTAACTTGTTGCGCACGTGTATCAATAATATTGCCTCTTATCGCTGCCACCATCCCCCATTCTTATAGGTTCGGCAGCATCAACTATAAATAACATACAAGGAAAAGGGTACATTGTTTAATTAGAGGAATTCAGCTTGACGTGTTGATAAAATTAAATCCATCATACAATTCTGAGATGAGAGATGGTGCGTAAGGATGTGTAAATGCTTATGAACTTGCCTTGCAGAAGTTTGTTAACTTGTCCTGCAGAAGGGTTTGTTTACAAACTGATTAAAATCTGACTTGATGTGTCATTTATTGTGTGCAAAATTCCGTTTTATGTTGAAATTATTGTATCTAAAGTGAAAAAAAAGACGAATTTCTTAAAAACAATTTGTGAATTTAAGAGAGAACTTTTTAATGGCGTAGGATAATAAATTGTTTTTTAGTCCATTCCCTGTTGGGGCTTTCTGAAAGTTACAATAAATGTCTACCTATTATTAATAAATTAGAAATAATTTCGTTCTGAATAAAAATCTGAGTTACCGACTATTAAAAACATTTATGCATGTTTACTATCACGTGCACTCAGAAAAAATGACGCGTTGGGATAAATAAGAAAAAAAAATAATTATTCTTCCTAGATAGCTTCAAACTGTAATGATTCTTCTTCTAACATTAATCGCAGTTGCAATTTCCGTTCGAAAAAAATAATTTAGAAATATCAAACAAAGGAAACAGAACAGAAAGTAATTAATTGATTTCATGAATTAATGTTTTAGAAATCTCTTTTTTGTAATAGCATTCAGGCTCTTTTCTTGAACCAAAGTAAAATCTTGCTAATTCACAACATGCTAAAGACTTTTTTTGTTTTATGATATAGTTGTGACTTTGAATAAGTTTTTTACACAAATACTGTTTAATCTTTTAAAAATAGCTTCAAAACATTTTATTTTAATTGTTTTTTTTTCTTATATCAAGAAGCGTAAGCATTATGCATTAATCAAATGCATTGTTCCACTCATTCTGTTGATTTTGGGTAAAATTATTCTTCAATGTTTGTAAACATGTCTAAGTAAACATAGAAGTAAATTATTCTTTTAAAGTACTAGCACTAAATTTAAATGCTGCAAAAAAAGATCAGTTTCTTTATATGTATTCCCTAAGTTCGTGAAGATAATTATTAATAAGTAATTACGTGCGCGGTACGTAAACAGAGGAGATAATAAGGAAGATCTATTTACTTTTTGTGTTTCGCTCTTTATGTATGAGATTGTGCTTTGTCGGGGAAGTCGAAATTAATGTCTTTGAATTTAATACTGCTCAAAAGTTATTAAGGAAAATAATACGCCTTTTTACAACAAAGAAGTTGTTCTCTACCTAAGGATCGCGGGCCGCATCCATCCCGCAATGTTGTTACGCTTGGTATAAATAATGAAAATGCTACAAAATTGGTGCCAAATTCTCCAAATTTTGTTTCTGAAAAATAGATGCATTAAAGAAAAGAAGCGTAGTAATTGATAACAATTATTGGTTTCTAATTTTCTTTCATTTTCCATTCTTTTCCATGTTATTCACATCTGTTCTGGCTCTGAAGAATATTTTAATATGAGGTGAGGGCTCTAGTGTAGAGAAAGGTAGGGCACCACCACACTAAAGGGATTTCTTTATAAAAGTTTTATTTATTAGTGTACTTTCCTACAACTTTTTCTCTTTTTGAACTTTTAAATTTACTGTAAGTTTATTAATACCAATTACTTTATTAAAAACTCTACTTACGATTAGCTTTATAAAACGTTTTCTAATTACATTTTCGCCATTTAAATGATATTTGTGTTTTTTAATTATGTCAACTATTTTTGTGGGTTTTTTTTATCAACAGGGTCTGTTTTTTATTTAAATTTTCTTAATTTTACATTTAATTGTCATTCATCAGCCACGATCTCATGATAACGTGTGGCAGTCCTAAGTTTTAGACTTTATGGTTGATTTTCAGGTCACTAAGCAACTGGATCCCTTTCCTTGCTAGTCATTTTTCATAATTGCACAACATTTTACACAATAGCTGCTCTACTAGATTTTATATTTGAATTTTTTCGATACTCTATGCATGTTTTTGGACAGAAGAAAGGGGTTCCCTGCATGTGTTATGTGGTTAATTTTAAATTTATGTTATAATTTTTCAATTTCACTTTTCCTACTGTAAATATATTATATAAAACTATTTATGCCCTAAAAAACCTGCTATAATTCCGAGTCTAGTTCAAATTGGCGATGGAAAATTTTAAATGCTATGTATTTATATTTTTTACTTACGTTTTTATGCGTGACAGTTACATTTTTTCCCCCAACCATTTGTCTCAAGTTATTAAATAGAAAATCTGGCAGCAGTTCTCGTTTCCCCCTTTTTCCTCTGCCTGGTAGTATTATAGATTAAAGAACCTCGCAATTTTGTATCATTTGAAAATACTAGCAATTACTCTGCATTTAACAAATTCATTCCTAAGAATATTTATGTCATATTTTTGGTTCAAATATTTTATTGCACTTAAGTCTTCACGTTATACACATACTCTGTGTAAAAGATAATGTTGATTTTTATAATATCCTTTTTCATAAGGCAATAACTTGTGATTTTAAGGAAAAACAGAATACCCTGCATTTATATCATTTGCAGGAAAATACGTATGCCATTGACATCATGTTTGCAATCTGTGATTGTTATAAATAGTTTAGACACTACCACTAGTCAATTATATTGACAATTGTTCTGTATTAACTTTTCACTATAAGAAAAACTACTAATGTTCATGATTTAAATAACTTCTAAGAAAACAATAAATTGAAATTATATTTTTTATCACAAATATGCAGTGAATTATGATATCTTTATGTTTAGCATTGTGATATTTTTATTTTTAAATGTATTTAATCAAGATTTAAATATTTTAACAAATTAAATATACTTTCTTTCCACTCTTAAAATTACCACATTATTGTGAATAAAAAATACATACCGATTTTATGATTTTCAAGTTATTAATAGAAAAACATAAATGCATGAATTCAATGTTTTTAGTTATAACCCTTTTATTGTAATAATTGTTCTTCATTAAATATTCATCATTGATACATGATATCTATTTTTGTTTCAATCTATCGAAATGCATTAACTGTATTTTACCAATACGACTTTTCAAGTATTATTCTTGCTGAATTGCTTGTCACAACTGATGTATGCACCTAAATGAAAAATGCTTAAACTGATTTTTAAAATGAAAGCAACAATTGCAAATATATTCATGGAATAAAAATCAACTTTGCTTTCACTTTTTTTCGCAAGGTTTCATTTTATTGCTAACTGTGACTTTATTTCTATTAAAATCCGAAGATGTTGCACTTGGATTCACAGTTTGACTTTTACTTCGTACGCAATTTCTTTCAAAGAAATGATTCGAGAAAAGGAATTCTTTTGTGCTGGAAAAAGAAATACGTTCTAAATTAATAAACTTCCACAAGAATGATAAAAACTCAAATTGAAAAGCTTCGGATACATCTTGATTAAGTTTAGATTAAAACTCCTTCAGAAACAATATTTCAACGCATTTTTCTCTCTTCGAAAATGAACAAAAATCTAAAATATTTTTCAAAAAGAAAAGTGTCTTTTTTTTTTCTTGAAGAAAAAGGAATATCTTCGGAAAAATCAAAAACTCACAAAGTTCTTTTAATATACGTTATTTATATAATTATTTTCTCCGAAAAGAATCCGGATATTTTGTAGCTTTATCCTCTCCGACTTTATTTTCTAGGACATGAAAGCAAACAAAGATAAAGGCAATATTTAATTTGTGTTTTTATTAATATGCTGAAAGATATATTATTATTAAGTCGAATACAGTGCATCTTTTTAAAGCATTTTTCACCGAATGACATTAGATATAATTTAAAATTCCTATTTTATTTCGAAGATGATATCGCATTTTGTTAAAAAAAAAAACTCAACTAGTTCTAACCAAGTCGAACGGATTCATTGTGAGATTTGGGCCAAGTATAATACATTGTTCATTATTACTTATTTCATCTTATGTCAAAAGTTTTGTTTTTCTAGAACTTTCATTTTATTGTTTTGTGTTTTTTTTTTACTTAGTATACTTATTTATATATTTATTTCTTAACAGTCATTATTTTAGGTATTTATTTTAATATTATGACTTTTTTTTGGAACTGGACACTCTAATGACGGGCAGTTCACCATGGATAAGACTTTTTAATGGTGCTCTTAAGACACTGATAATATCTTCTTGTAAATTGATAATCTTTTCTGCTGTTTTTTCTTGTACCTTTCTTGACTGATGCAAATCTCGTGTAACTTTTTTTCTTTTATTTACCTGGGTTGATGACATTTTCTTGTGCCTTTTTTTTAGCGGTAAAATATTTAAAATCTACTGTTAAATTCGTTTTGTGTCGCCAAGATTAATAAAGAGCATTTTTATGACTACCATCGTCTATTGCTTTATTAGATATTTGAAAAACTAGGTAAACGAAATGGCAAATAGAAGACAAAATCGGACCCGAAATCGAGTGTTATGAGTGATGTGTTATATGTGTCTTGTTATGTTCTAACACTTTACTCCGCTCATTTTTCTTTTTCATTGCCCGCTGTTTATGATTTATACTCACTCCCTTTCTTCAGTCACGCACGATCTACAGACCTTTGATCTTTTCGTTCTCGCTTATTACCTCACCTCTCCTTCAAAGTTTTCACCGTATGAAAAGGCCGATTCCCTTTCATTTCGAAACTAGTCCAATGGTTTGAGATTCTTCTGGGATTTGCAACAAATTTATTGCTGATTCAATTTGTTACAA
Source organism: Uloborus diversus (assembly GCF_026930045.1). Lineage (NCBI taxonomy): Eukaryota > Metazoa > Arthropoda > Arachnida > Araneae > Uloboridae > Uloborus > Uloborus diversus. The sequence continues at coordinate 180,260,911 of NC_072733.1, read as the reverse complement.
ATGTGATAGTTCTGTTTCTATGTCTCTTCCTTTTTCTTAACGATTTTGTCCTAGGCTTTTTTATCCTTAACATTCTGGGCTCTTCCGCGAAAAAGTCCTACCCCTTGGTCTCGCACGTGACGGTTCATCGATATCATTAAAAAGTAATAATTTTAAAGGATAATGATAAAATTCTTTGCTTAAGAAATCACACATTTGTTTCTAATTTGTTAAGCAGAAAAAAATGTTCATTAATATTTTAAAGTATTATTTTTAATGAAATATATGAGGAGTCACGTGCGGGACAAAATGATCGTTTTCCGTGGAATGGCCATCCTTCAATTTGCTGTTTTATTTGGTAATGATGGTCACACTATCTAGACATGTCTTGGTCGTTAGTCGTAGGTTGTTGCCCTTGCGTTATGAAAAGCTAGGTTTCACCAAATTCTTTTCAGAATCAAAAATGGTGAATGGTTTGGTGACATGTTGCTCACTCCTTTTAGAAACGTTATATCTCAAAAATTATCGATTTTCAGTTCATCTTTTCTTTGAACTGCCATTAATGAGTAGCATATCTCTGCAAGAGCTGCTCTTCTATTACTTAGTATTTCGCCGTTAGAGAGCAAAAGTGTCGTATTTGCATTTCCAATGTTTTCGGAATATTCATTGCAAGAATGTCACATCTTGGGTTGTGGGTAAGCATGAAACATCTATGTCGTTTAGTGAAAGATCGTATCATTTATTCCGATAACAGGATTGCGCGCAAAAAAAGAGCACTTTTTATTTTTATTTTTTAATCAAGAACGCACTATTTGCATTTATGTGGGTATTGTCTGAATTGTAACGAGAACAATCAGAAACAATAAGGACATATTTTGAGATACTTAACATAGTATCTTTGAAATTTAGTGCAAGAACGTCATAAGTAAAAAACGCAACTTCTTAAAACTTACAATTATTACACTTCGACATATCTTACTTTTAAGTTTTGAAATCGCTCTCCAGAAAAATCACGTTTTTTGAGATATGACGTTGTTGAAAGGAGTGACCGATGTGGTAAGTTTTTCACTTCCATTTTATGACAAAATGTTGAATTTCCATTATTATTTTTGGCTCTTAAGTATCGAGGTTGTTACATTATTACTTCTTTCAAAGGGATGAGTGACATTTCAACATTCAAGTAGTGTGTGTATAACTGACATCATTTTCTTTTGCGATGAAGCGAAATATGATCAATGCTTAAGCTCTAAAAAAACCCAGCTGGCATTTAAACCGAAAATGTTTGGGGGCTAAAATTTCTAACTATTAGATCATGGGAGCTAGGTAAATTCCATGAATAATTGTTTTCTTGATTATTAAAATCAAATTCTCTGTTTGGAAAATTTCATTTAAATCGGACAATTCAATGAAAAATTAAACTTTATTGTTTCTTTTCTGCTATTAAGAAATTCTGGCTAACTGCACGGTGTCGTACATTGCACGCCTTCATTGCATGCTGAAAATTGACAAGTTACAACGGCAAAATATATATTTTTTAGCATGACTTCTAACTCGCAAACATGATTAAACTCATGCATTTTTTTTCTCACAGCGTCTAATAGAAGTTGTTTTTTTTAAATTAAAAAGTGGGCTTTTTTTTATAAATATGGAACTACGCGTAGTTTTCATGCTTTCAGTATGGAGGATGTTAGCATAAATTGTTGGAAGATGAGCTTCAAATAAGCATGTATTTATCCTTTTTAAACTACTGTCTTTCTCTTTTTGTTGCTCATATAGTACTTCACATTATTATAACCATGTGAAGAAAATAAATAAAGAAACTAATAAATTTTCTATGTGTGAAATCAGAGCTAGGTAATACTTAAACATATATAGGGCGAGTGTCAAATGCATTAAATTAAGAAAAGTTGTGAAATTATTCTATTCCGTACCCTAATAAATTAAGCGGCACAAATGTTCTAGAAAATCCTTAACTAAATAACAAAAAAAGAGTTTCAGAAAAATATGAAATGCAGAAAATAAGGTATACAACGAAGCAAGCGTGAAAAATATTTTTAGTAAGATTTTTTTTTTTCAAATTGCACTTGTGATAAATTAAAATTCGGTATTAGTAGCACAATTTGTACTACAAATACCGAAGAAACGCTGTAAGCGGATTGAAACGTAGTGTAACTAGTTTTGTAAAATGTCTGTTATAAATAAATATCAAGTGTAAAAAAATATTTGAATTAAGAATCTTGTTTAAACTGATCTTTATATGAAAGGGAATGCAGTAAGTGGACAACGATTAAAATAGGTTTTTTCATTTTAAACTGATTTTAGGTTTATGTGATGCAAATTTAAATTTTACCCAGATCTTTCTTAAAAAGGGTAACTTTTCTGTCACACGCCTTTTACAGAAAAAAAATTTAAGGAAAAATTCGTTTAACAATGCTTTTTAATTTTATCAAAAATAAATCTATTTAAACCTGCCAACAATGTTTTAATAATATTTTTTTTAGTATATTTTTGGTTCACAACATGTGAATTCTCACCTCCGTGGCATGTCACACGCCTTCTGTGACTGTTTATGTTGCTTAATAACTTGTTTAATTAAAAGTATATACTTATTTATTTAGAATTCCTTTCTCAAGTGTCTCAAATACTAATTGTTTAAATATATTTAATTTCTTAATATTGTGTTTTAGTTTGATAAGGAGTCATGTCACAAAATAAATTCTCACCTCCGTTAGCTAAACACTAAATGTCATCTCTCATTAACACGTGTTAGTAATGACATGAAGTTTTATGCTGAAAATAAACAAGGGAGGCCCCTTGTTTATTTTCAGCCGAAGTTGTGAGATTTTTGTCGAAAAACAATAAGATGGATTTTGCTTTAAAAACTAAGTGTGGTTATTGTGACTTCTCACCTCCATGAACTTGAATTTCAGGGATTTAAATTAATGTAAAAAAACAAGTGAACATGTTTTCAAATGCTTAACATGTGCAGATTGTAGCAACGAAGAAACGAAATATTTCCCTGAAAAATGTATCCATTAGGTCTATATTAATGGAAAATTCCTTACCTCCGTGAATCTCACCTTCGTGACAGACTTTATCAGTGCCATTATTTCTGAGGTGAAAATAACTGATGGAAGGGAAATACATCAAGCGTAAGCATTCTATCAAAATTATAAATTGCCAGTATATTTTAAAATTTACTAAATACTAATTTTAGCACACATTTGAACTAAAAGGATAACTGCTAACTAAGCCGTACTTTAATTAGGAGAGCTTAATATTAGATTCCCACTAATCATTAAAATAGCCCATTGTTTGCATAATTAACAAAATTACTACTTGGATATTAAATTAGCCTCGATTTTTAAACATTAAAAGTTGTTTTCTTTTTTTAATTTCCGTGAACAAGGCTTTTTTTTTTTTTTTTCATTTATGAGTAAAATAATTGGAACTTAGCTGGGCCATTGTTAATGGTTACTTCTAGTAGGTAACGCTTTTGTTTAAGAATGAAAAAAATAGAAAACAAAAGGTTTCGAAGTATTTGCTTTCAAAAAGGACGTTTTCTGGAGAATGACTCACCATCAAAAACATCTTCAATGGTGTTTTAAATTATCATGTTTGAAAATATTTAGTTATGCATTAAAAATTGGATCTTTTTTTTCTCTCCTCCGTGCAGCTTCAGATGTTATAAAATTTCTAGTTGAAATGCATGAAACTAAACTTAATTAAATGATGTTTTTCTTTTGTTAACAAACGTTTTGCTTGCTTTAAAATTAAATTCTGATACGAGCAAGTTTTTTGGTGTAGTAAGTAGATATATTTGCATTAGTTTCATGTATGATGAATTTTTTTCATTTTTAAAGCACGAATTTGTGATGGAAATTGAAAGCGTGCATTTTCCTATTACATACATCTTCTTCTGTAAAATGTAGAAATAATAACAATCATTACTTTGCGATTACGAAGTCATTTTTTACAAATTCCATAAAACTATATTGATTTAATGCAGAACTCTCTTTATACGTAATACATATTAAAAATATTTCGCATTCGTTCCTATCGGGGAGGCATCTGCACGTTCATTTTTGTTTGAATTTTGGCAGCACTTTTTCAGACAGTATAAAAATAATGCTAAAAGCAATAAATGTTAAAAAATTACATTCAGATATATCAAATAATCAAAATGAGAAAAAAAAGTTTGGTTCCGCGTTACCACGTTGAGCGTTTGCTACTAAAAACTAATCAGTACCTTTTATTTCGGGGCACATTAATAAAGCAGTTTTCGTTTCAATATTTTCATTATTTCTAAAGAATGATACGCTTACCGATGGAAATGTTCAATTCACCTCCAGTGCAGTTATTGAAGACAAAGTGTAAACAGCGCAAGTCCAGGCCTGAGTTCATCTCCATGTTATCTTTAGTGTAAATCTTTGAATTACTTTTGGAGATATAGTAGTCATGTTTAGCGGGAAAAATGTTTGGCTGCTCTACAGCCTTTGGAACGATTGACACCAAAAACCAATCTGCTTCAATCCCTTTAAAGTCCATTTGTGTATCGAATTTCATTCTATTCCTTTTATTACTTTTTGCGTTAGTGTCCAAATAAGTAGTTACCACATACTAGACACAAAGACAGAGAGACAAGTACACAGTCTTTGCACTCTAGTTACCCCGCACCTACCAATTTCTTGACTTATCAGTTATAAAGCAAACATACACGCACACAAGGAGAGACAAATAGACTCGCTGACAAAATGACGTACATACACACATTCACATTTTCCCAAAATAACCAAAGTCTGCACTCAAAAAAGTCAGGTGTCTCAACTCCGAAGTAGTAATTTCTTAAAAGATTAACCACAAGTCCTCAATGTTAATGACAAAATTACAGTGTTATAGTGTAGTAGAAACTAAAAGACTTTTGTGTCTCATAAAGAATTTAAAATCTTAAATATTAACAGCGTAACGCACATTTCCCTTAAAACAATGTTTAACAAACATACACACATGGGGAACTAGTAAAACAAAAACTCAGTCTTTTATTTCTTTATTTCCTCGTTCTATCTGGCTAACGGAAGCTCAAAAGTACATTAGTCACTTTCTCTCAACGGTCGGGAGAATTCAGATTTTTAGAATCGAAATTTACTGAACATTTCTTCAATCAAAATTTTAGGCGTCATCTACTTTCTACAGAAAAAAAAAGGAAAAAGGAATCAAAAAGGAACTTAATAAAATTTAAAAAATCTAAAAATGAAATAAAGATGAGCATTCATTTTAAGTTTATCTAAAACCAAAATTTAAAGCAAATGAAATTTGCCCCAAGGACAAGTACTTCCAAAAATATTTTGCTCAGCGGCAAGTTCAGATGTTTTTATCTGGCTTCGTACTTATTAATTCTGGAGGTTAAACAAGAATTGTCTAGATTTTGCTTCAAAACAGGGTTTAACAAAAGAAGCGTACTGAATCCTGAGTAATAAAAAAGAATAATAATCCCCTCTCTCTCTTTCTTTTTTTTTTCTTTCTTTCTCTTTCTTCTTTCTGTCTCTCCGCGAGAAGCACAAAACTGCATTAGTTCGTTCTCTGCGCATTCTGGCTGACCTAAATACGGTTGCAAGTGACAAATAAGTTGCCATTACTAACAGGATTTTAAAAGGGTTAAATAGAAAAGAGGAGAAAACTCTTCCTGAAGTCATTTAAGGAAGCTCTTCCAGTTTTATTTCTTATGCTTCATTTTCTTCGACTAACCCAGAATACATCAACTTGTTTAGGAGAAGAGGAGAAGACAGATGGTTAAACTTTTATGAAATGAATAAAGCAGCGTTCTGGCTTTTAAGAACAAGCTGACTATTAAAGAGAAAGGATAGGCAGCATACGTTATAGACCCTAATGACAGATTTTATCTCCTAATGGCAGCTAAATTTCCTGTATGTGTATTTCCAATTACATTTGACTCTTTTAAACTTGGTTTCGAATAGTATAGTTTGCCGTTTTGTGTATTCTTTGCATCAGGATGATGTTCGCAAAATGGCACTTTTCGTTGCCCAGTGAGAATTTTTCAATGTTTATTTATAAACTATTCATAGATGCGGATTTAAAATGGCAGAATATTTATTTAAAGACTCATCAACAGCTATTTCAAATGTTTACTAAACACTAAATGAGTATGCTAAGTAAGCGTACATCAGTTTGTTTAGGAGAAAACAGATGTCAAACTTTTAAAAAAGCGAACAAAGCAAACGCTTGACTATCGAGATAAAGCTTACTTTAATGGAGAAAGTTTTGGCGGCTAATTCTAAAACTGCAAGTATAATAATGTTCCTGTTATTCAACACATTGCGTAAAAGACTACAATATTATACTCTTTAAAAATTTACAATGGTTATATCACTGATATCCAATCATTTAAACATTGATCATAGAATCATATTTAAAAAAAATGACAATTAATAGATTAAATTAGTTATGTTGAGGAAAAATCCATTGTTTACAAAAAAAAAAAAAAGAGTAAATTTTGTGTGACATATTTTTACTGCATTGAAAGCAGTCAATTTGTGGAGCATGCTTACTTGCGTAACATTTTACCAGTTCCTGGAGAAAAAAACTGAAAAAAAAAGTGTTTTTGTGTCTGTTACTTTTTTGTTAACTGTTTTATTTCGTCACTTTCTTAACAGCTGTACATCGCTGTCAACCTCACAATTCATTGTAAAAAGTTCTTAAAGCTGTATTATATTGTTGTCATTGCAATAACTCATAGAAACGTATTCGATTTTAAGGACAATAAGTAGTTATCAGGGGTTTTTTTTAACAGTAATATTTAACACAATTGAGGCAGTGAAAAGCAAAGGCATGCAAGTGACAAATCTAAAAATTTGAAGATAACAAGTACAAATGAGGCAGTGAGAGGCAAAGGGATGTAAGTGGACATTTCAAATAATAAGTAAATTACGTTTAAAGGGGTCCTTGTAGGCTTTCATTGAAAATTTTTTCTAATGCATGCTGTGTAACAGCACCTACCAGGACTACTAGTACAATCTCTTGCCCCAAGACAGAGGAGATGTTCACCAACCATGTGTACTATATACCTCCAAAGTTTCAATCTTGTCACTTACATCCCTTTCCTTCTCACTGCCTCAAATGATAGGAGAACATCTCCTCTGCTTTGGGGCATGAAAAAGTACTAGTAGCCTTAGTGGGTGCTGCTAATGTTAAAATTTTGCTTTGCTTTGTACCGAAAACACTTTTTTTTTTCTTTTATTACATTATAATATGATTCCATTAGTATTACCGATGTATTGATGCATTTAATTTTTCTCTTTTGTGTAAAATGAAACAAATTAGACAAAATGTTATCATATAGCTTGAAAAACGTTTTTATGCATATTGTACTATTTTTATTTCATGTAATGCTCTTTCAGAATTTTGAAATTCTTATAACGTGCAGCAGTTTTTGTTCAAAAGAAATATAAAAGCATGACTATTATTTTATAATTGTGTATCACGCACCCGTGTCCAATACCGCTTAAACAAGGATGATTTTTTTAAAAAAATGAATATAGTGAAACTGTCTATTGTGTGCAAAATCAACAATGTTTACAAAATTGCTGGAGTAATATTGATGGTTGGCAAGCAGTAAAAATTATCACATCATGCCAGAATAAATATTGAAAGCTCATCTATATTTATCAAACTTATTCAATTAGTTATTCGCATGCGAATATATAAGTATGTAACAAGTTGTAAATAAAAAAAAATGGAAAATGAAACATAATCACAGTTTTATTTGTCCAATTATTTCATACTTCTGAAATCAAACATTAATGGTGATCGTCTTAAGTTCAATTGGTTTTGTTTTATTCCTCTTTAAGGGAATTTGATGAAACTTATGAACTTTTGATAAAAGACAAAATATTTCATGAAGTATCAGAGGAGTGCAAAATACATTCCTTCATATACTATATGAGGCAATGGGAAGCAAATGGATGTTACTGGGTTTTTAAAGTTTTGAATAAAACGCGTTTAAAGATAAGGTCCTAGGTAGGCTTTTATTATTATTTTTTTTAATCATGCTGTATAATAGAACCTACCAAGGCTACTATTATTATCTCCTGCCCCAAGACAGAGGAGAGGTTCGCCTACCTTTGTACTGGTTATCTCCAAATTTTGACTTTTGCCACTTACATCCCTTTGTTTCTCACTGCCTCATATGACAAATATTTTAAATCTTAATTTTTGTCAGAACAATATGTTTAAGAAATAAGACTCAAAATCATACTAAAATTTTTTTGTTAAATTTATGTTCGTTTTCTCCGCAAAACTTTGTGAATCATATATTTTAAGTTTAAAACTAACTCGTTACTTTCCCCTAAGAAATTTAAACTTCAAATCTTTAACTTTTTAACCTTCGTTACATTAGTGATTTGCTTAAAAATTTCAACATTTTTACTGACAAATTCATTATCTTGATTTGTTTTAAATTAATTCTAAATGTGGAGAGAGTTCTGTAATGGATTTCAATTTTAAGACATTCTCAGAATCGTAAAAAATACGAATAAATATATAAATAAAAAAGTAGACAAAGAAATACAGCAATACAATTCTTTTAGCTCGTTGAAGTTTTTACTTTATTTTATTTCATTTTTGTAGCATCTTTAAAGTTACTCAGATAATTGGACAGTTCGGTAAATTTCAGTTTACTTAAATGGGTCTCTTGTGAATAACTTTTTAATCATAGAGGTTTCTGAAATATTGACAAATTTCAACTAAATGTAAATTTGTTTGGAAGAATAATAAAATAAGTGTTGGACTTTGCAAACTAAGTTTTAACTTAAAAAATAATTTCTCGCTTATAATATTTAGCCAAAGCTGTTGAATAAATTTGATATTTTTTATAACTAGCATTGATTGTAAAAATGAATTGAAAGAAAACCAAAGAATAAAATAATGTGATTCATTCCCTTTAATTGTCATTTCTATTGCGTCAACAAATGTTTTGTTAAAAAAAAAACCCTATCCTTTCCATAAACAAAATGGCCTTAACGCATAATAACTTCTATTTCCTTTCGAAAATGTGCCTCAATTTCACTCTTTTCTTTTGTTTTCTTAATAATCATTCGTTATTGTAATATATGTTTGAGCAAAAATAAAATCTTTTTTTAAATAAATGTTTAAACTGATTTGTTGAAAAATTTTAAAACATGCATAATCTGTTCTATACAGTTAATTGAAATATTCTTACGCAAAAGCGAAAATATCAATTTTTATTAATAAGTACAGAAAACGCTGAAGAAATAATTAAATTTTCTTTTATTTGACTCAAGTCATTAAAAACTAAAGTAAAAACACAACTTTAGTAATACTTTTAAACAATTTTTCCTTTTTCTGTAATGTTCCAAGTTTTCCGAGACCATAAATGGGTATCGGTATTCTAAGAAAAAGTCCTTTCCGAGTTTTGTTAAATATTGATCGATTTTCTAACCTTTTCTTTCTATTCGTCTTCAGTGCTGGTTTCCTTAAAAAATAAGGAGGAGGAAAAACAAAATTCCAGTAATTACTGGTTGGAAATTGATCTTAGAAATAATGCGAGAATCGCCCGAGGGAGCGTTTTTCCAACTGACTTGCAATTAGTTCTGCTTTTTTACAGTAGTCTTTTTAAATCTGGATAGCAGTTAGACTTACTGGAAAGTATAGGGTTTCTGAGGTTTCTAGACGTTTACACTCTGAATAATCTTGTTTTCATTGACATTTCCTATCATTAATGTCTTATTCAAATATCTCTTTGATATGGAGTAATAAACTTGTTTTTGGTTGTTTTACCATGGGAAAAATGTAGTAACGAGATTGGGGGTCGAGTTTATTGCAGGAAAAATGTTATATTTCTTTAGTTTAAAAAATCCTATTCTCAATGTGACAAATGTTCTCTGGAAGTAATTTAAAATGAATGGAATTTTAAATTCCTCGTTTGATTGTTGTAATGAGTAGGAGTAATACAGGGTGTTTCTTAAGTTTTTCACTGATAAGGAAAATTTATTTTAAAAAATAACTCAATTGCGGAAAGCAAACACTTGCTCAATTCGGGCAAAATATTTAGCTTTTCTAAATTATAAAAACAGGGTGAGTAGTAAAAACACACGTCACAAATCAAACTTTTGTATCTATTCTTCCCCAATCACGTTTGAATAGCAGAGATTGTTATTTATTTACTTAAAATTAAATGCATTTGTGTAACTGTGCAGTTTCTTCGTTCTGAAGAAGAGAAATGATCTTCGCATGTATTGCAGCAGATCACAATTTGCCTGACAATCCCAGTGGCTGAACTGGCAGAACTCTAAGTTTTGAACCCATTGAACCCCGGATCGAGTCCCGGTCAAGACATATCAGGCATATTTGCAGCTAAATTATTATTTTAAAAAAGAAAATAGATTTTAAACAATGAAAACACTAAAGAATACTGACGTTGGTTATGCACACATGTTTCAGTGGATGCATTGTTGATATCAACAACTATACTCAACGCAGTACACGCAATCACTGACAATGGCAAAGAAAGAAAGCGAGAAGACGGCGTGTGCGACCTTTCGTCACACAAAACAACTACGTCACAAATCGGGTTTGCTCGTGTAATACTTTATGCATTATGAATAAGATAAGTAGTTTCCGATTTCATTTTTTGAATGAATAAGATAATTATTTTAACTCTAGAATATTTAAATTATAAAATTGTGAGTTTTTCCTACTTTTTTTCTGGTTTATTTTTATGTGTTCCTAAATCAATTCAAAAAATAAACAAATCTTTACCGAGATTTTTTTTAAGTATAGGAAACATATTGTAACTGAAAATCATACTGGTTTAGTTTCTTGGAAGTAAGTCAGATGTTTCTTAAAGAAAAAAAAAATTGATATTTGAAGACATTTTATAAGAATCTGTGACACACACATCAGTTGAAACAAATACTTTGAAACCTATGGGTCATCTTCTCTTACATTTATAAGTTTTTTAGCCTTATTTTACCAAATTACTTACCAAAACTTTTTCATTTTAGTTAATAAAATAAAAGTCAAAGTATAAAACTGATTAATGTAAAAATAAATTAATCAAGAAACGTATCTTTGAAGCAAAGACATAAAAGATTAAAGGAATTTTATAAAATTATAATTTTAAGTTAAACTACTGGTTGATATTAAACCCAAACATATTCATTTTTCACATGGTGCAATTTTGCTTGAACACATGCTTCAAGAAATTTATATTTCTTGATTCAAAATAATTTCCTTAGATGAATTTAAGCCAAAACTTGAGTTGAACTTAATTGCTCGAAACATTAATGCACAACATTTTCTAAATAACTTTCATAAGCGAAGAAATTTCTATATCTATTGCTTTCAGTGTGTAAGCACTGGTCCAAAGAGGAATAAATCAAAGACCTTACGAAGTACTTCAAATGCAATTACCTTCTAAAACCTACTTCAAGGATGCGAAGATTTTGCATTAGTATAAACGAAAGTTTTTTCTTCATTATTACGTGCGTGTGCATTTTTGATAAGAAATTACGACAGTAAAAGATCAAATAAATTATGAATGCTGTTGATTACCCCAACGCATTAAAAATCAAAAACTACTGCTGATTTGATTTTTATTTCATCTCATTATATCTTCAGTTGTTTTGAAGTTACGCTACCTATGCAAATGAATCTCGGTTAGGTAATTTCATCTAAAGTTAAAATGAAAGCAAAGATTTTATTTATTGAAAATGTTATTCATTAGTTGAGAAAAATTAGTAGGGTTTCTGAGTTATCAAAAAAAAAAAGAGATAGTTGTAGTTGTAGACAGCTTTCTTTTGTGGCGAATATCTATCGGAACTTATCGTATGTTTATGCGACGTTAAGAGGACTAGTTTAACCCAGATTCCTCGGGAACCTGAAAAGAAAACACACATTATATTTAAGCTTCTTGAGGGCGCGGCTTTAATACCTACACGGAAGGTCGCGCGTATTTTGTAGATACACTATTGTAAAATATATTTTTTCAAGATATTAAATATCGAAATTATGTTGTAATTAAAACAATCTACCGTAAAACACAAAAACTATATAAAACAACCATGAATTGTTAAATTTTACATGAAAATAAATATAAATAGAATTGTCTATATTTTAACTTAACTAGTGGAGCACCGTTTATACGTTTCACTTTTATACGTTTTTATCAATTATACGAATTTTAAATTGGTCTCTACAGAGTCTAATCCACATCAACGTATACCAATTATACGTTTTCTCATTTGTACGCTTTTTTCATACAGTCCCTTCAAAAACGTATAAATGGCGCTTCACGTTGAGCACCGTTTATATGTTTCTCTTTTATACGTTTTTTAAATTGGTCCCTACAGACTCGAATCCACATTAACCTATACCCATTATTTGTTTTCTCATTTGTACGCTTTTTTCATACTGTCCTTTCAAAAACGTATAAACTGTGCTTCACTATTTACATTTGGAATACAAAAGACTGGAAGTAATATAAAAGCTTGAAAAAAGAAAAAAAAAGTTTAACAGTCTTTCGCGTATCCTCAAATACAAACAGCAGATCTAATGACGGCTACTGACGCTACAAAAATGTTAATGACTACTAAAACTAGGTATAATGGAGAGGGAAAATAGCTTAAGTCTCACAATAGTAGCGCTGCCTGGCGTAAGACTATATAAAAAAATATGTCTTAGTGTATATTTCGGACACGTATGCCCGCTGGACGGTTAAAATGTCACTTAAGGCTCTTTTCGCTTTGCAAAAAAAGCTGAACCACCTTTCGCTTAGCGAGTGGAGATTAAGACAGATTGGAGTGTTCCAGAAAAAGTAAGCCCTCATACGGATGGAGTCCGACTGTACCTTGATTAATAACAACACAACATCAACAATTAAGGATTAATTCTGAAGGAGTGGAAAGGCCTCTTTGAACTCTTCACCTAATGCTATAGTAAATACTAGCGACATGTCGCGGACTTTCGTATCCACAGATTAAGCAAGTACATACTACGTATGTATTCAGAGGTGTTTCACGACGTCGGGCTCCGAACCCGGAACCTCCGAGTTCGATACCCGATCCACTATGCTTCCCACGACTAACACACACGTCATGAGCAAACATTAAAAAAAAGAACATTCTTTGAATCTATTTTTGAATATTTATTTATCTCTAGTTAGCAATAATACAGTTTCTTTTTAACTTCAAAAATCTTCTTCAATTTTAAGCAATATTAGTTGCTGTTCTGAAAGTGCTGAAAAGAAAGATCAGCATTGTATTTTGTTGTAAACAAAACTACGCTTCCGCCATACTTATATTTTTCGTAATTAATAATTTCTGATGATTGTTTAAAGTGTTAGACATTTTTCTGAAGCTGATGTTAAAAGCATGGTATTTTATACAATTATAGTGTTACACAGTAAATCAATTATCATTCTCAGTAACATAGTACAATCTCTCGAGATGGCAACTTTTCAGATTGCACTACTAAATTTAATTCTTACGGAACGATATTCTTCAATTTCCGATCAGTCAAATAATTATATTTTACCTAATAATTAATTATTATTAACAAACAAAAATAACATCATTAGAACTGCAAAATAATTATTTAAAATGCAGATCAAAGTTTTATTAAAAAATCATTTTCAAAGCTGATATTGATGAAAAATTAACCAACGAATAAATACGCCATTTTGGAAATAGTTCAGGAAACGGGTCAATTCTCTTCAGGCAGATTAATTGAACCATCAGCTTATATCACTCATACAGAAGAGTTATTCCTGCTCCACTGATGGGTCTTGATATGATCGTCCATTTTAAACAGTTTAACGACTGCCACCGGGAATTCAGATGTCCATATCTGCCTTGTAAGAGAAAATGGCTTTCAATTAAACGATGGCTATCTGAAGTAGCGAAGGAAAGATTCTCAAAATTACTGTAACTCATATGCATCATGTTTCATGATAATTATTACCGCTTTCCATTAAATACCTTCATGTTAAACTGTTACAGAGCTTTTTCATTCTTATGGCTCATTATATTGTTGCCTAAAAATATCAAGTAAATGAGCTTAGCTAGCATAAAATAACGATTGAGGAGTAATTTATCAAAAAGGAACATATCCACTTTTTAGAAAAAAATCATTTTATGACATTTTTTTAAAATCTTTCAGATGGCATTTATCAAATCACTTACTCTCAAGAAGTCCAAACGTGGAAAATCCTATTTTATTTAAGGGTAGGTGTGCCTTTTTGATCAAAAGGTAACATATCCGTCCTCTTCAAGTTTTATTTTGGACAAAAGAGGACAAATCCTAAAAGAATCTGTAGTACGAAGACTTTTAGATCCAAAGGAACACATGTACAAAATCCTCAAATTTTAATCCACTGCTTTTAGGTTTATGTACTTCGATAAGAGAATATGAGAAGGTGAAATATTAGGGTTTTGGTGGAATTGGAGTTCTGAACATTCAGGTTTTCGTTTAAAAGGGCACATATCCAAAATTGAGATGTCGATGTCTCCTTGTTTTTTTTTTTTTTTTTTTTTTACACAAACGTTTCTTACTCTGAGCCATGATTTGCTGTGTTTTCTTGCTCAATTCTGTACCCAGAGAAGTTGATAAAACTATTTTGCTCTTACCCTAATTCGTTTTTCTCACCTCCTGAACATTTTTAGAAAATGGATATGTTCCTTTTTGATAGATTAGTCCTCAATTGATAAAAAAAAAGAAGCACTTGTTTGATTTTTTTTTCCTTTCTACCATTGAAAAAAATACCATTTTGAATTGAATTCTGTTTGCTGAAAAATCATATCACTCATGAATATATTTTTTAGTTAAAATAAATTAAGCCTATAAAAAAAACACAAGTTCAACGTTTAAAAAATACATAAATATAACTAATTGTAAAAAAGACGTTGAAAAACCAATACTCAATTTTTATCAAGTGAGTTTTAAAATCTCACATGCTGTTATTTCGTCCTCAAACCTGTACTACAATCGATAGGAGGTGGGAGAAAGAGGACATCGTCTGTAAGATTTTATAAAACGTTTCTTTGACGCCAGTCCCCTAATTCGTCTTCGTTAAAATCGCCAAGCGGTGTTTTCAGGAATGAAATTTATTACTCTCTAATAAACGATTGCTAACTTTTCAAGGATGTCAATTTAGTCACGATTTAATTAAAACAGAGGACAAACAATATTTAGTACCAATACTCAGGTGAGCATATAAAATTTACCTGTCGAGGTGATTTTTTGATTGCGGCAGAGCTCTTTTAAGATTTCTGCCGAGTGTTATCAAGTGCAGTCACTGAAATAATTGCGGTAGACTTGTTATCTTGCTCATTAATTAAGAATTATATTTCAAGTTTTCGATTGCAAATTTTAACTTATTATTATTTGTTGGTTATTTTTGACGAACATGTTCTATGTAATTAAGAATTAGACGTTTACAATTTGGAATTCTTGACTTAGCGTAGACTTGTTTTTCTTCTATTGCACATTAAAAAGGCATTGAATGCTAATTAAATAGTTCTTAATTTTTTTTATTATTGATTAGTACTTGCGTTTTATTCATTTTTGAGGTTCATAATCATGCATGATACTTTTAAATTTAGAAGGTAGCTTTTTTAATTAATTTAAGAGGAGGGGTTGAAATCAAAAAGCAGTATTAACATTACTTAAAAAGAACCGTCGTTAATAATGTGTACTGCAATTGAACCTTGCCTATATAATTTGATTTCGACCTACCCAAACTAAAAAAATGTTTTTTTTTTTTCTAAAAAAGAAGCATAATTTTTATAACTTCAAGTTTAAGCAATATTGGTTGCTGTTCTGAAAGTGCTGAAAAGAAAGATAAGCATTGTATTTTGTTGTAAACAAAACTACGCTTCCGCCATACTTATATTTTTCGTAATTAATAATTTCTGATGATTGTTTCAAGTGTTAGACATTTTTCTGAAGCTGATGTTAAAAGCATGTTATTTTTCCCAGTTATAGTGTTACACAGTATACCGTACTTTTCAGTGCTATATATTCTTGTACAATAACACCGTCGACACAAACGCTAAGCATCACGAACAAGTCATAGTGAAGGAACGGTAAATGCTTATTTCATACTGTATTCACCGTATTATGTGACTTTTGGATTAGTAATTCTTTTAGTTACAAGAGTTTGGATAAACAAGATTCATTTTCAATAGATTTGTGAAATTTATATTTCCCTCAGAGTTTGCATATGAGTGGTTGAAATGTGCGCAATATTTCAAAACACGTCTAATAAAAAGAAGCTTGGTCATTTACGGGTAAAGTTTTTACCAAGAAGATTTTTTGTTACTTTCTTTACTTTGCATCAACTTTATCATTAGGCTGGAGAGAACTTAGAACATTTTAACAGATGTTAAGTATTGAATTCAGGCATTTTATTTTTGAATGTTTTAAAACAGAAATTTTATATATTATCTTACTCATCATCTAACTAATAAATATAAATGAAAAGGAACATTATTTTTTAAGGTCAAAAAATGATTTTTACGGGAATACTACTCTACTGAGATATACACCTACATTTATAGCTACATTGCTTAGTTGTCTATTTTTCTTTAGAGGCTAAGATCTTAACTAAAAGATATACTCTATGTTGCTTAGTTTTATTCATAAAATATTAAGCGCATTATTTTAAAAACAAAAGACTTTAAACAGCAAAAAAAAAAGTTTCAATTCAAATAAGTTGATAAGAGACTATCAGCTCATAATATTGCGGAACAGAAGAAATTTTTTTTAAACATACATTCCATTAGAATCAACTTTCAAATTCTGCTTTAATAAGCGTTTTATCTGCTTCTATTTTTGTTTACTTTTATTTTTTCTCAAGCCATTGAGATAAGGGCTGTAAAACCTGCCCCAATGAATTTTTAATGGTTCCAATGCTTCTCGATCGCCTCGAGTCAATTTACAATTCATAGCTTTTCTCGTTAATTGCTTGTGCTGCGAGGGTCCTAGTAAAAAAAATTTCCCACTGTCAGTTTTCATGTGAATAATTTGAGAAAAGAGGAAAATTGCATTTTTTTTCGAAAGCACACTTAATCAAAATTTGAACATGATATAGTTTTTAGATTTCAGCTCTTTGTCAACACTTCAATTAAATTATGAATTTTAGAACCGCTCATCATCTAACATATTTTGGATTTTGGTTTTTGGTTTGGATTACCTAAAATTTAAAAAATTCAGTTTTTATTGCAGGTATTTTGGTGATATTGATAATTTTTATCAGTAGAAATGTCTATCAAATGTTAAGAAACAAAGTATATGCGGTAGCTTAGTAGTTTTAAAATTTGAGGGTTTTTATATATAAAGTCTGCTGAAGATCATGGTACAATAAATTTATGGTTACACTGCTCTTACTGGTTATAGACGGGATGCCTAATATTCAGAAGCACAAAATAAAAATGAAAGTATGATGTATGAAAAGGAATGCGAACTTACTTACGCAAAAGGGTAAAACTGAAGTAAAAGTTACACTTTAGTGTTGGAATTTATTGGATGATCCTCTAAGTCACTCATGTTCCGGAACCCCTATTTTAATATGAATAGTATGGTTTGCTCACAAGCAAGGGTTTTCATTTCTAAATTCGCAAATGACCAGCTGTAAAGACAGATCGTGTTTTATTACATTTATTTCCAACTTTTTTTGAGCAATCACGATTGCTTATTGTTCTCATTTGACTGTTTTGAGTTCCTATCATTTTATTTTTCCACCAGCACCCTCTGCCAGCACCACCGTCGCGTCGACCGGCCTCACGATGCTGCTCCTCTCGCGAAAACCGTCTCCAGGTTGCGTCGATATCCTGCACACACACGCATACACACACTCATGCCTGCGCACAGACACAAACACACACTCCTACACACACACACATACACATACACATACTCATGCCTGCACACAGACACAAACACATGCCTACATACACACATACGCACACGAACGCCTACACACACGCGCGCGTACACACACAGCACTGCACACACAACACGCACCCACACACATGCGCCTACACAAACACACACACGCTCGTGATTGCGAAAAACATAATTTGAATTCAAGATGCCAAAAATTCAAATTAATATTATTTATATTTTGATTTTTTTTTCTTAGTACAGTGAAACCTGTATACTTGACTACACTTGTAAGTTGACTACCTGTGTAAGTTTTCCGCTTTTTTCAGGTACGGAATTAGTCCCATATGACATAAATCAACCTCTATAAGTTAACCGCTAAAGTAGTGCTCCGCAAGTGGTCAACTTACACAGGTTTCACTGTAATATACTTCAAAAATTTTCCTTTGAAAAGCTGTCCTAAAATGACTGAGAATAATCTTGCATTCTAACATTTTCAGTGCATATTTGTCATCATTTTATTTCACAATCACGCATGTTTGTCTATTCTGAATAACTCCCTACAGACATAATTAGATTTTTTGCATGTAATATTCTTCGACTGATAACTTCTGGAGAAATTGCTCTAAATGTTCGGTGCAGATTCCAAGAGTCAAATCGAATTACAATAACCGCCTAGGACAACTCTTTGAAATGGCTTCAAGACATGTAGTACAGTTTTCAGTCCTGTTTTTCAACTCTGATAAACATGAGACTCTTAAAGGATTTGAAACGTAGCCAAACCATTAGCTTCGTGTTACGGAAAGGAGAAAATGTAGTTTTCTGAGTAGGATTTCGATTGTATCTCACAGATAAAAGCTTCCAGGCACATTTAGCTGATAAAATCTTTTATTGATAAAACATATCCTGAGATGTTATGTTTGCTAGAAGTTCCTACTCTGATAATAAAAATTTACCTAAACAACAATGTTCTAACTTTATAAGTTTGACGAAATAAGGTTGTGTGATACTTTCGTGTATTTTGGAGCCGCGTCGAATGCAATTTAAAGTTCAAAGAAAAAATTAAACCACAGTTCTAGTTAAAATTAAGAAATGTGTGCACTCATGTTAATAGTGTTTCGTAGTTGAGAAACAAATAAAATAAATGTTGAACGTATTTTTATTGAAAAAGAAAAGCTGAGAAAGAACTATTGTATATTTTGTGGTTTAATAAAAAGGATTTAGGGGTTAAAATGAAAAATGCTCACAGAAAGTAGATGGAGGGGAGTAAGTAAAAATACATTATTATTAATAAACAATAAAGCTGGTCGTGGTCAGTTACAATGTTTAAAGAACATTATTTAAGTAACGTAGATACGTAAGAACTGGTAAAATTAATTTTAAATAAGGAAAAAGGATTAAAAAAAAAAGAATTTTTAAAATGTAAAGAAAGTGAAAACAGCTTTAGAGTTTTATCTTTATTAGGTACTTTTATGAGTTGCTCATTGTCGACAATTTACTGCTGGATGAAAGTCTTATGCAGCTTTTTCTAAATTAAGTGATAGTCTGTTTTTGATTTCCCACGTTACAGATAACCTTAGCTATGGTCGCTGATTTAAAAGTTTATCCCTTGAAGATATCAGCGAAATATTGGTGAAATTCACCGACTGTCGTTTGCAACGCGCAATTCATTTCAAACATTGGTTCGCTTCGTGACATCACTTGTCTTTCTTCAGATTCATAATCATCAGAAATATTTTCCCCCAGAGTTCATCCAAAACCAGTTGATTAGCAATTTCTCCAAAATCTTGCTTTCAAAATGCTGTGAGTTGTAACTTTTGATTTCTAACTTACTCTTTAGATAATTTTATAACGGGAATTCTCCTGGACGTTTGTACCTTCGATGGCACTTGCAAAATATAGTTTAAGGCCAAATAGTATCCGTTTTCTACGAGAAGGCACTTGACTCCTCCCTCGTCACGTGGTATCCGATTATTCTATTTCGCTGTTTTTGGCAGTATTTTGTTGCAGAAGCAGCAGTTTTTAAAATGTAAGAATGACTAAAATGACAACAGACAAGTGAAGCAAGTGATGTAAAGGGCACTAAGACGTTTTTTGCACATTAAAATGCAAGACCAAGTTAAGGATGTCTGGTTTTGTCTCCTTTAGAAGCGCGTGGATTGCTTACCGATCACCCCCGCGTAAAATTGAACTCTGCGTTCGAGGAGTCGTGGCGAAGTGCCTTCTCGTGTAAAGCGGACAATACTGCCCCTTGCAACTCGCAACGTGACTTCACACGCTCGGTTTGTCTCGTCGCAGCACTTTGGTTTATAACTCGCCTCAATGTTTTCACTCACTTGTTTTCTAAAATAAGTAAGACAGTAATTTCTTGGAAATTATCAGCAATTTTAATTCATCAGCAAACAGCATATCGAATTTGTAGCATACAAGCTTCCCCTGGTACAAAATTTATGCCACTTTCGACGACATCTCTTACGGTCAAATTTATAATGGCACAATTTATTATTATAGTAATTATTTTTAATGAAATACGTAAAAACGTGGCACAGCCCTTCCGACGATTACAGACTGTTTTACACGTCTCCAAGTAAAGCTTTAGCTATTGTGCACATGACAAACAGCAGCCTATTTGAACATCTTCGTCAGTGTAAAAACGTTCAGCAAACAACTGCAAAGTTTCAAACTGAATTTGGCAACAATAAAATGAAAAAGAAAACGGTGTAAACTACTGTTTCTTTCCTTTTGCTACTTTCAATCACAACTTTACAACTTTACTTTTGTGTGTTTATTCATTTGCAGGCATCCCACAGTAGTACGAAACACTCTTTGCTGTAGTTACTTAGTTATATATACTTTACATTCTTTGGTTACAGAAACATGCAACAGTTGGGGGTTTTATATGTTCTTTTTATATGTTGGGGGTTTTATATGTTTTATATGGTCGTTAGGGGGGTTTATATGTTAGCTAAAGACTACATAAGAAGTAACGCCCATGGTAGGCTTGTGTGTGTGTGTGTGTGTGTGTGTGTGTGTGTGTGTGTGTTTTAACGTTTTGTGATTGGTTCCATGTTTTTTTTTAAGGGATTTCAGTTCTTTTTTATTTCCCCCTACCACGCCTGGATTTCTCTTCAACCACTAATTAGTTAATACTTAATCTTAAATACTGATTTTCTTATAAATCCTTCATTTTTAACTCATACTATGCATTTTTATGTCTAAACAAGTGATAGGTCTGAAGAAGATGCAGCAGTTTAATTTCTGCTAATAATTGCAAACAAACTGGCCTCTATTTCTTATTTCACTGCATTTTTAAATCCATTTTTCAAAGCATTTTTATAGGGTATGCTATGAATTCACTTTTTTACCCAACCCCATACCCTGACGATAAAGAATGTAAAGTATTTATTATCGTAATCCCTGTTTGGAAGCTTCTTTCGGCCGCTCCTACTCTGCTTCAGGCTTTTTCTTTTATACTCTTTCTATAAAGCTTACAGTTGCGTAACCTACATCGATAGTGAGCCATCATCATAGTAGTGCATTCTGAACGATACCTCCTTTCCATTTCTTTGATGTCCTGGTGAAATCTTTCACCCATCTATTCGCTAATGGTATTCAGATTTTTTGGGAAATACCCTAACTGTGAACTAGAAAAATGAACCTTCAAGCTCATGGAAAGTTCCTTTTTTTCATCTGCAGCATTTTCTTACAGACTAATTTTGAACTTAAGGCCCTTCGGATTACCCATAATCGTCTTATCATTTATTTAAACCTTTAAAAAAATAAAGAAGTGCATCGCATGAATAGCATAAAAAATGCGCAAAGCATTGCAGGAGTGGTGCAAAGACATTTCAACAAGTGGGGAACATAAATTGACTGTATTATATTTCATTTGTCGGCAAAGAGAAGATTATTAAGATTTTTGAAGGCATGAAAAGCCTCATAAAAGTTAATTGAATGAGCCTATTGAAAAAAATACACATTAAAAATTTTTAATCATATTTTAGCAATTTTTATTATGAATTAAGACGTCAATGCCTCTCACCCCGAGTGTCAATGTGTACTCATTTACATTCCTCCTCAAACCCTTTACTAGCTCAGATGCAACAGTACTTCGTGTGAATCAAATTATTCATAAATTACAAGAGGTCATTTTTGAAGTCAATTTTCTGATTTATTGAGAAAAGCGATTTATAATTAAACATTTTCAAGGTGGGGGTAAAAAATAAAGATTATTTTTGATTCATTGCTAAAAACTACATAAGAAGTAACGCCCATGGTAGGCTTGAGTGTGTGTGTGTGTGTGTTTTTTTTTTTTTTTAATGGTTTTGCTTTTACTTTTTATCCTTTATCATGCAAAGAAATTGAAGTCGATTTGTCATTTTATTATCTACCTCTGTAGTCTGTATGATATTTCGTACCTGATTTTAAAAAAATGTTATTCTCTTAGGTTGCAATAACAACTGTGCAGCTCAACTGTTAAGCATTATTAGTTTTGTTTTGTTCAATTTATATTTTATTCAATATTTAAAATAGTATGGTTGGTAGGAGTAGAATTAACTTGCTAAAGCATAAACGTTGCACTCTGAAATCTGTGGTAATCAAAATCTTTTCCCCAAATCTTAATGCTCATAATAACGAAAAAGGTTTATAGGCATACTTTAAAAGGACACCCTGGTTGTGTGAAGTAATTTCTTGGATTATCCTCAAAAATATGGATAAGACTCACAAAACTTTGTTTTTCTTTCATTTTAATGAGGTATATGAATGACGTTTTGTCCAGTGAAGGGGTCTGTATCTATCAAGTGCAATAGAATACAATTCTTCTACAGGGTTAACAACATTATTTATTCTTGTAGAATGAAGAAGAATTACGTTTGTTCACTACGGCAGGGGTGCCCCCCCCCCTTCAAGCAAGCGCACCCCCCTAAAATCGCGAAGACCCACCCCCAAAAGCAAGAGCCCACCCTTAAAGAGAAAAATACCCCTCAAACCCCCCCCCTAAAAATTTCAGTGGCGCAGTCTCCGACATGACACCCTCTAGGTGGACGGAAGAGACCACCTCCCTGACTACGGACGAGTTTTCCATAAAAGAGATAAATGTTAAGTACATTCGGAAACATGCGAAGATCACGGAGAAGGCAAAAGAGTATTTTTTTTTGTAAACGATTCACGCCATAGAAGAACCGACCAGGGCTTAATTTGCATGGGGGGCTTACGGAAGCACAACTCCTGCACTTTCTTTCAATTTAATCTGAATCTTCACACATTGGTGGAGATGCTGACTCTTTATGCATTAAAAAACTTTTCGAAAAATATTGGGCTCCCTCATTTCTTTCTCTAAAATGAAGCCCTTGTATTGGCGTTATCGTATTTTAAGGTGAAGGACCGTTTATTCTTCCAACCGAGGACCTTATTTGATTCTCCTAATTAGTGCCCTTTTTTAAGGGGTCA
Source organism: Uloborus diversus (assembly GCF_026930045.1). Taxonomy (NCBI): domain Eukaryota; kingdom Metazoa; phylum Arthropoda; class Arachnida; order Araneae; family Uloboridae; genus Uloborus; species Uloborus diversus. The sequence goes on along the minus strand of NC_072733.1, from coordinate 180,237,565 downwards.
CAGTACCTTCAAAACTTTTTTTAGTTCATTTAGTTTTTTAACCATAACATGTGCATACTAACTTCGCAATTAATAACTTATTTTCAAATTTTAAAAAAAATGGTCACTTTTTTCAAAAATTCAAAAAATTTAGAAAAATTTCAATTTTCTAAAATGCCTAAGACTTTTTTGATTTTGAAATTTTTTTTTTAAAGTTTTTGCTAAATGATCACAATAATCATCTCTAAAGATCTGTGCATTCATTTGCTTATATATTTATTAGAAAATTTTCTGTGATTAATTATGTAAATATCGTAATTGTTTTCTAAGAAATTGCTTTTATAGGTATAACATGCTATAAAAATATAAATAATTTATAAAATGCTTATCCAATGCACAGTTTTGTTTAATATATTACTCTGACTGCAAAAAGTATTACTTTAAACCTGTATCTTTAATACAAAAAAAAATCCTTAGGATTCTAATGACATGACATGAAATCGCAAAAAAACGATCATCGAGAAAAAGCAATTTAAAGTTTTTCTTATGCATAAGAACACATATAGCGAGCATGACTTAAAACCATTCATAACTTTTTAAATATTTCAACTAAAGCGATGAAACTTTTTCCCTGTGTTTAGAATAAGTTTTAGTTTTAAAATAAGCAATAACATTTTTTTTTTTTTTGAGGTACTGCAACCCCTAAAAAGTTTAAGACTCTAGCCGCATAAAGAAACTGAAACATCATATAATTTAATCAAAACTCAAGAGTTCATCTTCGGAGCAAACAAACAGTATCGTAAACAAGAGTATTTTTAACCAAATTTTAAAATAAATTGAAGAAAAATACCAAGAATGTTACATTTGTTTCGAATGTGGAATAATTACTCACGCATGAGTTGCCAATCGATTGGCTCTTTATTAAAAATGCTGACTTGTTTTAGAGCGAATAGCGTGGGAAGATAGTTCTCAATTATGAAATTTGCACTCGCGTTTGAACTGGGAAATTTAATCCCATTATCTGGCATTGTTTAAACATTTCCCTGCAGCAAAATTCTAAACCGATTATCTCTCTGATTCCTAGTCTTTTGTATTCTGTTTCTTAAATATGCAAAATGGAAGCTAAAGATTCTTTTAATATATAAATATCGAAAATATCAGTGAAAAATCTTTTTTAATGAAACTTATGATGTTTTAGTGGGTTTGACTTAAATTTAATTTGTACATTAATGTCATTAATAGATTTGTTTTAGCTGTATACATTGTTACCCAACTCCCTACCTTCTATAATGAAGGCGTATTATTATTAATATATGTTGCCACGTAGCGGGGTAGAAGTTGTCTGGCTCTTACTATGCCGGAGATCGAGCTCTGCTCCTCTTGGTGAAAGACGTCCAAACGATTTGGGCTCTATCTAGTGATGACTGAATCACTGAATGGTGATGCTCTACATTGATTAATTGAGCAGCGACCGGTACTTTGAATAGTTGGAAGGTTTAGTTTCAATTCTGACATGAAGTCAGTCAGTCGCGTAGCGGGAAATTTTTCATAAGGAAGGAAGGAGGGGGGCATGTAAAATTTTTCAAAATTGATTGCCAAAAAGCACAATTTTTTAAGTCCTTGCACGTTTGTTCATACATATAATTTTGAGCCTCTTTGATAGAGGGGGGTATGACCTCTCTGTCGCCCCACCCTTGGCTATGCTTCTGAAGTCAGCCCTGATAAGAAGATACTTCTTTCGAGTACATCTCGTTATCGTACTAGAATATAAAAAAAAATTGTTCAGAAGTTTTACCGAACACAATATTCGACGTTAATAAAACGTTTTTAAAGTATAGAGAAATACATATATGTTTATTTCTTATATCATTACTTGAGTTTGTAAATGATGACGCTTTTTAGTTTATTACTTCTTTTTCGTGATGTTTAAATGGACAAGAAATTTTATATTTCAAATGGATAAAAAATCCGGAGCGAAATTGCGAAATTAATAAAACTGGATGCTCACAGTAAAAACTCCATAAAGCTTTATCGATTACAAAAAAAGATGTTTGTGAGGACGTGAACTTTTAATTGTATCTAATTTCAAGAGTCATTGTTATTGACAGCGGATGAAATATTACCTAATCGTTTAACAAAGTAGCAGTCATATTGAATTTTTACTCAATTAAAAATTGAGTGAATGAGCTTAGTTACGCAAGGTTTTTATGGCATAAGTAACTCAAACTTATTTGTAAAAAAATACGAATTTTCAACGTACTAAGGTTTAGCAAGTTGCTTAAAATTTTATGACTTTGCAAGCGAACTTTTTCATATTCTTTTCGAAAAATATTATTATCATTCTTAAATACAATTCCCTTGTCATGAAGCATGGTTCTTGAAAGTGAGAGAAAATTATACTTTAGACTCAAATAGAAACAAGCTTAAAATCCTACTGTTTTCCTCTAAGTAAAGGTTTACTGCAAATGATTCATTTGTTTTTAAAACGCTATATTATAATCATAAATATAACATTCACAACGATGAGGAATATGTGAAAATAACCTCCAACTCTTCAAGATTTGGAATTGTGGTTAACCGGGTAATAATTCAATAATACGAGTGCGGTATATTTAAAGAGGCAGCAGAACAATAAAATCGTTTTTGTGTGTGTGTGTGTTACAATGTGAGTGATTTTCATCTGTTCTTGCAGTGCATTAGGAACATATTAATAAGCTTGTTTATGTACCCCCCATTCCCGCTACCGAAAGCATTAGTAGAGCTCAAAGGTAGAATCCATGCGGCAGATATGACCATTAGCAGGACCACGCTGGACGCACACAAAAGAAAAAAAGAACACTTTTCCTGCTTAGTCACCATTTTAAAAACACTGCACTCGTTTTACCACCGGGTGAACATACAGTCGAGCCCGCTTATTAGAATATCGGTTAAAAGAATATTTTGCCTAATATAATACATTTTCAATGTACCAAACTAATGTAACGTGTTATTTTGATTCTGGTTAATGGAACATCCCGCTTATTAGAATATTTTTTCGTAGCAAAACGGCTAATCTATTAAGCGGGTTCGAGTGTAATTCCAAATCGTGATGAGTTTGTATTTATTTTTTTATATTGTTCATCGTTTTGCGTGCAATGCTTTTGGATATATAGCGTTTTGAAAACGAAATAATCATTTAAAGGAAACCTGTACATTTTCTGTACCAATCTAATCAAAAAGATGACTTGAACAAACTATTAATTACGTACGCATGACCTAGAACGTTGGTTTTCAAAAAAATCTAACTTAAAGTATTCTAAAAACAATGGAATTTGACTCTTTTATGACTGACTTTATTTTATTCGTCACTGGTTCAAAGCTAACCATCAGTTTACATCTTAAACTTTTACACTTGCATTTTTTTTCCTTCTATTGATTTCGCAACTTTAGCTTTTTCAAAAACAATCACTTAACAACTACTTTAGCTATGCTATTACTTTTGCTATTTTAACGCTTAAAAATATGAGTAGTCTTTTAAACGAAGAATTGAATACACTATTGCTTTTTTAAAACATATCAAAAATCGAGATGGACACAAGTTATTTTTATTTTCACTTTCTTTTACGTTGAAATCGTTCGTTTTCGACGAGAAAAATAACTCCTTAAACTGTTACTCCTGATATTTTTACATTTTTCTCCTATTCAGGTTTAACCTTATTTTAATTCGTAATCAAGTTACATTCCATTTATTTATATTTCTCTTTTGGCCATTCCCTTGCGCTGATGTATAAATGAAAAACAATTGCTTTTGCTTTTAAAGAAGTTTTTGTTTTAATGTTCCTATTCAACTCGTGTATAGAGAGAATTAAGGACAAATATGTTTTTAAACATTTCACGAACAATTTTCAAAACACTTATTCCGTGTTCGAAAGTCTACATAAAAGTTTATAAATGTATGAAAAAAGTTAGTTTTCAAGTTTAACGTTTTAAAATGTCATACAAACCAGAGTTCAAACAAAGCATTCCTTATTTCATAAATGTATGTTTTGGTTAAAAAATAAATAAAAATACGTACTTATTTTTAGTTTAGTATCTTTAGTTTAGTAAATTATATCTTTTATGTCTGTTAAAAATAAAATTTTTCACGTAAAAGGAATTTAAGCCAAGTTTTAACATAGCCAAATATCTTCCGTTTACTCAAGTTCAACGTTTTTAAATGCCATACAAGTTGGTTTTTAAATCATTAATTCCGTGTTTCGCAACTTTCTACTTCAGTAAAAGAAAATAATAAAGAAGGGGAAAAAACAATGAAAGTAAATGAAAAGCGAGCATTTATTTTTAATTCAGTAAAATATATATTTTATGTTTTCTTAAAATAAACTTCACCCTTCCTTCATTTTTCCCGCGAAAAGTATCAAAACCGAGTTTTAATGGCTTGCAACATATCAAAATATCATCCCTTTCGTCAATATTCGAATTCAACGGAACATCAACTCTGGCAGTTAAATTCATCCGCCTAAAGCATACCCCAAAAACCCCCCAACATGCAGGTTTAAATATCCCACCCCTTGAAATCCTGATTTTTCAGTTCTCCTGTAAAACAGTCCCACCAAAAACTCTCCGCTGCATATATCTGGCCCCAAAGCACCAGATGTGAACTCGTATGTGTGGAACCGGTAGTACAGGGGGCGTGGAGAGGAACTCGTCTCCATGGCAACCGACAGGATACAAATGGTGTCAGAAAGTAGGATAATGCTCCCCCTCTTTTCCTACCAACTTTGAAAGATGGAGGGGGGCGCCGCCGGAATAAGAGGGGGGGGGGACAATGGTAGGGGAACGGGATTTTGTGGTTTAATGAGTTAACGTGTAGTTGAAAGAAGGCGAGGAGCAGGGACGAGCGCTATGATACATAACATCATCGCGAAGTAGTTCTAGCTGCTTATGAAAAGCAAGGGTTGATTAGAACTAGCAACACCTAATACGTATTGGATAGGTTCAAATCGCTTAGTCGAATCAAGAAGTTCGTTGAATAGCGAAATAATGCGCTGTTGTTTTAACCACACGTTGGATGAATTGATCGAGATATGAAGTAGTTAAACTTTTTATTCACCTTCACAGCATTTAATTTCTCTAATAACTGACTTTTCCTCCTGACGAAAGACCCGTAGTATAAATATATATATATATATATACGTAGTATATATATATATATATATATATATATATATATATATACGTAGTATATATATATATATATAAACTATTTCACATTCGCATGTATTTTCTTTTGTTGTGATCCTTATCTCATGAGGTGTTTATCTCAGTTTTGCTGCACAACAGCGTTACACTTTTCGTAGAGCTCTGAGAAGAACTAACCAACGGCCCGCGGACCACATGGGGCCAACGAAGCTACTTCATGTGGCTCGTTGTTATATTCAATGTTACAAATCAAAAACTATGTTCTTAACCTTCCACAAAAGAAAAAAAACAAGATCATATTCATTTGGTATTACGAATGATTGTTACAAATTTGAAGTCAGGAACTGGTTTCTAAAAAACAGATGGAAATTTTGTATCAATAATAAAGGTGTATAAGAATAATAACAACAAAATTCTTGGTTTGTAATTCTTTCCTTTTACGGGTTTTCCTATGTCATCTCAAAATATTTTTATAGATTTACCCTTTTAATGTTCCCGCGAGATTCATCTAATTATGAGGTACGGCTCTCGGGTAAAAAACAGCTGGCCGCTCTTTTGATCTAAACGATAATCTGTTTCGTGCCAGAATTTACCTTTTGGAGGTGGGCGTTTGGTCATAACATTCACCAGATGTATATATACACTGGAAAATTCCGTTACAACGAATACCAATTCAAAAAAAATATCCGTTTCAGCGAAATAAATCTTCAATCTCGACTTAATTTCTATTACATGGCTTGAATTACATTAAAACGAAATTCCCGTTAAAACGAACAAAGTTTGTGGTCCCATGAAGTTCGTTGTAATAGGAGTTTACTGTATTTCCATATAAGGAATACTAATATTGCTAAATGGTGTTCCTCATTTTAATGTGCCAATATTGGGGGTAAACATCACCTAGGACCCGAATTGCTGCAAGATCTTCTTGCTTTGGTTTTTCCTGAATGACGTACGTCTTATCGCGATAATAAGCTAATTTATATATCTGTATGTTGCTGTCCGATGACTCTAGTCACTTCAGTGTATGCACATATATGTGTGCGTCTGTACATAAAAGGGATTTTTTTCTTCAAAATGCTCAAAGCCAGCCATATATTAAGTAAAAAATTAAACAAACTATCCATCATTATACTATAGAAATAAAGCTGCTGAGTGAAATAAAATACTGTTATTTGACACATTCAGCATATTTAGCCTAATACTTCACTTGATATGTAACAATCACTTTGCTCAGTACTGTTGTAACTTATCAGATTTTTATTGCTGGAGAGTCCAGTCTCATTTAAACCTTTAATATTTAGGTACTTTACACACAGAGAGAAAAAAGCAATCGATCTTGAAAACAAATAATTTCGTAGAACCTTTGAGCTGCACTGAATAGTAATAAGTTAATGTAAAGTGATTCACACTCACCTGACATTGAACGCAAAATTCAAGGGAATAAGGCGACAGCAGAAAATGATGTCATAGTGGGATTTGGCGTTGTACGTTGTATCGGAAATTGTTGGAGTGAGGTTTAACTGTTTTTCAGATGCGCAACCCATCAGTGATCATTATGGCAGACTTAGTATTTTAATTCTTGCATTGTTGTTGGCAATGTGATATTACACGGCACTGAAATGTAGCAACTGCCTTTTTCCATGCATGATTTTCTGTCATAAGTCTTATAAAAATATTCTTATGAAACCCGATGAATTATTTATGTTTGTAATGCCCACAACAAATGTGGAAATTTTCCTTTTTAAAAAGAGTTTCCGTGTTTCTTTTTGTAGTTTTAGACCAACCAATATTTTGAGAAATAAAATGTTAAGCAAGCATGCATGCCACCGCTGTAAAAACTTTTTAGCAGTCTGTTCAAAATTTTCAAGCAGTCTGTTTCTATAGAAACACATAAAACATTCACTGCGTAAAAATAACTTTTGCTGACCGGCAGATAAAAAGTAGTTTAGTGCTGAATAGAGAAGAGATAATATATTGCTAAAAAGTTTTTCCTCTGTATTGAATAAGGCAACTCGATGTGACAAATGGAGTAAGGTAACATACATGTTTTACTGAAGAATCCATTGCTTCAATCTCCGGAAAAGAAAGCGTAAGCCCATAAAAGACACTTGATAAGAAATAAATACATGTGCGCTGGCAAATAAAATTATGCACAAGAACGAAAAAAAAGCAAATTTAAAGACACATGATGACACGTGTTTCAATAATACAAACGAATAAAGATTTTCTAAATTTTCATCTTAGATAAATTACAAACCAATACATCTCAAATAGCAGAAAAAAGCGACTTCATATACAAGTTGGTCCAAAAGAAACTCCACCTATATTTCGTTTTTGCTTAGGTAAATGAACTTCAGATATAAATATTTTTTATTTTTTGCTTCATTCAATTCTTTTGCCACACGCAACATAACTCGTTACGAACTTAACACAGCCGAACGCACGGGAATCGTCAAGGCATGCAAGTATTTTTTATGGGGGGGGGGAGGGGATTGAGGGAATATTTTCATGAGTGCATGGTAAAACACCTTCAACCAAATCGAACAGGAATATAGGGGGAATGAGATGAAGAACTTTCACAAAATGAGAAACCAAATAGTTGAGCAGTTGAACTGAACCACAATTTAGGTCGCAAATACAGTGGCTTATATGAACCACGTTTTTTCTAAACAGTTTTGATTCTATAAAGCGGCTGATTCAATAAAGCGGCTAATTCAATAAAGCTGGATTTTGTTCTGTTTTTGACGATTTGATTCATTAAATCGGTTGATTCAATTAACCGGCGTCCACTGTATTCTCTTTATAGTCTCAGTAGTGGTTAGAAGTCTGAAGAGAGTTTTTAGGAAACAGAATGTGCGCTGTAGCAAGTTGGACAGGTTGCTCAATTTTGATGTTACATAATTTCAAGAAATTATCTTTATTTTACGTTTTCATTTACAATAAATCAGTTATTTTTAATATTTTTAGAAATATGTACAACATTTTTTACAGGTTTTATGCGTATTTATTGTAGTATTCATTCTGTACTTTACTAGAAATTAGTATTTCTAGAAACTATGACACGAAAATTTCACTAAAGAGCCCTTTAATAGTCCAGTTTTTAATGGGTTGTAATTAAAAACTTGCACAGATAAATTGAGTGCTTTGATTTTGCAGGAGAAGTTGTATATTTTTCCAAAGATATTTAAGTTCACCATTAATAGATAAATTGCTACATTCTAGAGTTATTAACGAAGATTGAAAGTAAGCGTCTTTCCGGAGGCTTAATCTTTGGGAACTAGTCTAATCATAATTATGAAAACGAAAGAAATTCCTGTTCTCCTCGCATTTAGCCTTAAATCTTATTTCTTCCACCTAACTCCATTGGATCTTAAGGATAGAGATTAAGACGGGGAAAGAAGGAGCTTTTCGCGCTTGCTCAGAAAAGGAGTGACGTCAGAGGGGTTGATGGTAGGTTTATTTTGATGCGGATGGAATTGTTGGTAGGAAATATTTTCGCTCTTCAGGGATATTTGAGATAGAAAATAGGAGTAAATATTTAGAGCTTCGTCGTTGGGAAAGGCGTCTAGAAGCAGGAGAAGATTTCTTTCAGAGTGTTTAAAGTTTCAAGTAAAGTTTGTTCGATAATGAAGCGAGTAAAAAAATCTAATTTAAACTGAAGTAATTGAGAAGGGAGTTTTCTAGTTCTTAAGTATTAAACCTTTTTCTGTTGTAACATTTATTTTGAAACTTTTTTTAAGAGATTATTTTTGTTTCTAACAAATACTTCGATTCCGATTAATTAACATAAAAATAATAATAGTTAAAATAATTTTAAAAAATCCAAATTCAGTTTTCAAAAGTCTTTGTTTTCATTAAACATAAATAAAGTACTGGTCATGTTGATTCAATTACTCAAATTAGTTGATTACGCAAACGTATATCTTTTTGCTCTGCTTTTATTCTTTGTTATGCCTTTAGTTATATAAAAAATAAAAGTGTCAAATTCAAGAAGGTAAATGTTGGATTACTATTTTGCAAATTGCACATATGTATCAAAATGACATTTTTTTTATAATATACTCATTTACACGCATAGTAATTTACTATTCGATGATTGATTCAATAGTTTGATTACTTCAAAACGTAATTATTAAAAAATGCTTCAACATTAATTATGTTGTTACATTTGATATCTTTTTAGATTGCATGCTAAAAAATAAGGACTTTACTTATGTTTGCAAAATAGTATTTTTGTTCAAAATGATTTCTATCGAACTGATAATTTTTACTTTCAATATTTTTCAGTACAGATTATTTTCATGAAATGATACAGAATTGCTGATGATTCTATATTTCTCGCAACATTTCGTCGCAGCAACTTAAATATAAAAATTTCAAAGCAATAATAAACTATATAAGAAAGTGCATTTTCATTTCCTACTATTCCACAAAAGATCATCTTTCATAGTTATTCTTTTTCTTGTTGATCTTAATTGGGGTAAATGTGTTGCTCCACTTCGCATTAAATTTTAAATAAATTATGCAACCCATACCAATGGAAATCTATTTTCAATGTTTCAACTCTTTTAAGCTGTAATGCCATTTAAACTAAATCCTTATGACTAGTTTAGAAGACGTTCCCTTTTTTTCGACCTTTGGTGTTTTTCAAATTATGGTGTTTGAATAAGATGTTTGTTTAATGATGGAACATTGTGAGAAAATTGATTATCTTATTGTAATGTATAAAATTACTAAGATAAGTATGGTATGAGTAAGAAAAAACATCGTGTAAACCGCTGTTTCAAATTTAACAAGTATTTTTTGTTTAGTACAATGAAGTCAAGCTGTAAAGTTCGCGTCGGACAGCATAAAAAATATTCTGGAAAATTACTGAAAATTTTAAGCTATCAAACATTTAATAGACGTAAGCTTTCCATTTGTTTTATTTTACATTTACAAAATCTGTGTCCATTCTATCCCTCCCAATGGATGCTAAGGGAGTTTTTCTCAAATGATATTATGTTGAACCATCTATTTCAGTTCTAAGTAGAAATTGCTAGTTTTTTACTCGAAGTGAATGTCATGACGACACTTACTTTTTTTTCTAGTAGAAATAATGGATATTGAAAAATCAATGAGGCTAGACAAAATGTTTTATGACATTCTAAGATATCGTTCGACAATCCGAAAGCTCTTAAATATGGCTATGATATAGTGTGAATAAACTTTCCTTTGCCGGAATATTACTATATAACCTGGATCCAAGCTATTTTTTGTTCTAGTTACATTTAAAGGCAACTGAAATAATTACACATTCCCTACTTTTCTTGTGTGACAACATTTTTGTTATGAGTGAAAATTATGATCTGAAAGAAATAATACTTCTGTAAGGGAAGAATAAAAATATGTTATTAGTGAAAGAATGCTTAGTAAATGGAAGATTCCATGTAAAACAAGAGTATGATGCAACAGCTGTTTTTTCTTAAACAATTTATTCGATAGTCTTGTTTTGTGTCAACAAGATGTTGAAAGGAGCTGTATTTGCATTATTTTCAAAACCATCTTACTTTTCGTTCTCTTGAGATTAGTGTATTAGATAGACTTAAATTAGTTTCGAGTATTTTAGAACTGCACAAAAATGTTACATATTTGATCAAATTATCAACAAGTAGTATTTCCAGAAAATTGGTAAAGCTGTAATGTATATTCATTATTGACAGTATTTTTTTTTTTTTACTTTGCTACGTCATCTTGTTGCTTACAAACTTTTTCAAAAGAAAGTGTTTGTAATTATTTGTAACTCTCAACTTTCTAAGCTGTCCGACTCTAAATCTTACTACAGATAAAACATTAACATTATCTGATTTTTTCCTGCTATGATTTGTTGCATAATCAAAAATAAACCGTCATAAATTATCCGTTAAAAAAAAAATCTTCCTTTTTTCTTTTTTCTTTTTTTATAGCACTTAATTTAACCAAATATTGTGGAAAAGAATGATTTAAAGGAAAACCATGATTTAAAAAAAATAATTCAGGAAGCTTAAACTAAAATATTTTTAGTAAGTATTTCTCAGTCTTCAAGTTTAATGATTCTTTTCGTATATTTAAAAACTTCGGAGAACGAAATAAGATTCAGAATCGTACTGGCCCCATTTGTTGAAAAGGGATTTCAAAATTTCTTGTTTTACTATAAATTAAAGAGCATTCCTTTCTGAGTCGCTGATATTAACTAATGGTCCGCAAAGCACTTTTATTTCATCCGATTCAATTAGAACTAAGAAACTCGGCTAAATCAAGTGACTAGATTTTTTTCAATATCAATTGAACATTAAGTATCAAAGGTACAGTTTTCAAAAGAATGGATATGGAAAGAAGTAACGAAAATACACAGCTCTAAATAAATACTGAGAAATCAGAACATAGGGCTATAGAAGTTTTTGGAACCTAAATTTTAATAATACTTAAATATATGCTTTAGCTACAAATTTAAACTCACTAACAGCAGGACCATTCCACTAAAAAGTCAACCCTTTGTCTCACACGTGGCGGTTCAAATATTTCATTACAAAGCAATAATTTTAAAGGGTAATTATAAATTAATAAAGTGGACGACATTTTTTGCTTAAGAAATCACACATAATTTTGTAATTTGCTAAGCAGAAAAAAAAATTCTTCATTGATATTTTAAATTATTATTTTTAATAAAATATGTGAGGCGTCACGTGCGGGACAAAATGATCGTTTACCGTGGAATGGCCCATTAGAGAAAAAATCACGTTAATGTCATCTCATATGCATTCTTTCTCTTCTGTTTCAGTTAAATGTAACTTAAACAGAAAAAAGAGGAGAGACTTGTTCTGTTGTTTGACCTTAAGATTACGCAACACCATATCCCATAATCTATTGATTTAAAAATAGCTTACTACTTAACAAAATTAAGTTTAAGCTTCCCAAGTTTAATGAATGAGACTTGTTGAGCAATAATTTGAGAAAAAAATAGTAACATTCCACAAAATAACTTAAAGTATTAATAATAATTTATCATCTCTTCTTTTACCAGCAAACTTTAGAAATAATTTCTTATAAATTAAATTTTATAGGCTGATTGTAAATTTTTAATGTACCCAGTGGCGTCGCTACGGGGGGGAGGGGTGTGGGGTGGTCGGCCCCCGGTGTCACTCGTCTAGGGGATGACACCAAAAGTAAAATTGCAAGTTTTTGAAAAAAAAAAAGCTAAAATGCATTTTTAAGACTACAAATTTGAACATTTTTCTTGGGAGGGGAAGGGGGTCACCACAAATTACCGCCCCGAGTGTCACCCATGCTAGGTACTCCACTGAATGTACCAAATTCTATTTCACATCATATCGCTGCTACTGCACGATATCTCGAAAGTAAGTAACACAATCAGAAACATTATGAAAGCATCTGTAATCTCGTTGATAGCAGCCTTTAGAGAGCATAAATCTTCTTCTAGCATGAACGCTGTCAAGAGTTTAAAACAAATTACCCAAATGCAAACCTGTGCACTGATTTCAATGATCACATGGTACAATGTCATAAATTAATTAGCGCCAGAATGTCTTGGCAATTTTGATTTGTGTTTCCTTGGAAATTTGAAGAAAGAGAATGACATAGATTAAAACTTGACATGAAGATGATGAATAGGGGTTAATTTAATTGCTTGACTCCTCTTTATGCAAATATTTCGTTTCAAAACTGGGCTAGTAAAGTATAAAAGAAAACAGCTATCAAACAATGTATGTTTGGTAGTTAATGTATTTTTAATTTCAGAAGTTAAAAAAAAAAAACAGTCAAATCCCCCATTGCAACGAACTTTGAGCGGCCGCAAATTTTATTCGTTGCGACAGGAATTTTGTAGAATGGAATTCAAGCGAGTAAAGAGGGACTGAGAATTTACTTCGCTGAAAAGGTTATTTCGTTTCGTCGCATTGATTTTCGCTGTATTGGTACTTGTTGCAACGGAATTTCGCTGTATAATCTTCGTAAAAGGCATTACAAGTTCAAACCATTGCTTAAATTACAAGAAAACCAAATTACTTCCTTATCACCAATTAATATTCTAAAATAGGCTCAATCCAACAGAAAAGCTCAAAACGACCGCCTGTATCAAAGAACTATCGCCCTCAACAACCAAAAATTAATCAAATGAAAATTTCCTCCATAGACTTCACGCTAATTTTTCCTCCATTAAGTGAACCCCCCCCCCTTGCTGGTCTCTCACTAAACCCTCACACTTTCTTTAAAAACCAAACTAGTATTTCCATCGTTTCATTCCTGATTAAGAGTAAATTGAATTCTTATGGGGAGAGAAGTTATGCCCTATTTTTAGCACTCATAAGCATCCTTAAAATCTAATTTCTTACTTCTAAACACGGTGCACTATTTAGTGCACCGTGTTTATTATTATTGTAAATTCATTCTTTAATATTATTAAGGAATCTAAAGTGAATTATTAAAGTTTGCAATTAGATTACATTAATTTCATTTATGTCTCAAGAGTCCTTAACTAAGCAACCACTCCATTAACCATCAATTTGCGATCGTTGTAGAGAGTAACAATGTAGATCGCTAACTACCCGTGCAAAATGTCTCGGTACCAACTAATCAAATACATTGAATTATATTGAAACTTGGAATTTTTAATCTGACATTCCAGTTATTTTAGTCATTGTTTAAATGTCTTTCACTACGTCACCGCCTCTACTACTGATTGATTTCCGAATTAATAAGAGGTAGTTGCTGAAGAGAGGATTCACTCCATCAGTAGAGAATGCTACCTCTTTCACGAAATTCCCCAATACTTAGGTAATTAAAAAATATCAGACCCAGTTCAGTGACTGCTTTTATTGCTGTCGTAGAGGCGCACATTCAAAGTGCACGTACAATGTTTCGGTAGCATTATACTCCGCTAAAAATGATAGTAGGGGAATGTGGGGAAAGGGAAATGGTTAAGATAACTTTTCTTTTTCAAAATGAACAAATTGATTCTTTTTTTTTTTTTTACAATTATAGTGAATGAAGAAAGAACATTGTATTTTATAACATCTGCCTAACATACCTGCATTGAAATATTATTTTTTATTTTAGGAAGTAAATTTGTAAATTAAAAAAGGGGAAATGTTTCACTTTTTTTCTTGGGGGAAAGTGAAAAAAAAATCCGATGAAGTATTTTCTAGTTGGTTATTAAAAGTATTTTTGGTTAAATGAATGAGTAAATAAATTTTTTAATGAATAAAGGAAATGCTGATGAAGCAATTAAGAAATAATTAAATACATTTAGTTAATGAATGCATAAAAGTGATAAATTAATGAACAAAATATTAAATAATAAGAAAATAGATGCATCAATGAAAAAATAAGAGTTATTTAATGAAGGAATGTAAATGAGTTCATAACTAAATAAATCAGTTAATGATTTTATAAATTATTGAATAGGTAAACGGAATGATTTATTTCACTTTGTCCCATCTACTTCGCCCCGCATGAACTTGGCTAATTTTACGCAATATTTAAAATAGAAATCAGCTTTATATTTATTAAATGACTAGTGCACCGAATATTAGGAGGTTTCGTTTAATATGTGAAATGTTAATAAAGAGATCTTTATCATTATTTGTAGTTTGTTGAGACATGAATAAAAACTGAATGTGGCTAAAGTTGATAAAGCATAATTTTGCCAGCTGTCTTTCAGCATCTTTAAATTCAGCATCTTTAGCTAAAGCATCAAGTGCAAATATAAACTGCAGCTACCAACATTTCAATTTAATAGCCGTATCGAGTCTCATCGACATTTTTTGCGCAAAAAGAATCAAAAGAAAAGCTGAATTCAGAGCAAAAATTTCCAGAAGAAATTATCATATAAGCTCCACTGGAGAAAGGAAAAAAATATAATAAAAGCATTACAAAATATCCCCCAAATGAATGCAACACTTACGTTTTTATAAAAATTCTAGAAATGTAGGGAAAAGAAAATTTAGAAAAAGGAGAAATTCTGGAAATAACTTCCACTGAATAAAGAGCAAACGAATTTTTATTAAATAAATAGCGAACGAAAGAGATATTTGGATTTGGTGACAGCTTTTTATTTCCTTTTTTCCTTTTTAGAACAATAGACTAGCTATTTATGCTTTTAAAATCACTTAACTAAAAAACTTTATTTCCTGTATAAGTTTTAGGGATTATCTAAAAATTGTATTACCACTTGCATAAAAGTTTATTTTTTTATAAAAGCTTTGTAGGGCATTCTCGTATCTATTTTGAATGTGCTTCGGAACGGATAAAAACTTCACAGTTTTTAAAGTTATTGATGGTCCATTAATAGAGTTAAAACCACGTTCTAAATTATTACTGTCAATAAACTCGATTATGATGTTAACGTGAACGTGGTAATATTTGTATCACATTCTGTCCATGTAAACAATCTCAGAGAAACGTGGTTTCACGTTCAGATACTCAAAGGATAATAAAATAATAGTATAAAAAACTAAAAAAACACTCTTTAGTAGCAAAATGAACTAAAAAGTTAAAAATAATCTTTGGATGACAAGTATATAAAGTAATTGACCAAACACTTAATTTTACTGTAATAAAAAAAGCGTGGGGGCTTCTTATCAGTTGACTTAAATTTCTTCCACTTGTTATCCATGCAAAAATGTAAATAGGCAGCCCCCCCCCCACACGCTTTTTTTATTACAGTAAAATTAAGTGTTTGGTTAATTACTTTATATACTTGTCATCCAAAGATTTTTTTTAACTTTTTAGTTCATTTGCTACTAAAGCGTGTTTTTTTAGTCTTTTAAAGTATTATTTTATTTTTCACTTTTTAGTTCATTTTGCTACAAAAGCGTGTTTTTTTTTAGTTTTTTAAACTATTATTTTCATAATGGAATGTATCTTAGTATTCTATTGCATTATTTGCATCAGACATTTTGAATGCTTTCTAGTAAATTCATGTGCAAACATCGTTACACTCCGCAGCTCTGATTTGTACATTGTAAGTAATTCTAATAAGCTACTGGCTATTTGTCCAAAGGAAAGTTGGATCCACAAACATACAAGTTAATCTAATAAAAGCGTGTTAATTAGAATAAACTAATAACTTATCGTTAATAAATTAATTTGATTATAGAATATTGCATTGTCATCGGGTCTGAGGTTGCATTCCAAATTTTAAAAGAATCCGATCACAAAAAGTGGGCGAAAATTGAGTTGCAAGATTATAAAGTTAATTTCGGTGTAGACGGGGTTAGAACGTACGCCCAATGATTCCCGGAGGAGGACGTCAGCGAAGACCCGCGCCTTAGACCGCTCGGCCACGAACTCTCCTAAAGAGGTGGAATGTACTAACATTAATATGCCACTAGCTCTTAGTTCAAAGGAGAGTTACTCACAAACATACAAGTGAAGCTAATAAAAGTGTGTTAAAAACAGTACGTTGAAATTTGATTTTTGAGAATATCGTAGATTAAGGGGGTCCGGGACACAAAAATCGTCAAATTTTGCAATTCTTTTTTATCATGTAAAAAATTACTCCGTGTTTTTCTGCTTAAGAGGAGGTTTGATTCTTGTTTCTATCTTAAATAGAACGAAAGATATAATTATTTTTGTTTCATGCACCTAACTAATGTGTACTTAACTTTAAAACTTTAAACGCGTTTTTCTCCATGATGCAATTTTTCCCGATTTCTTGCATTCAAACTCTTATAAGTCAGGAACCGATAAAGATAAAGTAATGAAACTTGGAGCATATCTTTTTCAAACAGTTTATTTTAAATTTTATTCGTCGAATTTGAAAAAAACGTTTACTGCAAAAATTACGATTTTTTTTAAAAAAAAGTATCTTCGAATTTTTCGAAATTTTTCTTCAAATATTTTTTATTTTTTATTGAATCAATATTTTTAAAATCGCCGAATAAAAATTAAAGCTTAGATATTTGTGCGTAATTCATTGAAAAAAAATTGAAAATTGTTTAAGAATATTTTGAGTTATAGCAATTTAAAGCAACCCCATTTTTTTATAAAAAAAAACTAATTAAATTTAAATAAAATTTTTTCTTTTTTTCATATTTATTTTATGATTTTGCTCATTAAATAAATGGTAAATCAGTGCAAAAAATTTCAAAACTCTAAAGTATATAATAAAAAAAATTTCAAAATGTGTCCCAGACCCCCTTAATGGCTGTATTTTGTGCACAAACGGAGTCTAGTCATAAGTCTAGTCATATCTCTCTAACTAGTCATGATAAGTTCATTTTAAAGAGGTCCAAAAAATTTTATGTTCCATAAAATTAGCTTGAAAGATTTCTTTTAATCGAATGTTCACTGTCTTTGGTTACCGCTCTGCACAAACTGACACGACCAGTTATCTATTTAGCATAGCTATTAATTGGTGGGAATCTTCTCCGTACGGATTTTAACAATTGTATAAACTACTAAATTCTGTATCTCAAAGTCAGACAAACCTAAATTACATTATTACTACGTTACAGGAAAGCCTAAAACGTTTGTGTGATGCATTGTGTGTGTGTTGGGACTCGCGATTTTATAGCACTGGTCAATATAATAAAGAATTGTTAAAAGAAGAATTATGTTGTTATAACTCTAAGTGGAATAAGATTCTACCTACAATACAGTAATAACCTGAGAATCACCATTTTCGGACTTATGTTAGTCTTTCTTGCGGTACAGAACTGTACAATGTAGGCAATATAGGCATCGTTACAAATTATGTTGCCTTACGTAAGCCAAGATAAGTAATGAATTTACCTCCATGACTATTGCCATGCTGTGAATTTCATGCAATAGAAGGAATGAACTTCTTTGTTACTGTGAATGTTATGCGATAGAAGGAATGAACCTTTTTGTTACTGTTAATGTTATGCGATAGAAGGAATGAAGTCATTATTACTGTGAATGTTATGCGATAGAAGGAATGAACCTCTTTGGGGTCAAATGCAAGATCAATTTCTTGTGGTAAATATCTTAAAACAATTTCTTATCTACTTAACTATGCATACAAATTGTTCAATTGCATAACATATAATTTGAACATTTATGTGACCGAAATTATTTGTTACTAGCCTGCGTGCCCGGCGTTGCACGGGCTACTTAAAAAATGAAAGAGATGTCCAATTGATGTTTTTGTATTACTCTGACATCAGTTTCTAAAGCGCTAAGGAGTAAATAAATACGCTTAATGCAAGGTTTGTAAAACACCAGTAGAGCATATTTTTGTCAAAATTCTCTTTAACGTTAATCATAGTTATCAATGATACAAGTTATGAGTATTTTCAATTAGCACAAAAGATGAAAATATATGCATTATCAACTATAATCTCTGGTCACTTTAAACTGAATTAAATCTGATAGACTATACCTGAAATATTTATGTACAATTACGATGATCTTTTTACATAAAATGACACACGCATTTTGATTGATTATGTGAAACTAAAGCACCAAGACTAAATAAATACCAATAAGCATTAATTTAATACCAAGTCATCAGATTCCAAGCAAGCTTTAGTTAAAATCCTTAAAAACAATTTTTTTGTTCAACTCTGTTTCACTTAAAGAAATCCAAACAATCTTAATTTAACATGTTCTTTTAACGATACAAACTGTATTTCAAAAATAGAAACAGGAAAGAAAAAGAAAGTTATTGCAATTCGAAAACTCACCCATGTAACGGGAAAAAGTTCAACAAAATAAACATAATTAGTCGCACATCCTAAATGTATCAAAATATGAGACCGGTGAACGATAAACTTACACTACAATCAATAAACATATCTAAAGAAACAACTTTCCTATGCTGAAAGGAGTTAAGAACGTCGAGTGTAAAAAAATAAAAAAAGGACAGACCATAAAATAAAGGCTATATCCGAATAGAGCAACCAATTTTAAACTAATTTGAAATGAAATTCTAGATGGAAACGTTGTTTCAAGATTTGGACAGCAGCCAAAAAAATCTCTTTTAAAACAATTATTAGAATTTTATTTGCTCATACGCAAAATGGCAACAGGAAAGAAATAAAATTCCTGAATAACGTTATGTTAATTAACGTTTTAATTAATATCTCCGCTAATTAAAGTCGTACAATTACGAGATTGGTTCTATTGCTTTCTTTGGAAAATTTCGAATTGATCGGTATCTCGTTTGACTCTAGATTCGCAGCGGTTCTTGAGGAGATCGATCTTCAGACAGACAGACAGACAGACAGACAGACGGACGCGAACAGATTTGAATATTATAGTGGATGATGAGATGCAAAAATGAAAAGTTCCGCTACAATTATTGCCGCGTTTGAGTTTTTTTTTTTTTTTTTTTTTGAGTAGGATAGACCGGGGCACGTTTACGCAGTGCCCTTTTTTCAAAACGAGTTATAACTGGAGAGTCAACAATCATAACAGATCGATGCTACTCCCTAGCAAATATTCTCACAAGTTTTTGAGCATTAGTCGAGCTTCGGTCCAGCACGCAGAAAGAATCATCTGTTTTCTACCAAGTTGAGTAAATTTTGTGTTAAATGTTTTGAAGCTTATTGTGAATAAATAATACTTAGTTAAGAAAAAAAAAACAGAATTTTATCCTTTTTTAAGAATTGTATTTGTATGAACTGAAATGTTATTAAATTTTTTTGCACGTTGAAAATAAATCCAAATTTGGCGACGGGGCAAGTTTACGCGTTGAACGTCGGAGCACCTCTACGATCGTTCTTACTGTTTCTCACTTAAACGTACCCCTGTCACTTTTTTCGCTCCAAACTGTCTCAAAAATTTTTAGTATTTTCCGGCTATATAATTTTGAAAATTACCATTTAATTTTTCATTAAGTTACACATTCGTATCTTATAGCTTACAATCATATAGTGCTGTCTTCATGCCCCGTCAGCTTCAACTTTATACATTATTCAGTCTGTAATAAACTTACTTTATTTTAGCGATGGTAAGACATTATGTTCAAAACACTAACAGAACCACGTTAGGCGTCAAAATAAATATGCGTAAACGTCCAGGGCTAGTGTACGCAACCGACTTGGACTCAAAAATAAATTTTTTAACGGTTAAAAACACAAACTGAGCAACAATTGAATACATCCATTTTGACTCCATTAACTGTTTTATAAAACCGCAATGTCTTTCCTAAGTTATCTTTCTTAAGTTAGTTTTTTCCTAAGTGTTTAAAACATAAAAATTAGAAAATTCATTGAAAAAAATTCTGCGTCAACGTGATCCGGTCTACCCTACTTTTTCTATAGGTTATACAAAAACGTAATTGATGCATTTTGACATCTTACTGTAAACATTCTAGTACATATCTGAAGTACATATTAGCTGTCAAGATGACAGATGAATGTATAATGATATTTGTCTTCGCGTATTTCACTTTGTTTCAAAGGTCAAACTTTTAGGAAAAACCATTTGCAAATGGCGTAGTTGGAATTATTCTGTGCTTATACAGTGAAATCCCGTTACGACGAACCTCAAGGGATCACAAATTTTGTTCATTGTAACGGGAATTTCGTTAGAATAGACATTAAGCAATGTAATGGAAATTAAATCGGAACTGAAAATTTATTTCGTTGAAACGAAAATTTCGTTGTAACAGAATTTCACTGTAAATAAGCATACTTGTGTATATCTATCACATTTACATAATGCTTTAAAAACTGAACAGAAAGAGCCACAAAAAGTTTTGGTTTCTGTTGCATTGAAACTTAAAATTTATTATATGGAAGTAAAAACCAGCGCATTCTATCAGAAATATTTTCCCCATTTTTAGTGTGGAATTTATAATTAAACGTCAAAATTAATTAATTCTAATTCCATACCACTTAATCCATTTAAAAGCTTTTCAATTTTACTAGTTAAAGCATCGTTATAAAAATGAAATTATAACTTTTCACCAACGAAAATGTTCATTACATTTTTCCATTTTAAAAGAAATCTCATTGCTTTTCTTAAACAATGTAAAATGGTATTAAGTATAATTTCATTAGATTTAATCCTATCTAATTGCAAAAGCTCTATGAAACAAAAAAAAAATTTTCCCTAATAACATTACGGTGTTCAGACTTTGATATTTAGTATAATATTATAATTAATAGTAGTTAAAATATTCTAATATATAATGCACAAATTGTTGGAAAGCTATTCGGATTGCCTAGTACATATTAAGAAAAATGATTGGTAACTTTTTTTGTTCAGAAAAAGACAATATCAAATACAAGGTTTAATTTTTAGTACCTTTCTTTCTCATTTCTTACCATTAGAAAAAAGACGTAAAGTAATTATATTTGTATTTTCAGAAATCTTTAATTAACGTACTTTCATCATTAAATATAAATGTGACCAATTGTAGAAACTTTGCATTTGCCGAAAATAGTCCTATTAACATAATTTAATTAAAATTTCCTTCGTAGTTATAGTTATTATTGTAAAACTCACTTACCGCTAAAATGTACTCAATCATAAATAAATTGCAAAATGAACTAACAAGCAGCTGTTGCAAGTCTTAAAAAAATCTTCTTTGGCAGTAAAAAAAAAAAGGCACGAAACTCTGAAAGCTGAAGAAAAACTGCTCTAATTACATTTTTGAGCAAGGATATAGATTGAGAATATTGTCTAAACAGGAAAAATGTAATAAGTTGCTGCAATATTTTGTTATTTTTAGTATTCCTGACAGTTTTCAGTCTTAATTTTTTTCCTTTAGTTAAAAAAAAAAAAAAAAACACAAACTAATGCTACGCCAATATGTCATAAGCAAGCAGTTAGGAGGGGTAAGCGAGCCCACTAAAAAACCTTTCAAACGTTTAGACTAACAATAGAGTGTTATTGATTATCAACTAGTTTGACTTTAATCAATAGTGTTTTGTGAGCGTCCAATAGCAATTGTACTTTGAAACTTCAGTTTTTGTATACTCAATATTATGGTTAGCAGAAATCTGAAAAGTCACCAATGAGAAATCAAGCAAACAAATCAACAAATAATGAGAAAACAGCTAGACTATAAGAAAACCGACTTAGTTCTAATGAAGACCAGATTTAAAATTTCAAATGAATCAAACATGAGACCATAGACCTAACTATATGAAACGGCTGACAAATTAAGCTTTTTTGCTTGCAGTCTGAAAATGAGGTTTCAATTATCGTAAAAACTGCTTTCTAAAGCTGCTCGCTTCTTCTGCTCGAGAAATACAGATGCTAAACTATCACGCTTTATAACACGGGACAAAGGATTTGGATTTAATTTGCGAAAGCATTTCTTTGTTACGATTTTTTAACTATTATTTTTTTTCCTCAAGCAACTTTTCTATTATACTTGTAATTTTCAGCCTTTTATTTATTTTTTTGCTCATTTTTAAACTTTAACAGCTTCTAATTTAAAAAAAAAATACTTATAAGTTAAATTTAAGCATTGCTAAGCACTTAATTGGCAAAAAAAATGAATTTACAAGACAGTGACTATTATTACCGAATAATCATTAGAAATTAGTAATTATAAACGAATGATGTCTTTTGTTTCTTGCAATTAAAATTGTGTCACACTTAACGGATGCGAAAATCCTCGTCAAAAATAATGTTTGCCTGAAAATTAGAAAATAAAACATTTCACGCTGGATCATTAATCGATTATCTTGGCATTTAACGATGATTTAATTGAAAGTTTCTACGTCGAAAAACATCATTTTTTATTTATGTAGGAAAGAAGATTTCTGGAAGAATCACACGAAGTCATCACATCAGGGAACAATAAAAACCTTTCACCAACCGTATTATATAAGAATGAAAGACGCGTCATTAAAGCTGAAGCATTTATATGCGTCTGAGGACACTGGGCTCCTTCTTTTTAATCCGCATAAAGACATTTATTAAGCAGTTGTTGTTGGGATATACATCATAAGGAATGGGAAATGCTTTGGCTCTTCGTCTTTTTGCAATAAGCAGTTTTCTTTTTTCCTTAGCAAACAATGACTGAAATGTTTATCTTTTCCATCAGTTATGCCAAAAATAAAACAACACTTCAGTAAAAGCTTTCATCTGCGTACACGATCGTTGTTATCTGCAGTTTTAGTAATATTTCGTAAGATGTCTTTACATGTGTGTTGTTGATTTTTTTTCTGTTTGGGCAGCTATTTTTAATCAACATAAAAAGTTAAATCATGTTCATAATTTATTTGCATATATATATATATATATATATATATATATATATATTTATTTATTTATTTATTTATTTATTTATTTATTTCGTCACCTCAGAGCAACAGTGGGATAACTTACTGTTATTCCTGGGATTAGATGTCTTAGTGTTACTCTGAGGCGACGATTTATAGATATACATATTTGAAGGATCTGCGACACTTCCTCGCTCTGCTAACGAACCTTCTTTGCTTTCTACGCTCGCTATGCGGGCTGCGCCTACCTGGTCACAGCCGAATGCTACTGGTCAGTATTTGGCACCGACTTGGCAATATGTGGCCAAATTTGATGCCAACTCGAAGATGACGTCCCGTTTTTATTTCCGGATAATTTGCAGATACCGATTTCAGTGGTATAATTTTTCATCAACATCGCTGGCACGTAAAGATCTTGATAAATGAAACCTGGTGGAATGACTTTTTCTGATCCTTTTTAAATAGATAAATGCGAGTAAGACAGATACATGCCTAAAATGAGAATTATTTGTTTTCAGTTGGAAAAGGAGGGTGGGGGGTAGTTAACCATCCTATTAGATTCCAATACAGACATGTGCCCCGTTGTCTATTTATCTCTGTAATTTATTATCCGTACCGGAGCAGTTCAAAATAAAGCATCAGTACATACGATAAAATTATACGATTTTTTGTGTCATTCGCTCAAGGAAAGCGATATGGGCTTTAAAAAAATGTAATTCGGCATTCAGGTGCAGTTACTTCTAAAGTTGTACACTGTAAAAAAATTCTGAAATGTTACTGGGTATTTCCGTGTCACGTTTCGGGATTTGAATGGTTTTTATCCACATCCTGGAAAAATCAAGTATCATTGTCAAAAAGTTTCCTGAATTGGTACTAGTTGCCCGAATGCAGACTTTTCACTATTGTGAAAAATATTTTTAGCTTCCAGTTTAAAGATTAACTGAGCGTATTTATAAAGTGTATCGGCTTCACTTCAAGTGGGTCCGTTCATGCTATTTAAGCTCCCAAAGGGAGCGAAAAAGTATGGACTACGTTTGCTTTGCAATAATTGCAGGCAAGTAAAATTCTCGTTACTTACTTGCAATTCTGGATTAGCTTTGTCCATGTTTGCAATAAATGCTCTTTTAACTTCCTTGATAAATCAGGAGGATGCCAAGATATTATTTCTGAGTTTTTCAGGAGGCTTCTTGGATAATATCAGGAAGGTTACTGAATTTTAGCGGAAAACGTTCCTGGATTTTGCAAAGTATGTTGCTGGCAGAAACTGGGTACATCAGCTGCCCATTATTTCCCAGGAACGTTTCTGAATTGTTTTTACAGTGTATGATTCGAATCCGGTTTTGCCAGAATAGCTTTTCTTAAAGCTATTTTGTATGTTATGTTTTTTCTTTTTTTTTTTTTTTTTTTTGGAAAACATAATTAATTAATTAATTAAACGTAAGGACTTATGGAAAAGGACTAAATTTCATAAATGATTTTACTCTTTTAAGACCCATTTCAAACATGATTTTTGCCAAAGTCTGACCTTGGTTGGATCCAAATTTAGCGAGATAAGAAATGCCACCACATGGTTTTTAATAGTGATGTGCCGGATCGTTAAAAAAGTAGATCCGCGGATACGGATACGGATCTCAATTTTTTTTTTTTTTTTTTTTTTTTTTTTTTTTTTTTTTTTTTTTGCCCAATTCAACTATCCAAGTTTAAAATTTATTACGGAAGGTATTCCCGTCATAATAATAACACTGTTTCTTCAAAAAATGTCATCTATGGCGAAAATATAATAAAGACTATGATTTACTCTTTAAAGAAATCTGCGTTAAAATTGAGGGAGAGTTGGAAGGAACGGGTCAGCGCTGCACTAATGCTTAAACAGAATGTGAAAAATTATTTCTAGCTTGCTCGGTATATGTAGGATACAAGAGCAAGAGTGTAAAGCTGCTACCGAATAGGCTAGCAATAACTTTTCGCATTTTATTTCAGCATAAATGCAGCGCTGACCCATTCCACCCAGATTACTCTGACCGACGGAATAACAGAACCGAGAACACCTTTACAAACAGTAAATGGAGAATTTTGTCTTACTTTTTTGAAAGATGCGGAAAAAAAACCAAAATGAAGAATTAACAGAAACCTCAAATCAATAACAAAAACTAATATTAAACTAAAAATTAAAAAAGAAAAAAAAACATGTCTCAGAGGGCCGGTGGCATCTGAAATAATACCTTATAATTTAAATGGGGAATATAACCTAATTTAAACGAAATTTAAGAGTCTTTTATTCAAATATTTAAGAATTTTTAGAATAGAAAAGATTC
This sequence comes from Uloborus diversus, assembly GCF_026930045.1. Taxonomy (NCBI): domain Eukaryota; kingdom Metazoa; phylum Arthropoda; class Arachnida; order Araneae; family Uloboridae; genus Uloborus; species Uloborus diversus. The sequence continues at coordinate 180,211,908 of NC_072733.1, read as the reverse complement.
GTTTAAGATCCGTTAAAAAAGTAACGGATACGGATGCAGATCTTTATTTTTCCTCGGATATCCGCGGATACAGATACGGATATCCGGAACATCGCTTGTTTTTAAACAGGGGTGTTTGTGATCCGAAATCTCCGACAACATTTTCGAAAATTTTGGGTTGCTGTTTCCGATAATTTTGGTCTGGCAACATTCTAGAACTGAAATATTATATTAAAAGGAAAAATTTAAAATTTTTTTTTCAATGATTTTTGTATGCATATTTGAAGATTTTTTTTTTTTTTTTTTGCGGGGGAGGGAGGGGGTCGAGCTTCCGAAAATTTCAACTGTCTTCAGAAAATTTTACCTGAATCCACTTGCATCCCTGTTTTCAAGTTAGCGGCAAAATGTTGAGCTCGGCAGTTACAATTCGAAACTCAAGAATAATGCGAAACTAATGTCTGCAAATGCATGAACTGGTATGAAAATGAATGTTTACTTACAAAACCTAAAACAAAATTTGTAAATTTCACATCTTGAGATAAATAAAGTACTGTCGTTTGTAATTTCTCTTCTAAAAGCTAAAGTAGAGCCAAATGTGGTATTTAAAATATTTTTGAGCAGTTGAAAATTATTTCTGTTTTTAAAATAGATAATTGCAGTCATGCTATGGAAGCTAATGCTCATTTTACTCTGGATATGGTTCCTTATGAAAGTTTAATATCAATATTATAAGAAAAAGCTTAAATGATGTTGATTCATATCAGAGTTTCAGTAAATGATAACTATTAGAACTTTGTCAATAGAAACGGTTTAACTTCCTATTTTTTTAATATGTGAGCTAACAAACGCGAAGGAAACTTATAAAACAAAATGTCTGCAAAAATCTCCCAGTACAAATTTCAAATCTGAATAGATAAAATAAGTTACTGTTATAAGGCTCATAAGCAGTTTCTTTTGGTTAAAATAAAAGTGAAATAAATCAAGTAAGAAAAAAATGCAATACGTTATAAGGCATTTTTTCCCATAATATGTTGATATCTATTCAAAGGAAAATATCCGTAAGACATCAATTACGGTAACTCGCTTAAAACCTTTCTTGCTCAATTAACGAGTCTTGCTCGTTTTCCTATACATCGCTGTTAAAAGCTATTAATAGCACCTGCTATTATGATTGAATTTAAGACACCTTTCAGGAAAAATATTAATAAACAAAAAATTATTTTTACTTGATTTGGGTGTTATTCATTTTACCAGTATCGTATATCCCGTAGCATCATTTTTTTTAAATTCAAATGACCTAACCACAACAGATTTTTCAAAACTTTACTTTAAAATCACAACTTTTATTTTCTGTATATTCATAATTCTTATTGATTAAAGTCTGAAACTGGGAATATTTTAAAAGAGGGTCCTATAGATCTCATTGAGGGAAGGGAAAAAAACGCATGTTATAGGGTAGACCTACCAATGAATGAACCCTGGAGTACAATTTGATTTTGAAAAAATTATAACACCGATAAAAACTGAAGCATTTGGCTCATAACAGTAAAAACAATTTAATTTTAAAATGTAATTATTTTTGAAAAAATGGGAAACTTTTACAGTTGGGCCTCAGGATTCTTGGTTGGTTGAAATGAAGAAAGTCCAACGACCCTGTAAATAAACCCGTACAATCATTGAGAAAGCTTTTTTTTTTATTGAATGAGTAAATGCCTTTTCTGCAACAAAGCAACAAGACAGTAAGATAATTTGATAAAGCAAAATTAGCAACTGATTTCATACACGTGTTTCGGAATTTCAAGGAACCCTTTTTTCCATGGGAAAAAAGCTAGGAAGCTACTGTTACTAATTCATCAACGATAAATCTTTGGAAACCATATTTTACTTTTTAAAAATAATAAAATCTCTTCATTCGCTGGTCAGTCTACCCTACATCTGACATGAATCTTCATTCATTTTAAAATTAAACTTATTATTTTGAAATGAATACAGTATTTTCTATGATTCTGATTAAGTTTCAGAACCAGATATGCCCTTTATCAATGTATCCCCATTATGTACCACAGAACATTTTTTAAAGAGTTTTTGTTTCACTCTTTCACTTTTATTTATTTATTTTACTTTCCGGAACGTTGAAATATTGTGATGTGTACTAAACGAAGTGGAAGAAAAGTTTCATAATGATCGGAGTGCACGCAAATGTGAAATGAATGAGGAAAAGAAGGCGGTGGTATTTTTATTCCTTAGCATCAGCGTCTGGGTTATTGATGATGTAGAGCCAAAGATTCAGTAATACGTATAAGTGAAGGTGATTCTAGAAGTGTCGGGTCAAATTAGTTTTCCTGGTACTGTATTCAACACGCTGTGCCACAATTCTTTCCGTGTCACGTGAATGGCAGACGGATAGCTGGTGTGTACAAATTTATTCTTCTCAAACTAGTTCAATATATGTACAGATATACAGTTACATTGCGAATATTTCTTTTTATGACGTGAAAAATATTCGTTGATATTTTTACTAGAGTGGAATTTGTTTTCTAGTAGTAAAATATACGAAAATCGTAATTAATGATCAATTTCAGAGAAAAGTTAACTTTCCAAAGATGAAATTGAAGATGGCAGAAGGAATGTAAATAATTTTGATTTTTAACATTTTGATTGTTTAAAATCTTGTATAAGAAAATAATGAAACACTCAAATATCAAAAGTAGCATTTTAGGAATTACATTTTTTTTTTTTTCATGTTTCCCGATTTTAAATTGTCCTAAAAAGTGGAGTATGTGAAAATACTCGTGACTAAACTCTTGAGGCGTATTTAAAATTTTTTAATGCGTAAGAAACATAGAGGCCTAAAAATATCTCTGTACAGTTATAATTTAATGGAAGTTTTTCTTTTTTTTTGCTCTCATTTTAAAGTAAAGGAGGATCTGAAGTAATTGAGATCAATGCTCGAAAACATAAGAAGAAATTTTACCATATATCTATAAAAGCAGCGCGATAGCTTTTTATCTGTCTCATTTTACTTTTTCGTTTTTGAAAACAAGAATATCTAGGAGTAATAAAGCAAATAACAGTCTGAAGTTTTTTGAAATAAATTTTACAAAAACATATATGAGGTAGTGAGAAGCAAAGGGATGCAAGTGGCAAAATTAAAAATTTTGAAACATCCAGTACAAATGGTAGGTGAATCTCTGCTCTGTCTTGAGGCAAGAGATTGCACTAGTAGCCCTGGTAGGTGCTGTTACACAGCATGCATTAGAAAAAAAATTTCAATGAAAGCCTACAAGGACCCCTTTAAACGTATTTTACTTATTATTTGAAATGTCCACTTACATCCCTTTGCCTCTCACTGCCTCATTTGTACTTGTTATCTTCAAATTTTTAGATTTGTCACTTGCATGCCTTTGCTTTTCACTGCCTCAATTGTGTTAAATATTACTGTTAAAAAAAAAAACCCTGATAACTACACATTGTCCTTAAAATCGAATACGTTTCTATGAGTTCAGAACAAAAATTCAATGAAAGCCTACCTAGGATCTGATCTTTAAACGCGTTTTTCTCGAAATTTAAAATAGCCCACTTTCACCTTTGCTTCTCACTGCCTCATATATCATCACTATCAGTAAAACCAATCATGTCCATGTATTTGGATCTACGATTTCGAACATACATTAATATTGTTGAGGATGCTTTCCTTCTTTTTTTTTTTTTTTGAAAAAAGTGAAAAAATATTATGCTCCCTCGATGTGGAAACAAACTAAACAAATCTTTAAAGTAAGCATGCAAATTTCTATATATAATTTTCTTTCTTCTTTTTTGTGAGAAAACAATTAACTGTCCTAAAGGGGTTAAAGAAATGAAAATTTAGAAAAAAAAAACAGATTTTTTTGCAATCATTTCACTAATCTTGAGCAACGTAATGACTATATTTCATTTTTGTATGAAAAAAAAGAAAAGAAAAAAAAGAACATTTGCGTAATTGATCATAAGCTGAATTATCCCATTCTTAAGGCAACAACAAAAACTGAAATATTATTTCTAGTGGCATTTAAAACATTAATCATTTGAAATACTAAATGTCTTAGTAGCTCGTGTTTGTGAAGTGAAGAAAAGAGCAATCTGTCACAGAAACTTTGTTTTCGGACGCTGAACTTTTTCAGTGAAAGATATTGCTTTACTAATAATTCTTCACTTCTTGTTATTATATGACATAAATACATCATCTCATAATCTAAACAATTTGTTGCAAGCGAAAAAAAAAGCATTAAATGGAGTGATTACTTTAGTGCTGATTTGTTACAATATGTCTCTTTTTAACAAGGAAATGATTTATGTCTTAAAATAATGTCCAATTACGTTTTAGTATTTCATAGGATTTTAATTTCATTACTGTGTACAAGCGTCTCTCTTATAACACGGTACTTAACAACACGGTTTCGATATTACACAGTACGGAACTTAAATTTAATACTTCAGGGTTTTGATATCACACGAAAGTTATGTTTAAAAAAGATGGAATTTCATTTTTGTCTAATACATTCTGTTAATGTTTGATAATAACTCTAATAAGCTATTTCTTTGTTTTTATGAAATTTGATTTCGATATCACGTGGTACGCATTAATTGATTCACATTATTTCTATTAGAGGCGGGCAATGTCGTTCTTTTTAAGGATCCGTTTATCATAGGATCGTTCATTCTTTTGATCCATTCATTCAACTCGTTCATTTGAACGACTTCGTTCATTTAAAAAAGTTGAAGCTGATCTCTCTTCACGATATGCTCACGTATACTCAAAATGTTTCATTATATCAGCAATATTTTTTGAAGTAAAATTAACGAAAATTATCTAAAAGTAAGAAAATATGTCTATGAAATATTAATCAAAAAAGTTTTTGTTAGTTTAGACGTATAAAACTATTATAGTTCATTTTGTAAGATATTTCTGAGTTGCCGAATGGTAAGATATGTTTCCCACTCCAAAATTCGTAGGCTCCGTTTCAGCATGTAACAAAATTAAGTAATTAAATTTTTCCAGCTACAGCACTGTAAATATACAAATAGTATTACCAATAGACAATGTATAATGAAAAATGTAACAATAAATATTTCGGTAGCTCAGCCGGAGTACCAGATAACTTAGTTTTTAAAAAAAAAAAGACTCACCTTAAATATTAGGGAGCTTCAAAATTATTCCACAGTACCGATGAGAACAGAAAAGAAAAACCACAAAACTTGTTTAAATGGGGAAAAACATTAGACAGTAATAATCCTTTTTAAAAATCTCTGGATATATAATGTAAAATAAGCGACTTGGAAGTCGCCAAGCAAGTTAAAAATAAAGTTAAATCGAAGACTAAACAAATTCCGAAACGTTACTGATTATTTCCATGTACATTCCCACTTACATTCTTGAAACTTACTTGAAATTCTGTCTTAGCTTTGGCCGTGTACTCATTACTGAAACTTTCTTGATAAATCAGGAAGGTGACAAGCTAATACATTTACCTTACGTAAATTTACTCTGAAAGTTTCAAAAACAAGACTTGTGTGTGTTTTGAACGAGAATGTTTCTGAATTCTTCAGGAGGCTTCTATGATAGTTTTAGGAAGGTTACTGATTTTAAGAGAGGAACATTCCTGTTTTCTACCAGATATGTTACTGGCAGAAATTGGGCAGATCAGCTGCCCATTATTTTCCAGGAACATTTCTGAATTGTTTTTAAAGTGTGGATGGTAGTCGATAGAAATGTTATAGAGGACAAAAGGATAACAAGAAGAGTGATAAAGGATATTTTTAGAAATAATTTTGGGAACAGAAAGAGTAAGAAAGACTTTAATAGCAGGACACAAACCATTACTAATGGATACATTTGAAAATTGCAAATGAACTGCAACAGTTAATGAAAAATGATGAATAAAGCAGAGAGTAAAAAAGTTCGAATGAACATAATGTACTGGTAGAATCCATGTCAATTTAACCAGCGACTTACCTCGATGATCTCAGATTTTTTTGATTTTGCTCAAAAAAATTCCTGGACTGAGATACAGTCCGCTAAAAATGGTGACCCTGTCATCATTTCTCACTTGCGACTTTCGACAAAATCTTTAAAGTACATTAACTCAAAATTGCTACAATATATTTTGCTGTGGTTTGTTTTATTTAAAAGATTATTTTTTCTTGTTTAAAAAAAATGCAAAATTTTGAAATATGTGTTTCAGTTTTCTTTTCACTGTCTTTCGGAAAAGAATTTAAAATCATTTCTTTAATTGTTTTCAAAAATGCCAATTTTAAATTTTTAATTTTTTTTCTGTTTATTAGTACCATTGATCACTACATCCTCTGTAAAGGAGAGTATTCACTTTTTCGTTTAACAGGTTTTAGAGGCTTTGAAAAAAATGAGGATTTTTAAGGAACTCTTTACGTAAAGCTAGACCTGAAAATTCAAAATTTTATTCTGCAGCAAGGGGCCAGAAAACAATTTTTATTTAGCTATATAGCGAAATTTTCATGATGAGTCTCCTCTTTATCCAGGAATTTTATTTTTTATGAAAACAAGAACGCAGTCTCCAACCGATTTGCTGTATTTCCCCGCGCAACCTTTCAGCGTAGCGTCAAATGAAATGTTTAGCGAAGTGTGTGTGTGCGCGCCATCTTGTTCTCATTAAATTCAATATCCTGAACAAAATGGAGGCTCAAAATGAAAATTTCGCTACATAACTAATTAAACGGTGTTTTCTGGACACTTGCTGCCAAATAAAATTTTGCATTTCCAGATCTTCCTTTACGCAAAGAGTTCCTTAAAAATCTTCTATTTTCTTTTCTCAAATTCCTTTTAAATCTGTTAAACAAAAAAGTGGAAGCTCTTCTTTTCAGAGAATGTAGTGCTCAGTGTCACTAATAAACAGTAAAAAAATATAAAAAATTTAAATTGGCATTTTTGAGAAAAATTAAAGAAATGATTTCAAATTTTTTTCGAAAGGCAATGAAAAGAAAACTGAATCACATATTTCAAAATGTTGCATATTTCTTTAAACAAGAATAAATAACTTTTTAAGTAATATAAACCGCAACAAAATCTGTTGTACCGTTCCTGAGATAATGTACTTTAAAGATTTTGTCGAAAATCACAAGTGAGAAATGATGACAGGGCCGCCATCTTTGCCAATCTATATCTCGGGTTCTCGTTAATGGAATTTCTTTGGGCAAAACGAAAAAACACGTATTTCTTACTTTTTTGTGAATTTTAACATATATTAAGTTCAAAAAATGTTGATACCATCAAGATTACCTCCTGGTTGAATTGACGTTGATTCTACCTACTGCAATGAGAAAAAGGAAATTTGAGTTAAAAATTTGAAGATGAATACTATTTAAAAAATTCGATTTTATTGCAAGAGCATCCATAAAATGTTCCAAAATGCTCACCGTTCAAAAGAACGGTCGTTCATTTTTTTAAGTGAACGAACGGATCCGTTCGTTTTAAGTATTCGTTCTTTTTGACCCGTTCGTTCATGAACGACACATCTCTAATTTCTAAGTCTCGTATAACACTGTTTCGATATAACACGAAACACGGTTTTGATACAACACGATATCTATTGAACGTGACTTTTACTATGTACATGATTAATTAGTGTAAAAAATAAGTTAGAAAGTTATTTTTAAAAAAGTCTCCTATAACATGGTTTCGATACTACACGGAACGATTTAACCTTGTTATACGAGAGACGCCTGTACTGTCCGTTCTCGAAAGCGAAGACTACCACTCAGGACAGATTCCATTTCAAAAAAGGGGGCGATAGGTTGAGGATAGGCACTTACCGCTCTCACTTGTTGTCTTTGAACACGTTATTTTGCACCTTTTACTTCTGGGTTTCCCTCTCTATTTTGATAAAATCACAGCAGACCTGACGCATGCGCAAATATTCGCTAAGTCTCGGCTTAGGAAAACAAACAGTATTTGCTATTTAACAACTCACAAGCTAAAATGAGAAAACTCAATAATAGTGACATTCAGTAAGGTGTTAAACATAAGGTTCGCATTTCTGAAACTGCTTAAAATAAAGGTTAAGTTTTGGACATTATTTTAAAAAATAACAATGTTAATCAAAATTAAACGAGTTAATTAGTAACTAGCGGTGTCCGCACGGCCTTGCCCGTGGCAGTAAATTAAAAGGCCATTTACTTCGGCTGTATAATTTTGTTTTTCAAAATATTTACGTATTTTCGGTCGATCGAAAATTTGCCTCCACTGACTACCAGATGATTAGCCTTTTTTACGTCAATATTTTTTGCGAGATAAAGGCAAAAGGGAACAAAAACCAAGTTTGCATGTAACGTATAGCCCAGTATTGTTGGTGCTCGGTGTAAGTGTCAAAGACGTCGAATTCATCGGAAGTGGGGAGTGCAGTAGACACGATAAACAAATCAAGATTTCTACAATGTGCACCTCATCTGAGAGTTAGCCACCAGTTTTCAATTGAAATTTATTTCTTATTGCAACCAGAAATGCCGCGTCGCGGGGGATAAAAACTTGTTTCGGTAACGTTTGATTATACAAACCCATGCTTCTCTTGTTTTCAACTGGTTTTGACTTGAACTCATTCAAGGTCCAGTGCCAGCAAACTTGAGCTGCACTGTATTCATGAACACTTATCACTGAATTCGGCACATAATTTACGGCTTCAAATTTGTTGACATATCAATTAGTTTTGTTAGTTTTCTTCAAATGGAACCCAATTTATGACGTCACTTTTGTCCCATTACTTTCGTGACTTGAATACCACTGTAAGCTTTTTTTTTTTTTTTTTTTTAATTTAACTTCGTTAGAACGGGTCGGGAATAAGGAAATATAATATTTGATCTAAATGCATTCAATAAATAATGAATCTTAACACAAAACCGCAAATTGTATAAACTCTAAACGAAAGACAAAATAAACATTTCTTCCAGTTTAATGTTTTTATTATTTAAAAGAAAATGTTAGTGTTGCACATTGTAAATTCTGTACGCTTGTAAAAAAATTGTATCGCGGGTCTTGTTCGACGGGAAGCTTTTTGCTCACCAAGCAATCACTTCACTTTGAAAAGCTTCCCGCCAAACAAGATAAACAATTTAAAAGATCTATCCATATTTCTGAGGAGTTGAAGGTGGGAGGAGGTTCTAATGGAAGTAGCTGTGATGAAAAAGGAGAAGAGGGAGGATGATAGTTTGGCAGCTACTTGGCGGGCAAAATAGATATCATAACTTTTTATGGCTGAGGGTTTTTGGGTTTAGGATGCAGGTTTTCTTTTTTGTGCGGAAAAGTTAAGGTTTTCTTGGAGGGGAAATTTTAACAACAGGGTTGTTTTTGATGAGATATCAAATCTTTTTGCAGTGATATTATTACTTTGTCTGTATTTTTAGAATTGAGAACTTCAAGTCAGAAAATTTTCAATTGAAACAACGCTGTTTTGTGTCTTTAAGGAACAATATTGGCTAGTCTAATTTTAAGTCAAGTTATTTTCTGACTATTAAGATTCTCTGTTCATTTTGCGAGAATTGGGCGGTTTAAATTTTATTGCAATCCTTGTATCCTCTCTGTTGCAAAGAAAACTTCTTGGATAATAAAATACTATATTTTAAATTATATTGTTTTCGAGTATTTTACAACTACGCAATAAATTCTATTACAGTTTCTTGATTTGACAGATTATTCAACATTTTCATGAAGGTTTCTTTAAATGTCTTACAGCTTGAGGGCTATTTTAATCTAGCTTTTCATTTTTTGTTTAATTACATTTTTTCTTAAATCGTGTATTATTTTACGTTTTTTGGGATAATTTTAATTGTTTGGTGATATATCTTTTTCTTGATAGAAGTCTTTGTCTTGTTTAATACCTAGTTTTGTTTAAAAGTTCATTTAAAAAACGAAATAACGCATGTTATCAATAAGCAAAAAAAGAAAAAAGAACTAAGCCATTAAATATTTTAAATTTGAATGTGTCAGAAGATCTATGCAACTTTACTCGATGTCAAATCGCGGATATCCCAAATTTGCCATAGCGAATGCGCATGTTGCGCGCGGACTAAGCTCATTAAAAGTCTTGCTTAAATTAATTGCAAAAAACTTTTTCAGCTAACAAATTACTGCAAAGCACGGATATCCACACACGTATTTCATATATTTTCAATTCATTATGTGTTGTTTGTAAAAAATGCATTAATTTAGAAAATAAGCAAACCAATAAAAAAGTGCTATTTTTCGCTTTCAATTAAAAAATTATATGTGCCGTATTCATATGCGTACAGTTTCATATAATTTGTCACGTAAAATATTGTAATGGTTTAACCCCAGTTTCGCGCCGACATTTAAAATTTCTTCCCTCCATAAATATATCAAAACTGAAAAACAGGGGGAAGGAAATTTGGTATCGGCAAAACTTTGGGGGGGGGGAGGAAAGCATTCTAATCTCATTCATTAATTTGTTTCTCTGCTTAAATATAAAACAAACAACATGGAATCTTAAAAACAGAAAGCCCGATGAACCAAGTCCGCGTGCATGCGCAGTCGCTGTGGCAAATTTGTGATATCCGCGATTTAACGTCTAGTTGCAACTGTTGGATATGTTGTAGTCTTGATTGAATTTCATTTCCTAAGACAACTTTGGAAAAACTGTTAGATCTGTTCTAACCTTGTAATTGAAGTCCGAGATAAACAAACCCTATGAGCTGAGAGTAAGTACATAAGAATTTAGGGAAAATTAGTGATTTTCAAATTTCAATTACTCCGGCCCATGATGTCCCTTTGGGGTTGAATTTTTGTCTACGTACTCAATGGCCCCCCAAGAATATGTATACAAAAAATCATTACCGTAGGCCCCCGGGGGGCTGTGATAGAGCCCCGGGAAGGTACAATTTGGGGGGTAAAAACGAGGGGGGAAGGGGAGGGGGGTCAAATGGCACAAAAGGCACATCAGTAGGACATAAGGAATGTGTTTGCGAAATTTCAGCTTGATTCCTTTTTTCGTCTGGGCTGTAGCCCTGTCAAAGAAAGCGAAAACTTTTTTGAACAGCGATTTTATAACTTTAATACCTCCTCCCCCTGATGGTCCAGGGGATTGTATTTTGGTTTACGGCGTCAAGAGCCACTAGAGATTGAGTCTACCAAAAATCAACTCCGGCGGTCTTCATGGGGCTGAGATAGAGGGGTGAAAAACCCAAAAAACCCGAATTCGTTCTGTGGCGGTGGATTTGCTTCTGTTGGCTGCTGCGTTTGGTTTCCTCGGCGGGGCGGGACGCTCCCGCGTCCCGTGATTTGTTGGTAATGTGACCATGCAGTCACATCCGCAATACTTTTGAAAAATATTTTTTAGAAAGTCGATACTTTATTGAATATAGTTCCTCAATACATTATGATATAATACCGTATTTTTCAATAGCTATGTTATTCGTTCTTATTTAATAAAATGTAACTAGTTCGCATTTTAGAAAATCTTTTCTGGTTTACTTTATCATCAAATTATTGAAATCTTAGTAAGAAACTGAAAGTATGGTCGAAATCAGAAGTAAATAATTTAACTGCACTTGCACTGGGTAGTTTGAAAAAAAAACTTTACCTGATTTAGATATATCCATAATCACAATAACTAATGTTATATTGCATATCATAATATCGAATAAAATTATTTTGAGTGGTTTGAACCCTTAGGTGCACCATTAAAAGTTAGTTACAGTCACTCTTTCTATACAGTTATCTAAAGAAATCCTTTCTACCAGCCACGATTTTTCGTTTGTGGCAGATTTCGTCGTACAGTACAAGGGCTGCCAAAGTCTGAGAACTTGATGAGTAATGATTTTTGCTTCGGTAGGATTTTGTGTTTTTCTTTCAGGCACTTTTCCTTTTCTTCGATCTATCAAAGAATTGGCGTCGTCTTGCTGATGGAATCTTCATCTTATTCTGAGAAGGATAAATGGACGTTCAATCTCTCAGCATTATATGAAGCTTTATTCTTTCAATTTAATGTCCCAATGAATATGTACTTCAGATATCCATTAAATGGTCGTTTTAATTAAATGTGCTAACTATTACGCCTAACTAGTAGATAATCTTTATTTATTAATTTCGTCGTTAATCAATAACTTAATTATTATAAACAATATTTCTGATCTCTAGGATATTTAATTAACTAAATTATGTTACCAATGTATAGGTCTTCGAAAAGAGTAAAGCGTCCTCATCCCCTTCTCAATTAAGCCTTTTATTAAAACCTTCTCAACAGCGCCCAGTAAAAATCAAGTCTGGGGTTTTATAAGTACCCCACTTGAACGCAGGTACATCATTCAAGGGGAGGGCAATAGGAGACAATTGCCTACCCTGGTTTAAGCAAATTAATGTATTTACAAGTATGCAGGGAATAGGTGTTATTGATTGTAGAGGTAATATATTGACTTTCGCCTCTCCACCCCCACGATATATATTCCTTGTGAAGTGCAGGGACGGACTGTCCCGCGGCCGATGCGCTTTCCCGCCTATGCGCCCTCAAATCTGAACACCTTTTATTATTATTAGTTTTTAACTTTTTTAATTTATTTATTTATTTTAAATATTTATTTATTTTTTGTTGCAACTTCCTTTTTTTCGCTAACAAACTTGTGCGATTTCACTTCGCTTCTTTTTTCGTTTCTTTAAACCCGTAATTCTGTGTAACATTGGTTTTTTTTTCCTTTCTTTTTTTTTTCACCTTTTTATTTTTTGTGCTCTTTGGATGCCAAGGTTGGCGCCCTCTTGCGGGACCCAGTCCGACCCTGGTGGAGCGTATCATAATTCTGCTGCATAAAATTACGCTTGCTTATAAATTTTAGAAAAATATGCACCGCTAGAGTCGAACTTATATGAGGGATGTTCCCTCCAAGTAACTAGATTAATCGATCGATAGCTCTTAAATAGCTGTTACACAAAAACCCTTTACTATCTACCTCATAATATTCCTTATATACAGGAACTGCTACTACTTATGCAGCTTCTAGTTACTTTTAGATGACATCAGAATACTACAAACAGCTTGACAATATCATCCCTCTGAAGTCAGTAACATCGAAGACACGTTTATGTTCTTAGCAACAATGATGAGCTCGCCGATGTGTATAAGTTTAGGCTTGAGGAGTCCGTTCACGTTTTTCCACTGCCATGTCCATTTGCGCTGTGATTCTTTGACTCCCTTCTTTCTTCAGAAATGTCCCATTTTCCTAAGCGAGGATACGACTCTAATGGGCTTATCTTGGAAATGAGCTTTAGTTTTCTACTTCATCGCAGGAATTGCCGCCTGAAAAGGAGAATTCTGGCACACGCACTAGCTACTGGTTTTATCTACATTTTTATGCATATCTAAGCTTCCAAATGTGACTATCTTTTTATATTCTACATAAATTGGTCTGCCTGTCTTATGATCAGCTTATTTACCAGTAAAAACCTAGTCTTGCTTTATTTATTTAATTTATATTTCTACTCAGCATGAGTATTTATACTCTATATCTATCTATTAAACTTTTCCTATCTGTTAATGCTCGTATCCATTTTTATTCATAGGTAGATTTGCCTTTCTAGATCTATGTGTTTAATATTGAGCTTTTATACGTCTGTGAATTTTTTGTTGAATGTTATCAACGTATATACTTTTTTTACAGCTCAATTTCCAATTACGTATTTTTTTCGCCTCAGATGTAAGTTTTTTTTTTTAAAACTATTCTACAGCAAAACACTAAAAATATCATGCAAAAATATTTAGTAACTATTATATAATAATTGTTATTTTGTTGGTCGATTTTGATGTAATTATTTTGTTTTATAACTTTTTATAAAAATTTACATATTTTGCATTCAGTGGGCTACTTAAGAACATAAGATTGCCTTAACATGAGGCTGCTTTCGTTTTTGCTTTCTTTGTATTTTTATGACTTCTTCATTTTCATTCATTTTCTACCACGAATATTGGCGTCGGCAGCATCTGACTGCACTGCTAGCAATCTAGCACTATATTTTATTGCAGAATACAAAATAATCAAGTGATAATTTGATTTTTATTCCGTTATTACTGTTCGAATAATGCACAAAATTAAAAAAAAAACATCATTCTGAGAACGACGCGTTTAAAGGTTTAAAGGAAGACATTTGGAACTGGAAAAGAAATTTAGAAAAAATCTTGCTACTTTTTTATTTGAGAATTTTTTCTCCAAACTTGATGTCCCCTGTTAGCATATTTTAAGTGAATAAAAAATAATTTCAATTTTTGTTGATTTGAACAATTTGAAATTTGTAGGTATACCTTAGCAACTATTGATAAAAGTATATTAAAAAGGGAAACACGTAGTGTTTAATAGTTAAAATTTAGTCTTAAGTGTAACGGAAAACTCCCCAGACGGGTGGCAACCTAGGCGGTCCCCCCCCCCCTCGTAGTGACACCGCTGATACATATATTCATTTAAGCAAAACAAGAAATAGAAAATGCCAAATGTCTAAATACAAAAACCACAGCATGCAAGGAGATAAAATGAAAAAAGTGAACAAAAAAACTGATGCTTCGTTAGGGGAAGACCAATCAATTAATTCACAAGGCCCTTTCTATTTAGCAGGAGGGAAGGTCCTAAAAAGATGCTACCTTCACCGAGAGACTTAAAGAATAAATTGAACATAATGGAACAAAATAACTACCGTAAACCGGGGTTACTTTGATACAGGTTTCGCATATTTTGTATTGTAGCACCCTCATTTTTCAAAGTATTTCAACAATTCTTGAACCAAACGATAGTTTAACATCTCAGCTTTAAATTGCCGTTTAAAATTCTTCGATATATTGAATAGGGAGGGAGGGGGGTCATTTCTTTTTTAAATTAATGTTACCCCATCATCCGGGGTTACTTTGTAACAACGTGTTTTCTCCATCTGAAACGAATGTTTCGGTGGTTTGTAATAAAGTTACAGCATCCAAAAAATAGCCTGATTTTTTTTTAATAACAAAATTCAATTTTTCCATTTTTTTTTTTTTTTTTTTTTTGGGTTTAAAAAGCTGGTTTTAAATGAAAAGTGGTTCTTAAGTCACGTAGAGTGGTTTCTACCACTCTAAGCATGCTCATCTAGCAGGAATCAGGTTTGACTCAAACTAAAAAGAGAGAAATTCATAGGAAACTTTTTTTTTATAAAACATCAGTTGAAAAAAGCTTGAAATCACATCAAGCGTGTTTTTCAAATGTAAAACCACAGCCATCGTAATGTTTTTCTTCATTTCGACAATAAAAAAACATCAAGGTAAATACTTGATTAGAATAAAATAAAACTTGAACTAGAACTTGAAAAGAATCGATTCAAAAATTATAAACGCTCGAAAGGAAATTAAGAATAAGGCACAGAAATCACAACATTTTTAAAATAAATGAGGCACATGAGATATTTCTCATATCGTGAACATTATCCAAGGTGCACTCACAGCAGTCTTTGATCTATGGCTTCAAGTCAACTGAAAACAGTGCATTCTCTCCAGGTATGATCCTTAGGATTCGAATCCTGCAGCAAATGCGGCGAGATTCGGAATTCCCCATGTATCAAAGTTACCCCTTCAACTTGTGTTGTTTTATGTTTTAATTCATAGTAAATCGTAGAATTGAGTTACAGAAATAAAAAAAAAGACAAAATCATCTTAAATAGTTGTGTAATCAGAAAATTACTCGCCCGAATTCAAAAGGTTGCTTAGTTGGTGGCACCAGAAGAGGTTAGGACAACAAACTGAAAACAGCTGATATCACGGATAACACATAAATCAGTGTTGCCAAAATTATTTTACTGGTTCAATCAATTGGCGATGTCAGCGCACTCTGAAAAGTGATTCTTGAAACCCTGACACCACCAAGGGGTCGCCAATTGCAAAATTAAGCCCGCCAGAACGGTTCAAAAATAAAAAACAGGTTTTTATAAAGTTACCCCGTCAGTCTAAAGTAACCCCGGTTTACGGTAACCTGTATACGTGCGGCGAAAAAAATTCACTTTTACTTGAATTTGTATTTGAAATGTATCTCATGTGTTATTATTATTTTATATATATATATATATATATATATATATATATATATATATATATATATATATATATATATATATATATATATATATATATATATATATATATGCGTGTGTGTGTGTGTACTTATATCATATTGCATTTGTGCAATTTAAACAATTTAGATACGTTATTGAATGTTCATTGCGTCAAAATTCATACTGATATTCAGATGACCTTTTCGGATCTATCTCGGAAATTTATATTTTCTTTCTCCATCCATACGTAACTATTTATTATCCATGACTTACATAACTCAATTCATCTATATCTGTGCCGCATTTACATTAATTATGACTAATTTCAGACCATTTTCTCCAAACAAAACACTCTCATTCAAACGAAACTCTTTCTTCTTTTCATCCGCATATTTTATTCAGCCTCTCAAAATGGGAAATTCGCGAAATTAGTTTAGTTTTCCGAGCGGAATCAGAACTTTTTCTAACCCAATCAGATTCAATCTCTAGTGACGTAAGCTGTTCTTGAAGGTTAGCTTATTTCGTGAAAAGTTTTGGATTTGAGAAATTACATTACAGTAGAACCTCTTTCATTCGAGTTAATTACAGCTGAAAGTGGTCGGGACTAACCAACTGTTCAGAATATCAAACATGAAGCTTATAAATCTTATTCATGATTGAAATTGATGCGCTAAAATAGGTTAATATGTATTATTTTTTGTCAAATCAGGTTGCGTTTCTACTTTTTGTTTTTCTTTATAAATCATTTATATTTCTTGGTATAAATGATTATATATATATAAATATATATATATATATATATATATATATATATATATATATATATATATATATATATATATATATATATATATATATATATATATATATATATATATATATATATATATATTGGTCCGCTGAAGAAAAAGTTTTACTCACATGACTCGAGTTAATCAGTTAATCCCACAATCTAGTACAGTACGATATACAGTGGCTCCCAAAAGTCTTCGTACACCTTCGACTTTCAACGAAATAGGCCATAATGCATTGGTTAAAATTAATATTTCGGAATAGATATTTAATTATAAGATCTATGATCTATTTTTAACAAAACTACATGAAAAGTTTTTAAAAAATATTAAAACTTAATTTTTTTAAAATCAAAAACCAAAAAGTGCCGGAAATTTTATCTCACAAAAGTCTTTGTTCACTTTATAAAATGTCTACATATTATTAAATAATCTAACTTTTGATTAAGTTATTAATTAGTAGAATATCATACAGTATTCATAACACCTTTTAAACGTCTGGGAATAAATTTCATTCCTTTTCTCTTTTTTTTGCGTAATTTCTGAGTAAGTGTTCAAACACACTTCGAGTCTTACTATTTCTAGCTCTATTTTCGTTTTAAAGCACTATTTTCGTAATCTATCTCCCAGATATCTATAAATACGTTACATTAAGTTAAAATCTGGAGATTGAGGGGGTATTTTCAAAATTTTAGGACAATTTTCGAGGCACTAGACGCAAACGTTGAAAACCGTGTGCTTCTTATCGTTATCTTGATATAAAACAAAGTTGTTTCCAATAACCAAATTTTTGGCTAAGAGTTCAAAATTGGTTTTTAAAATATTTATTGGAATAGCATGATTCATTATTTCATCAAAAAATTTCAAACTACCAAGTCCTGATGCTGATATGCACCCTCACACTAAAACACCTCCACCGTCCTGATTAACTGATCCAACCAAGTTCTTAAAATTAAGTTCATAATTTTTTTTCTACTTACAATTATACAACAATTTAACCAAAAATGTTGAATTAATTTTTATCTGTAAGTAAGACGTAATTCTAAAACGTTTTGAGCCTATTTATCATTGATTTTGCGACGAACAGCGTAAGCTTTCTGTTTTTCGCACGATCAAGAAAATTTCTGCGGGAAGAGGTCCCATTTAATCCAGCTAATCAGAGAACTTGGCGAACAATTTTAGGTGAAAATTAAATGTAAAATGTTTCATTTAACTCTGCAGAAACTTTTACAGCACTCAAATGTGTATTTTTCATTATTTTTTAACTTTCAATCTCCGGTTACGTTTTGTCAACTTTGCCGGTTGACCTTTTCTTACTTTGTTTTCGGTCCGATTTCTTACTTTAAAGCATTTTATCAAGCACTTTCATATACAAACAAATAAATTAACTACATTAGAGACATTTCAAACCAATTTACCGCTACTGTGGGAAAAAATTCAAATTTTGAACGGTGTTCGCGGTTTTTTACGAATACCATCCATTTTATAGTAATAAGCACAATATTAAGGAATAAATAAACAAAAAGTTAAAGCCAAATGACTTATAAGGGTCAACACAATGCAAAAATATTAATAAAACGGCATATGATAATTTTAAACATGAATTTATTCGAAAATATTTGAGTGTACGATGAATTTTGTGGCGTGTTATTTCTCTGTCTCTTCGTTTTCTGACCCATTTCAAAAAGAAGTCCGTCAATATTTTGAAAAAAAAAAAAACAATGGGTTGTAGTTAGAATGACTTAGGAATGATGTAAAAATATATTGGACTTCAAATTCGAATTCAGTTTCGAGTTATTTTGGTTTTACTAAAAAATTCAAAGTGTACGAACACTTTTGGGAGCCACTGTAGTTGGGTTTAGACCTAAAATTCTAACACAAGAAGTACTGGAGCTCGGCTCCCGTGAGCAGTGGCAGATTTCCGTCCTCCCCTCCGTGACCAGCCCTCCGTGACCGTCGTTTTCTAACACCAATAATATAGAATTGAAGGAATTACTAGCAATCGCTACTAATTTCAGTCAAGTACCTTCCACAAATTTGCTTTAAATTAAGTTTATACATTTAGTGTAGTCGAGGATGGACAGCGTTACTCACTTTTTAATTTGAACCTAAATTCACCCCTCCCCCCTTTTTTGAACTTTAATAATTTTTGTATTTCTATATGTGTCTTCCAACCTTTTTCTTCCATGGACTACACTATACTAGTATGATAATACATTGCTATAACTTGGAACAGTGGTTTCCATCCCTTGGGGCGATAGAGCCCAAAGGGGAGATTTGACACTTCAAGGGGGCGATGAGTTCGTGAGGGGCGATAGAGGGCGATTAGTTTTTGAAAGACAAAATAAGGGGGAAAGGGACTCCCTGCCCCCCTACATGACGGGTTTAGGGGGAGGAATGGCTTTTACAGTTTTCAACCGCCACCCCCTTGAATAGACAGTAAATCCACCCCTGCCCGTGACCTGTGATCTTCCACGCAAGTTAAGCCCTGTCCTCGCTCTGATGAGTTTTATATCCGATGGTTTGAAGGTTAAATGATTCTATTTGTTATAAATAAGAGTGAGGAAAAACAGTGTGAGTTGCCGATTACGTTTATTGGCACTATGCCAATATAAGATTGTCTCGTCTGTCAACCCAAACATAAATTAGATCGCCCAAGGTCAAGCCTTTTTTAACCAGAGTCTGACTAGTATCGCTGCACACGAAGATGCTAAACACCACTAAAAACACAATGTACAAAGTATTAAAGCTTAATTCTTACTGACGTCACTTAGAATATTGCATCCCACTTTTTAAATACTGAATTTGTTACATTCGTATTAACGAGTGCTTGTACAATAAAGTTGAGTGAGGTATTAGTGAGTTCTCTTTAAATAGAAAGAACAGGGAAAATAGCTCGGATCGTGTCTGTAAGTTAATTAACGAAAAGAGATCGTAAAAAAGGAGCACACATTTTACCAGGATATCTATTAAGCGAATTTTGATCCTTGAACCTAACAGAATTATAAAATTAGTCACTCAAAAAATGATAACTTTGCATAAAAGGTTTAAATTTTCCTTGTGCTACGCATTTAAATTAACTTTCTCCGATAATATATAATATTGTTCTCTGACTTCTCAAGGCTTCTTTAGAGTCGTTACGTTCAAAAATCCTTTTGTCTCTAAACGTCAGTGTAACTTAGAAAGCATTCGAATTAATTTTATCTAATTACTACAACTATTTTGTTCTTAAATATTTTTAACTATGTAAAACATCGTTGCTCACTTATGCTTAATCAAATGAAATTTGAGAATAAAAGATTCTTATCTTCCTCATGGAATGAATTTGCATAGGTGGAGATTTTAATGATCGAATTTTATGTTTTTTTGAAGAATTATGAAAAGTGATACTAGTTGAGCTGAAATAACGAATTAAGTCCATTTATAAAACTAGAATAAATAATTAGATGTGTTTCAGCAACTGATACAATCAATATCTGATTGAAAGTAGTATCAATAACTCAAAAAAAAGGTTAGTTAGAATTTCTTGTAGTCGTTTTGATGATATTAAAACCGTGTAAAAATGTATTTTCGCTTTTTTTAAATACTGATCTCTCCTACTATAGTACTCCTCATTCAGTAGCTCTAGCTATGAAAACAAAATGTTTTAAAATAATTTGATTTGATAATACAAAAGCATACATTTTAAATAACTCTTGTGAAGCGAAGTATAGTAATGGAGTATTAGTTATAACTAATTTTGTACTAAAATATCAACAATTGAAAATTTGAAAAATCTTTTCAAAATTGAAAATAATCACTGTTTAGTTTTTGGTGATGCAGTCGAATGTTGTTCTAGCGAAAACAGTTATAGCATATGATCTGTTATAACGAAGACTCCTGAGGTCTAAAAATTATAATAAAATAAGGTTAATGTAAGTTCGCTATCATGACGTTTCGCTACAGAAAGCTGGTTTCGCTGGTCCCAACTTCGTTAAAACGGGATTCGACTGTATAGTTAGTAAAATTATTTAAATAACAAGTCTTAAAATGAAACGTTTGATTTAGAGAGGATTGAAATACTACAGCAAAAAACAAAACATACTTGTCTTCATTTTATTATTTTGACTAACTACTAAGCGTTTGTATTTATTTTGACTGACTACTAAGTATTTGTAATAGTATAATTATGTTAAAATTTATCAGATGTTCTTACTAAGGCTTAATTTCTGTCGAAGGAGAGTGAAAACCTTTTAATATTTGAAACTCATTTCCACGTGAAATACTTCTAGGTTTCGTCCAATGTCAAAAAATTGAAAAAGAGCCAATCTCCTTTGAGTAGATCATATGCAAATAAAGCCACTCTTTCATATGGTCATTGCTTATTAACCCATGATAGTTCAATTAGGTTTTGTTTCTAAAACCTTTAGATCACAACAGAGCATTTGCTTAGATGAATGTTGACGTCCCAATCAATGCATAGAGGTTATGCATAATGAGGCTCGATATGACAATAATCTACATAACAACATTCGATGTAACAAACACCGATGTGACAATGTTTTATAGACCATGAATCTATGTCAACAAAATACCAATAAAGCGGAAATTGATGTAACGAGGAACGATATATCAGGACTTTATTGTACGTATAAATACTGTTTCATGAAAACAAAGTATTTATTCAAACATAAAGTTTGGGAAAATGTGTATTTGAATTTCCATTCATGTAAAAGTAACGTCATATGAATAAGAGACCTTTGGCGAAATACATTCTAGAGATAATCAATAGAAATCATTAGTTCCTTTTTCATTAGTAAAGAATAGGCAGAAAATTAATTATTCCTTTTCACTCACTAACGAGTGAAGAATTCATAGAACCAATTTGCTTAATCATGAACGAAACGCAAATGAATTATATTAGATTATCTGGAAAGATTAGTTTCCGAGATTAAAATCAGATGCTATGCATAACGTGAATTCATTCATTGGTATTAATTTTCAAGCAGTTATTGGAAATTTGAAAAAAAAAAACTTTTAAACTTCTGATGTTAGTTTTACATTTTAGTTTCATTTGTTACTTTTATTGCTCTGAAATAAATGGTTATTTTTTCAGTCAAGGATTTTCAACCAACTTTTTTCATACCCTTTGAACATTTTATTATTTTGTATTATTGAATTGTAGTCGTTTTTTTATTACTGAAAGTTTTAAAAAATGTGAAAAAAATAAGAAAGCTCTCCTCAACTGTTTTCGTGAAGTTTTATCCTGATATATAAAGAGAGAAATAAATTGATAGATGTATCGAATTATTTTGTTTGTGCTAATTTAATACTTTGAAAATTACATATGCACTCAGTAACTGTAATCATGTTTGGTTTTGGTCTTTAAAAAATAAATAAAGTTACCTTTATTTCTTAGAATGCCCTAAACTTTTTTTTCTCTTACCAGTAATGCATTACAGTATATTGCGTATGAATGGCCATGTGAGTGAAATTTAAACTGCACTCTGACACTTTTATGAGACAATTTTTTAAATAATAACATTTTACAATGCGACTATTTCACTTGATTCAAAGTATTAAAAAAAAAGAGTTTTTGTATAAATTTTAAACTGCTTTATAAGAACCAATATAGCTTGATTGGTTTTAAATATGCCATGCTTGATTGGTTTTAAATATGCATAACTACGTAAGACAAGAAAATACTATATAATGTGTCCTCCAATATTTAAGTCGCTTTATAATTAGCTATAAATATAGACACTAAAAGAACTAAAATCTTAAAATTAAACTATTTTTAGGGACCAAATATTATTTTTTAGATTTGTATGAAAGGATGTCGGAGGAGCAGAATTCTTATTAGCAAACTGCAAATTCAATAAGTAGTTCCGATTTGCAAACTAAATAAATCAGAGAAGATGTCGCCAAACGTTTTGAAATGTTTACCAGTATGCAATTTTCCAAAACTACTAAAGAAATAAATCAGCATTCTACATATTTTTATATAAACTACTCAACAATAAAATCCCTGCTTTTTCTTAAAACCTCCTCGAATTTAAAAGAAACATTTTTATTGTTAAAATAAACAAGAAAAATAAAAAATAAAATTTTCGCCATTTTGAAATAATGAATCTTTTGTTAAGTAGTCAATTAGAAATTCATTTTATTTCGAAGTTCAAAAGCAGGCTCAGACTTTAAAAATAGTATCAGAACTTCTTGTCAAATCGTTAATTCGTGGCTTAATACGAAAACATTTTTTATCATTATTAAGTTCAAACGCTTGACAATATTACAATCTTGCTGTTAAAAACGTTTTAAACAAAAAAAAAAAAAAAAAAAAAACTAAAAACTCCATATTGCTTTAATGACCATACCACGCAAGTCTTGAGCCTATCTGTTTGAGAATTTAATGAATAGCCAGCGATGAAATAGATAATTAAAAGTTATAAAATTTTTGCATTTTGCAAAAATCTTTAAAATGTTATTAAAAATAAGAGTACAGGTATCTTTCGTATAACACGGTTAATTCGTTCCGTATAGTATCGAAACCGTGTTATACAAGAATTTTTTTATCAATTTTTTTTTTTACTCATTTTTTAACCTAATTAATCATGTACATATCATAAACCATGCCAATGTGTACCGTATTATATCGAATCCGTGTTATACGAGACCTTGAAATAAATGTAAATCAAGGAATGTGTACCGTGTCATATCGAAACCAAGTCATAAGTTGAAAATTTTATAATAGCTGAAATTTCGGCTCAATAGAACATACAAACGAAAACTGGCAACCAGAACATACAAAGAGCCACTGATTTAAAAATGAGAGTTGTTATTAACGATAAAACTTAATTATTTTACATGCCTCAAATTAAAACTGTTATGCATAACAAGAAAAAACTTTATTTGCTTTTCTTTCTGTAGTAAGAACAAAAAAAAAAAAATTCTATATAAAAAAAAATCCTGAGCTTTTCTGTAGCAATAAAGTTCGTCTGAGCAACAACAACAAAACAAAATTTAGAATAAAATAAATAGAATTATTCTATTTATTTTGTTCTTAATTATTTTATTTCATATTTTGTTCCGACTACATTTTTTATTTATCGTTTGCCAAATTTAGCTCATGTTTAATCCTAATGTTATTTTCTTACAATGCATTGGAAACAAAATAATATTTACCTTTTTACTTTTAGAACGCTGATGAGAAAAATCAGGTATGTATTTAAAATTAAAAAGTTAGTGTAATATGGGGAACCCAAACTTTTGAGCTTAAGACAGACAATTTTTCGTAAAAATTTCATAAAAACAAAGTAAAAACTTATTACAATTGTTATCAATACATTTCTTAACAGTGTATTGAACAAAAATTAAATTCTTTGTTTTAAAATTCTTGTTACATCCAAACCGTGTAATTATGAATTAAAGTTTTGTACCGTGTAATATCGAAACCATGTTATAATAATCTCAAATTTGGTACTACCATGTAATATCGAAACCGTGTTGTAGAAGTACCGTGTTATACGAGGGACACCTGTATAGTTTTTTACGCGTAACAAAACTTTACATTTTATGTATGAAAACTGCTGCTTGAATTGATTTTTCCTTTTTTTTTTTTCACTTTCAAAAGAAAAAAAATCGAAGTCTACTTTTGATTCTCTTTTACTCTTAATCCCTTCCTTATTTTCTCTATCTCTTTTGCCCCATCTATTAAAACCCAACCCATAATAAACGTTAAGTCTTTTCTTACACTCATAATCTGGAAACTTATCTTAATTATTTTATTGACTAATGTTATTACAACGTCATTTCTGGTGATAGAAACTTTATTACATACTTTGAATGTTTGTCAAAAAAATTTTAGCTAATTCTTTGCCAAAACACTTCATAATGATTCTTTTTCTCTCTCCAGTAAATAAAAAACTAATGAATAAATAATAATCATTTTATACTAGCGATCTTAATAATCAACATAATCATTTTAATTAATCGAAATGATAGTGACGTAAACGCCAATTGTAGCAATTTCGCTGCAAGGCTCAAACTTAATATGGACTCTTTGCTGACGTTTGCTCTTAATTATTTCTCTTGCCTTACTCTATGAAAAACTAACTCATAGATAATAAGCATTTTGTACTAGCAATTCCGTACACTCAATTTGGTAAGTTAAATTGCTAGAAATTATTGTTATGCAATAGTAAATGGAAATTAATTGCACTCATTAAATATTTATAAAAAAAATTAATGTTTGTCTGTTTCTTGGTTGCCAAAGGATTATATGTTTAATGAAGCAAGTGCACTGCATGATCAAGATCTATTTTCAGAAAAGAATCTACGATTGCTAAAAGAAAAGATGGTTTCTGGCTTTTTTGGGAAACTATCAATTGTTATGTTAACTTAGCAAAGCGATTAGAAGAATCAGTTTTTTTTTTTTGTCTTTATATTGATCTAAAAGTTAATGTTGTTCAATTCCCAATCGATCAGGCTATAAAGCAAAATGTGATTGTTTTTGAGACTTATTTATGATAAAACGCATGGGCAATTGTAACCAGGGTAGCGGAGTCGGATGAAAATGCCTCCGACTCTGATTCTTTCACGCTAAAATCAGTCCGACTCCGATTTCAACTCCTACTCCATAAACACTGGCAGAGTTGCAGACTTTGAGGGAAAATGACCGACTCCGATTCAGGGACTTTTAGAGCCTCCGTCTCCGATCCCTTTAAGCTAAAATCAGTCCGACTCCGACTTCAACTTCTTCTCCGTAAGCACTGGCAGAGTTGCAGACTTTGAGGGGAAATGACTGACTCCGACTCTTGAAATTTCAAACCATCGACTCCCGACTCCACAGCCCTTGTTGTTACTCTTGTGAAGGAAAATAAAAAGCTTTCTTCATAATTTTTATTTGTGATGAATATAATATATGCTATCTGTCTTGTCATGTCGACTAATCTATTCATACATAGAAGAGACGACATCAGAAAATGTCATTGAATAAATAACATTTCACAAAAGTCGTATCAATTCGGCTGAGAATAATTCACACTTCAAATTATATTTTTTCCTTTCAAATGTGTGTGTATCCTTTAAAAATACAAAATGAGATTTAGATACTTCTCCTTTACAAAACAAATTTCTAGTGTACATTTTGAACTTAGATAAGACTTAAAAGGCTTCTGAAGCTCTGGAAACAATATTCAAAACATATAAAGAAACGAAATAAAGAACGGAAAATCGGAGCATACGAACAAGGAAATCCTAGCAATTCATCTGTTATGCAGGTTCTTTTTTCTTATTGACAGAATGTGAATCTATCTGAGAATCCCCCATTGTAAGAATTTTCCTCCTTCAACTAAGATTTTTTTTTTAACATCAGCCATAACAAAATGGCGCGAAAGACTAAAAAGACCGAAACGATCTTTTTCTTGCTTTTCTACCTTTTGTAAATAACAAGTCTGTTTATCTGCAGCCTTGAGCGTCGAAGTGTCATTTACTACCTCCTAAAAATGACTCTTTGCCCGAAAAATACATAAAAAAAGAGGAGGAATAAAGGAGGAAAATACACAACGCGAACGTGTAGACACTTTTTTCCCTCTTCCTTTCTCCCCTCAGCGTACAGTGTACTTATTTTCCAAGCGAATTTGCTGCCTGAAGCTATTTTTCAATGCCCTCATCAGATGGTGTTATCAACTTTGTCGTGTTTTCATAGGTTATATTTCGAGTAATTAATTATAGCTGTTCATACATTCGTTGAATAATATACTTCCTTGTGTTACTGACATGAAATGATAAATATTTGTTGATACTTAAAATATCCACATTTTTTACAGAGATAGTGCATATAATTCCATGCTCGTAGGGGTTGATTATTTATAGTCTCTTTCTTCAAGTTTTAAACCGATTACATCAAAAAGTGCGTTGTTGCTCCGAAGGTCTGATAAGTACGTTGAATATATTTAGCATATATACAGTATAATTAACTATAGATGCTCATAGATATATATTGAGTAGAATACTTTTTGATGCTACTGGTATGAAGTAATAAACGTTTATTTACATTAAAATACCATAGTTGTTATGCAGTACGTATATTTTCACTCTTGTGTAAGAAAGAATTATTATCTAATTATTTAATTCTTTTAGATAAAAAAGTAAGTAATTCATTTTGAAGGTCTGATACATACCCTCGTCGATTGTGGTTAACATATACTACCCAAATTCAAAATAATAGAATACTTCCTACTTTTTGGAAAAAAAATTATTCTAGCCAAATATAAGTGCAAATTAGGTATTAAAATGAACGTGCCACCTTTCTTAGACCTTAAAGTGTGCATTTCATTTCAAATATACTCAATAAACAATAATCTTAGACAGAATAATATAAAAGTTTATAGTGATGAAGATTTACATTGAGTCAAAAAATTAGAATATTCAAATTAAGGGGGGAACAAACACTTAAAAAAACAATATCAATACTACAATGCGTCATTTTCTGCTGGATTAAATGATTTAATCCTTTATCACACGGACTCCACCACCTGTTTACATTAATCGTTTCTGACACTGTTTCCATACCCTCTTTAATGCGGCAACGAGCTCAATTTTGTTGACGGGCACCTGGTCTTGAAAAGCTTTCTTTATATTTGACGATACCACAAATTCTTTATCGTATTGAGGTTGGTAGAGTTACTTGACCAGTTTAATACCGAAATTCCTCTTTATGTTTAAAATGTATGAATCGATTTAGAGATGTGACACGGAGTACAATCTTGCTTAAAGAAAAAATGTGTCACTAAGTGTGTAACTGCTGTGCCTCAGATGAATTATCATACAGTATTATTGATAAACTGTGGAAGTCACGCATTGTTTTATTTTAAGATATGTATAACTTCCCAGTTCCAGCAGCCCTCATGCACCCACAAGCCAGAAGGATGTGCCAAAGTGAAGAGAACGTCTTGCACAAGATTTCTCATACGTTTTTCTTTTTAAACATCAAACCCGAACATAATATTTTGTTCACAGGTATTTCAAAAAAAGATTCATCACTGAATATAATTTTTTTCCAACCTTGTTGCCCCTGTTTGAGCTTCTCTTTGCTCCAGGAGAGTCGTGCGCGTTTCTGCTTCATGTTTATCTTTGGTCTTACGTCGTAGATCCACAATTAAAACTGCAGTTTAGGCTACCGTCCAAGTATAGTTGGCGTGGATAAGATAACTATACATTCTGTCCAACACTTATGGACGTAAGATGCATTTTTCAAAGATTATTTTGGACAATTTACTTTAATTTGGATTTATCTCTGCCAGGTACCACAATTTTTCTACCTCGTTTACTTCGGTTACTTTTTAGTTAGTCCGCCCTAATATATTCCTTTAAAATCTTACATACCGTAGATTGTAAAACGTTCTTTTGAATTGCGTTGAATTGTTTTTTTTCTAACTTTAAGCAATGATACAATACGTAATTTCGTTTTTCTCCAATTTATCACCTTGACTACCCATTTTAATCAATAAATACTTTTAAAACGACGTAAAATTATCCGGGCCCGAAGCTTCATACTTGTGATAAACTATCAGTAAACAGGTATGCAAATATTTTCGCTAATTTTTAAAATTCACATTGAATGAATAGGCTATTCTAATTTTTTGACCCATATAAAAAAACCTATCTATTTTTCCAATGTGTTAATGATCCATAAATTGTTAAAATGATATCTGAAAAGTTGTTTAAATTGATTTACCCATTAATGAACACCGAGTTTTAGTCTTCTTAATTTGCATGCGTTCATTTTTCCCTACTCAGGGACAAGTTTTGTTCAAACAGTTCTGATGCTCTATTATTTTGAATTTGGGTTGTATATCGCGCAACTAATTATATGTTCTCACATAAATTGAGTGGAATATTTTCTGATTTTACGGGAGTAAAATGACAAGCAATTGTTGACACTTAACTATCAAAGACAAGACGCGTTGTCTCAGTCAAATCGAAGGTTTGTGGGGTAGGTTTTTATTTTTTATTATTTAAACCGATTAATTAAGAATGATGCTTATCGCTCTTAAGGTCTGATAAGCGCGTCGAGTATTTTTAATCATATATATTATTTTAGTATATCGCGTAATTAACTATAGATAGAATTAACTATTGATGGCCTTAAAAAGACAATGAGTAGAAATACTTTCGGAAACTACTGGTGTGATTATATTAATTTGCGGTCACCAAAATACCATCATTAAGAGATTGTGTATGGTATTTATTCTTGTGAGGTGGATTGTTTTTTAAATAATTATTTTAACTGATTAGATTAAAAAGTATGTCGTTTGCTTAAGCATTATTAAGGTAACGAGCGATTTTATATTTTTCGTTATTAAACTGTTATTATTACTTAGACGTCTATCGACTGTTTTTGTTTGATTCGATCGAAACTATAAATATTTTGTTGATTTTGATTTTCGGTGAGCTAGTAAATTACGTCGAGTAGTTTTAACACATGAAAATGATTTTAGTTTTCCATGAACATTGTTTAAGGTTAAACTTTGTTTGCTTTATTCGTTTTTTTTTCTGAGATTTACACCGATAAAATGAAAAATTATGTTGTCTGAGTCAAACACTAATATCTACTGTAAACTAAGGAATTTTCAAAACTGCAAAAAAATTTCACGAATCTAAGAATTTAAACAAGATTGCAAAAGATATTCTCAAGTTTGCTAAATACATGTATGTATTCAAATCTGAACACGTTTCCTCTTTTTATTTCACTCTCTTTAAATACATTCTTAATCTCTTTTGCTACTTTCTGGGTTATCGTTTTCACAGAACTTTGTCTACCATGACTCTTTTTATTTATTTTTCATTACCCATTCCTTATAATATCTCAGTCATTTAATTTAAATGTCAATTTTCAATTTCAGTTATCCCCTTGTGCAACTGGTTTTTTTTCGGGGGGGGGGGGGTAAAATAAATATATATAAATATATGTTTAGATAACGAATGCAAAAAGCGTTTATTGGGTGTTCTTCATTTCGAATTATACTAAAATTGCGTGCCGTGGGGCTTTCTAGGGGAAACAATGCTCTACTTTAAGCATTTGCATCGTGTTTGAAACTTTAGTTTAAATCTTAAAATACAGTTTGATAAGGGTTGTTTCTAGTTACTATTGACAATTTCACATGCAAGGAACTAATTAAAGCAAACAACTGCTTATGAAAATTCTAGGTGATGAAAGCATTTAGTTAGACTAGAATTATACACAACTTTCAGTCATTGAGCAAATGAGACTTAAAAGCTCTATACATATAGTCATTTGAAACATTCATTTTAATAAGGCCGTGTTCTATTTATGAAAAACTTTAGAAAAAACATAGACTCTTTTGCACTTCACAAAACAATTTGTTATTGTGAGTTTTCTACCCAAAAATAAATATCCAATTTTGATTTTAAAAGTTGGTTTAAAGAATTATTTGCAGTACTGTAAAATCAATATAAAATAACAATTCAGTGCTCAACTGCGTTCGAGCCAAAAATAATTCGTCTAGTTTTACTTAAAAATTGAGAGTTTTATAAATTTTCAGAATATTTGACACAATTTTTGATTCTTGGATCTTCGCCAGATTTTATAAATCCTGCACGTAAAATAATTTTCGCTACTCCTCTTTAACCGATGAATGTAATTATTAGTAGTTTATGAAGCTCAGTTATCGCTGTGATGATTTAGCATGATGATTTCATTATATTACATTCATCATTAACCATGAAGGTCTGCAGAAATATCAAACAATGTAGAACTTATTAGGTTTAACTTTTAGTATTGTTATTCTCCATTACTTTCAATATGTGTAACACACACACACACACACATTGACATTAATTTGCATGGGAGCTCATGGGAGCACCTTTTCCCCTCCTTTTTAAAAAAATTTATGTGAGTCTTTACACATTAACCGGAATTCAGAATATTTAAGTATGACTATAAATTCTGAAAGCGATATTGCATCTGCACTTCTTTTGTTGGTAGTTATGCCCTATTTGTGTGTTTCTACACTCAAATTATTTATATTGCGGGTTAATGCTCTTTCCTTCTATTTCATACATAAAGGTTCATACATAGGTTTGTTACTACATTTAACTGTTGTCAAAGGAAATTTTTATGTACAATTTTGAAACTAAACGTTTTCAATGTTCATTAAAAATGATAGGTATTCTAATAATGAAATACCGCAACCACCACAGGAGATTTTAAAAAATACAAAACTTTTTTAAGTTATGTCCCTAATGTATACCTTTGCGAGGAAAATAAGTAGGAACTCAGTAGTACCCCACATTTTCAAGAAATATTGACTATGAAACCTTCATTGTGACGCTGTTAAAAAATAGTCCCCTTTAACCTCGAAACACGTTCATGTAATATTTTCTGATACATTTGAGCTTCATTACTTTGTCTCCTCATTGAACGAAATCATGCTTTTTACGTCAAATTGTATTCAAAGTATGTATGAAATATGTACTCGGAACAAAGGAAAAATAACGTTGTATAAATAAATGTAAGACATAAGAGTGGATAGTTGGAATAAAGTAAATTCCATAGCTAATTCGGAAAATTATTTTCCACCTTTTCTTTACATCTCGGAGCAAGTTAATTTCTATTCAAAAGCAATGAATGAATCGGTTGTATTAACCGTTCAACATTCCAGGCTTTGAGCATTCCCTACTGGAACACAATAAAAATCTGCATGTATATATGTAATGAAAATAACACGAAATACAAGAGTCATTTAGAGGAAATCGCGTTTTTTTAGAGCATTTTCCAAGATAAATTTCATCCAAGTTCAGTATAAAAAATACACACTAAAGAACGTAAAAAACAAATCCATTATATAAACGAGACAAACAACGATTGCTTTTTGGAGTAAAGTAATGTCTAAACTCATTTCCTAAAAATCTAATCTCCGTCTCATATCTCGTTCTGGGAGCTAACTTTTCATTTCACCTTCAAAAGCAACGAATGAATCGGTTCTATTTACCATTAACGTTGCAGGCTCTGAACATTCCGTTCCTATACCCGGCGTCTGAAAGAGACGGCTTTGAAAAATGGTCTGTTTGCATTTTCCTGTCACATAAGCATTTTAAACTTTAAACTCGATTTGCTTGGCTTTCAAGCGTTTAGAAAAAGCCACATAAAGTGCAGTTTTAATGCACTGCTCTATTAAACGACTGTGAAAAGTTTAAATTATTAATAACGCAGAGAGTGATTTTCTTTGACCGAAAGTATTCAAATCAATTGCGGAACTCGCATTAAATGTTACAGTCGAAAATTGAAAATGCTATAAATAAAAATATCTCGCTTAATCTGTAGCATTCGTTACGCTTTAATATTATGCAATTTCTGTAATAAAGTGCATGATATCTGATTTCGTACAGTGCAGCTCGTCATTTTACTTTCTTTCTAATATATTAAACTAGTTTTATGTTGCTGAATTCTAATTTTTTTGCCACATGATATTTTATTTTACGTTGTATTGGCATATCTAATTTTATATTATA
The DNA here is from genome assembly GCF_026930045.1 of Uloborus diversus. Lineage (NCBI taxonomy): Eukaryota > Metazoa > Arthropoda > Arachnida > Araneae > Uloboridae > Uloborus > Uloborus diversus. The sequence goes on along the minus strand of NC_072733.1, from coordinate 180,179,556 downwards.
GTACGTTATGAGTAATTTAATGCTATACCTCAATACAACTTATTCTCTGTAGTATTACATGGGGGAAGCTGCTGTACCCACGGACAAAATTTACTTTTCAATTTTTGCTGGTCTCTGGGAATGGATAATCGATCCAAAAAAATTTCTGGCAGAATCTACAGCTTATCATCTAATTTGGCAATTTTTGTCAGGTGAAAATCTCAAAGCTTTCAATATCAAAATTTTTTTCTTAAAAACCATCTTTTTTGTCCGTGGGTACAACAGCCCGTTCACCCCGCGGACAGGTAGGTGTCTTTGTACCCATGGACATATAAAAAAATAATATAAAACTAGGTCTGAGGACTCAATTATACTCAATACATTTTCATAAGACATTTTATGCTGAAGTACTTCAAACATCCATTGAAAATAACCTTAAATAAGATATGCAACAGAAATTAAACTTTGAAAATTAATCGAAGTTTTTTCCCTTTTTTTAATTTTCCTTAATCATTAACATCAGTGAATTCTTTAAAAAAGTTATTAGTCTTAAGAGAGTTAATTATGTTATGAATAATTAATATGTTTTTAAACAAAAAAAAACTGGATTCATGATAGTATGGCTTTCTATGTACCTACATAATAACTTCAATTTATATGCAAATTGAAACCTTTAACTAGAATTAACCCATCAGAAAAAACTAGTTTAGATTAAATCAACAAAAATCTAGAAAAGTCGACTTCAAATGAAAACAGGTGGGATTGGCGGTCTGAAGATCCTACAACAGGTGAGGGTTACTTCAACACTATATCTTCAAGCCCTACTTCAAATTCATCATTATTGTTAAAAGCAAATTTCGAACGTTGATGACAAGGCACCATTTTGAGGTTCTTCACATCGTAAGAAGACTCAAGTGTGACCCAAGGAGACTAAAAAATTGCTGTCCGTGGGTACACATGGTTGTGTGTCCTTGGGTACAAAGGTATGGCATTTTGGTTTTGCAAGGCAGTCACATCGACAGGACCACAGTTTTACAACATTAAAAATCAGAAACAAAACCTTCAAAATATAGGGAATAATGATACAACAAAAATTAATGAAACAATAATACGACGGACGAAAAAAAAAAGAAATTGCTCATGTTACTTTTTACTTAGATCCTACTAAAACCGAAAAAATGTGATAGAATCTTAAATGTTCATTTGATGGGGTTGAAACTTTCTGGGGTATTGGAGAGAGCTGTGACACACACGTCGAACCCCAATTAGGATCCCTCTCGACGATACACGGAATTTCCCGATCAACGTCCGTAGGTACAACCGTCCGTGGGTACAGCAGCTTCCCCTACGTAATGTTATATTGTAGTGTAATGTATTTAAACTTATACTATAGCAAATTGAATTTAATTTTATATTGTCAAACAATATTCATTTTCCAATACGTGCATGCTAATTCCTTATTCAAGTGCATGATAGCCAACTTTATGTAGCAATTCTATGATATTTTTGACTTGAGTTTAAAGCATTATACGATATTTCATACGATAACGGTCATTCATTAGCGGTTTCAAAAACAGTTACTTGTCCACTTTTTTTTATAAACCTGCTTTCAAACACAATAAAAATAATCAAAAAGTAAATAAAGAAATGTGATCAGCTTTTGCTGTAAAGAAATGTGTACGCAAAAGAAAAGTAAAGCTGAAAAAAAATCAAACATCATGATATTTAAAAAAAAATATCCACATTTGCTTAAATTTTCGACATCCCTGAAGTAACACGTTGATTCTACCGTCACGTGTGGGTGGGAAAGCATTAGTTGATAAAGATTTAAAAGTCTCATTGTTTGAGCAAATTAGTAAATAGTAGTTAAGGCTTAAATGTTTTAGAATTTCGACAATTAACGTTGGTTAATTTCAGTACTTTTTGCTGAAAACATTTCATTTTATTTACCCGAAAATGAGTGATCAAGGCAAATAAATGTTTAATTTTCTGTAAAAATCGCTAGATATTTTTTTAAATCGTAAAATGAATAAAGAAATGCACATTTAATCATTCTTTTATAACTGGAAGAACTGCTTTAACTAACATGACATTCAAATTTTGTATATTATAAATCGTTTCTAAATGGCTCTTCTAAATATATTTACAGTGAAAAATAGCCCGCTTCCATCCATCTATCAAAATCTCTTTTAGTTATAGACCCAGTCGCTTTTAATCTTTTCCAAAAGAAGAGAACTCGGCATAAAACCTAAAACTCGGAAGGATAGATCTAACGAAATCAACAGACTTGTGTGTTATTTTGTTTTGTCTTCTAATAATTCATTAGTGGGAATTATATCTAACCAGCGACGCTCATAAATTTATCTTTTCCAAGAGATTTCTCTCTGATTTCATCATCAATTCGAGAAAAAAGTTTTGTTAATTGTTAACTATTTTCCAGTTCTCGTTTCGATTTTAATTATGAAATGAAAAGTCCGCTCAGCTAAAACTGTAATCACATCTCACACAGATGTTGTAAATTAATTAAGTATAGTAACCCTTTTTTTTTCATAGCAGATATCCGCAGAGTCGGTCTTTCCATTTAGAATCTGGGACAATGCTTTCAAATTCTCAATCTTCAATTTCTCTCTTTCGTGTTTTCTGCTCGGAACTTTTTAATCTTGACATGGCTATATAAATATAAATTTTAAATAAGTTAAGATGAGGTATTCAGTATTTAGTGTTTTAATAGTTATTAGAACTGGAAGTAGTTGTCTTTAACACTCTTTGCCTTATCTGCAGTTAGTAGCATCACATTTGAGAAAGATTCAAAAGTAATGAATATTCTTAGTGCTTCTAGAATTTGTGTACTTCAAAAGATTTCAACGTTAATATTGTACGTCACTAGATTTTAACGTTAATATTGTACGTCACTTTATATGTGTAACCTTCGTGTTAAATCTTTCTTTATCCTGACATGTAACGAAAGTTAACGGTTAATGATGCAATGTGCAATATCATCCGCTTTTTAACTTTTTTCCAATGGAAAATTGTTTTGGAAAAAGCATTTGTTTACCAACGTTTTTTTGTGGTAACACAAATTAGGAAACTGCCCTTCCCAGAAACTACAATAGAAGTTAGTATATTTCCGTTTATAAATACACGTAGATAAATGTAGCCAGTAGGTTGTGTATGCAAAATAAACTAATAGCAATCAAATGTTGGATGAAAGGTCTTCTCTAGATTTTTGTAAATTTGACGATCTGTTACTCTCCGCCGGATAAAGTACAGCTCCTTTATTCTCAAAATCATCTTCACTGCTTAAAACTGAGATCTCATATTGAGAAGATAGCTGGAAGATTTAGGAGATTGATCCACGTTTTCCTCCTAATCCCTTACTTACTGCCTGTAATTACATATCCCTTTTTTGACAGTCACAGATCGTTGACTACTATTCAGAGGTGCCTGCAGGGAGTATTATGGCACAAGTTGCGCCATCAAAATTTTTGGGAAGGATTTTTTTTTACTTAAATTTATTTATTGATTTATTTATTTATTTTTAAATTTCTTTTGTTTTCTTTTATACCGTTCATATTTTATTTCATTTATTTGTTTGGTTTGCGTGTGTGTGTATGTCACTGGCGTAGCACAGAACTTTTCTAATTAAATAATAATAATAATAATTTAAAAATAAATAAATAAAAAATGTTTAAAAAAATAGCAAATAGAATAAAAAAAAGGGAAAGATGTAAAATAGATAAAAATGGGGAGGGGGATTTGCGCCATTGAACTTGGAGGGGGGAATGGGCACTCTTGTTGCTATTTGCGGTCATCTGTTGCTGAAAATATTGCCCTACATGATAGCGCCGATCTCTTTCTGCAGGAAAATGCCTTTGTCTAATATTTTTCGGTGTAGCAATTTTCGATAATTGTTTCTTTTAAAAATTATTTAGTTTATACACTTGCTACCACAAGTTAAGCATGGATAGAAATGTTGATTTCTGAAACCCAATTTGAATTGAAGAACAGCAGCGGCAGAAATAGCTACAACTGTCACAACATTTTCACTTGAAGCTTAGACGTTAAAGTTAATTTTTGATGTCCAAAGTCTTTGAAAGTAGAAGTTTAGGAAAGGCATTAATCATACCAAATTAAAGAATACAAATTATGATAATTCTTGGTGAATGCTTACCTGGTATCCAGTTTAATGGCGAAATAAAACCTATTCTAATGGTACTTCTAATCGTGTTGCCCATTAACCTTCCGAGGTTGGGAATTTTTCCTCCAAGTACAGAAAAGAATGGAAATCAAAGACTCTTTATTTGGGGTGCCATAACGAGGACAGAGGAGGGGGTAAATGACTGCTTTGTTGCAGTTGCCATGGTAACTACTGTCCGAAGACTGAACACCGAGATGTTTCAGCTAAAAGTGATCGTGAACTAAAATCACCTTTGCTTTTAGATTTAACAAATGCTCCCCGTCCTTCCTCCTCCGTCAGTACCTAAATATATATATATATGTGTGTGTGTGTGTGTGTGTGTGAGTGTGTGTGTATCTGGCTGAGCTACAAATCGCATATGACTAAAACCATCTTAATTATTTTGTGAAATTTGTTGCTAAAATACCTTGAAGTCAACCACCAAGTATATGTATGTATATTTATGTATGTTTCTTTTTTCCATTCGATTAGGTTCGTTTTAATTATTAGCCAAACTTTAGCAGATATTTGATAACAATGACATCAAAAACATGTTTGTAGCATTTCAGTTTGTATCGTTCTTGAACACTCAACAAGTTACAGTATTAAATGCAAAAAAAAAAAAACACAGATTCAAATGAATCATAGCTAAGAGCACTCTTATCTGAACAAAAGAAAACTAAATCAGAATTAGTTCATCTTTATAATAGCAGCACTGCCACAAACTGACAGATACGCAGATAAAGATACACAAGATTTTATAATCATCTCCCCCCCCCCGTACCACGCCATTGCATCGAGGGCAAAAACAAATCAGGTGATCTTATCTGAACTTATTAGTAAGTTGTTTAAAATGCTGATTATAACTCTTAGTGAATCAAAATTCAAGGTTGCCCTTTACTTGCATAACAGGGGACGATCAAAACAGCTCTTAAAAATAATAATCAGAAGGAAATGTGCGCTTTCAAAAACTTTTGTAGCTAAAAATCCCTTGGTTTTGCTATTACGGTTAAAAAGTGTACAAATAATATAAACATATTTCCTCCACGAATGAAACCGTTGAGAAATATATTCAAAATGTAAGAATAAGTTAATTTAAAAAGATAAGAAAAAAACATTTCACATTCGATTAATTATCGTCGTTGCTATTGCTATTACTCCCTTTAGGGTTTAGCTTTAATAATTCGAGGCATCTGAGAGATAAAAATAACGAAAATAAATAACTTTCTCTAAAAGTAAAAATTCCTAGTATTAAAGCTACTTTCTCCATTATGAAACTATAATTCAGTACAAAATTAGAAGAGTTTCATTACATTTAAAAATAAAAAATAGATATTTTCCTAGAAAAACACATTAACCGCTTGAAATAGAAGGGAAAAAACTTATATTGTGCGAAAATAACTGGTTGTCGTTGGAAAATATCCGTTTTAAATATCAAGAGAGTTTTGAAATGTATTTTGATCAACTTCAGAGAAAACCAGTAGACTTGCGATATTATTAGACGTGCTAAATGGCGATTATTTTTCGGAATAAAAATTTATTTATGTAATAATAACTGACCTAACATTGCATTTTTATTGCCTGATTTTTAAGCAAAATACTTACTTTAAATTAGCTAAAATAATTTTTTTTGAACATTTTGCGATGTATTTTCACAAATTGTAATACATCATTAAAGTAGTTAATGTAGTCAAAAGTAAGTTTTTTTTGTGTATTTTTTATTTAGGTATTTAATTATAAGAAAATTATTATAAAAGATAATGAGGGAAAAACGTCGTTTAGGTTAATGCCAACAAAATGAATATATTTTTTAAAGTTTTTTATAAGATTTCTTCCTGTGAGGTTATGTGTAGAACATAGTTTCTGCAACCCCAATGTTCTGCAACCCCACTGTTGTAAATTTTACTTGAACTCATCTCTGATACTGTGACGGATACTGAAGGAAACATACTATTGGACTTGATAATAGAGCTGTATTACAATTACGGGAGTGAGAAGCAATGGGATGTAAGTGGCAAAATTGAAAAATTTGGAGATATACAATACCAAAGGTAGGTAAACTTCTCCTCTCTCTTGGAGCAAGAGATAGTACTTGTAGCCCTGGTAGACAGACTCCAGAGTAACTAATTCATATGCAGGTTATACAGCATGGCTTAGAAAAAATCAATGAAAGCCTACCTAGGACGTTATCTTTAAATGCGTTTTACTCAAAGCTTGAAAATTTCCACTTACGTCCCTTCTCACTGACTCAGATGGAATTCGTGCTACGTTACCAAGGTTCAACACATTTGCAATTACAATGTGTACCATAAACCTAGGAGTGTGTTTTTTCATGCATCATCTGTGTTTCTATATATACTACATGTAAAGAAACAACCATTTGAAACCGATGATACATTTTTGCAACACCGTACATATCAGGTCTACCGGAAAGTTCTGTTTGTTCATGAAGAGGAAGAAAATGATAGTTTTTAAAAACATTTATCAAGTATCTTCTGTACGGTTACCGTGGTTACTTGTGACTTCTTGCCAACGTGATGGCAATTTGTAAATCTCATTTTTGAAGAACGTCTTCTCATCTGGAGGCGTAGATTTCAAGTAGTGTTGTTTAACATCTTCACATGCAGGCTAAGAGACTCTTCAAAAAAGCGTGGGGATAAGCTGGAAAATTCTTTCTTATCCAAAACACTTCCCAGACCGCGCAACCTCCTATTTTTCTTCATTTGTAAAATTTTTGGCAGGAAAAGAAGGAGAATATGTCAAAATGATATATGTTTATATTACTAAGGAATAAATGAAATTTTTAATACATAATGTAATAGGCGTTAAATTATTATTAATACTTGTTTTGAAGTAAATATTTTACGCCTAAAACAATGATCAAAACTTCTATACGGATTAAAAACTGTTCAGAGTACCCTTTTGTTCCTTACAGCAATAAATTGATATTCGCTACCTGCAAACTTGTACAGCTGCTACACTCCGGTCGGGTAATACGCTTCGTTCTCCGGTCGGATTCTGCGGTACTGAAAAATTTGTTTAGGCGGTTCATATGTCATGTTCAGGCCCGACGAGAGGCCATGTCAGCTTAGTCGGAAACTAGGGGCCCGGATCTTGGGGGGGAGCGACACTGACACAAAAAAAAAAAGAAATTAAAGAAGGGAAGAGAAAGAAAAAAGAAAGGAAGAAAGAAAAGGGGGAACTCCGAATAAGAGAATAGATTTCGTATGATCCGTTAAGATTTCGTAAAATTTACACTTTTAGTATTTACTGTTGTCGCTCTTAAAATAGTTAATTGTTTTCTAGTAAGCAGTTTTGATTTTTTTTCCTCCCTTCTCCCCCCTTTTTTTTCTTCTTCTTTTCCTCCTTTTTTTTCTTTGCCCCCTTTTTTCTTCTTTTCTCGCCTTTCTTTTTCTTTTTCTTTTTTCTTTTTTTTGGAGTGCAGGAGGGGCCTGGCTACATCGCTGACAATGGGCCCGCCTTGGCTCTATGCGGCCCTGGTCATGTTCTGTTGTTTCTGTATTTTTTTTATTTTATTTCATTTTATTTATTTTATTTATTTATTTATTTACTGTGCGTGTTTTCTATTCCATTCTGTATTTTTCTCTAACACCCAATGGGAACTTAAAAGAAAAAAAAACTTATAGGGATGTCTCATTACAAACATCAACAAATCAAAAGTCACCCAGTAATGAAATCAGCTGAAAACCTATCCGCATCGGAGAAAAAGTGCATAGCATTCTATTATAAACGTACATATATTTCACATAGAAGCTCATTGCAAGAGAAAAAAAAATATTTTGAACTGAAAAATTTCTACTTTATTGAGATGTTTTTCCGTCCGTAATAGAAATGAAAAATGCGTAAATTGATGGGGAGAGAAAAAAAGTACTTAGAAACAATTTAATTAAATTGTATTGTAAAGAAATGTTCAAATATTTCATTATTTTATAAGTGCTGATGTTAATCTTTATATATATTTCAAAATTCAAGAGTCTGCTATACTATCAGAATTCCGAGACAGTTTTAATGCTTTCATTAGTGATCATTAAAAAAAATCTTTCTGCAGCTCTTTCGCCTCCGCCTTTTTCTTTAATGAGCGATCGCTTTTTTTTATATTTCTTGTGATTTTCTCATCAGTCAGTTTGTTCAGAGATTCGGCGTTTTCTTAAGAAATCTAGTTTTCATTTAAATTTGAATCGCGGTTTAATGTTTTCATACATGTTCAATTGAGGGCTTTCATACTGGTTAATTCAAACGCAAAATTTCAATTAAATCATGTTAACGATTGCTTTTGACATTTGTCTCAACTGAATTTTTATCAATTGTCGTGTATATGATTCCGTTGAAATAGAATATTCTGTGCAATAACCGTTATCTATTTTATTAGAAAAACAAGCAGTCTCACATAAATCATCAAAAAGAAAAAAAAGGAAACATGAAAGAAAATAGCCCTTGCTTGTAAGGAGGCCTGGTTTCATTGTTAATCGCAAGTTAACAATCACAAGTGAAAAATTCATATTAGTTTCAATTTTTCAGATTTCGCTCTCGCCCATCAACAACAAGAATTGCTTGCATATCTTTATTTTTGAGAAACTTTCTTTATGTTTCATAATCTGCCCAGTTTATAAGGGTTCAATTTAATTTACTTTCTTTATGAAGTTTGGGGTTGGTCCTTGTAATTCCTCTTTTATCGAGGTTGCTTTTTTTTTTACATTAATGCGCTATTTTTTTAAACATTTTTCATATATTTCAACCCATTTTTCTATTTCTTTAAAAAAAAAAAATACATAAATAAAAATAAAAACTTAAACTAATGTTTCCAAAGCGTTTTCCCTATAATTTAACTTGTTTTGCTATCTCGCCGAATAAGATTCTTTTGTTTTAACCGAATAATTTATTGATTTGGTTACCAGATTATGCGTTGTAATCATGTCCCTTTTAGCTTTAAACTCTGTTTTTTAAAAAGCTTTTACAATAAGGGCCATCCATTTTTGTTGTGCACAGATTCGTATCCATAGAGAATTTTTCGTATCAGGCACTTTTTTCAACATATTTGAAGTTAAGCATGTTGGAATTGAAAAAAAATCTTAATGTGTTTTAAATATGCTACAATGGATGTGCAATAGTTTCTGTTATGATACTTTTTGCACTAATTATTTGCTAATTCTGTTAATGCGTAATGTTGGATAATTTTTACTACAAAGCTTTATATCTAGTGTTTAAGTAAGGAAATAAACGTGTCATTTATACTTATGTCTAAAATTTATCATTTAATTGAACTAAGTAAAGAAACATTTTTAACTAAATCAATTAAAATTTTTTAATAACTAAGTTTGCAATTGTACTGTAAGAACTATGTTTTTCAGTAAAAAATAATTCTTATTGTACCGTTGAAATCCTTTTAAAAGACACGGCCTTTGTTTAAAGCTTAAATAGACAGGATTACAACACTTAATCCGGAAATTATTACTCAAATCAGTGAATTATTCGGTAAAAGCAAATTAATCTTATTTAGAGAGATAACAAAACAAATAAACAAATCACTACCCGCTCAAAATTTTTGGCAACCTTCTTCGTTATGTAAAAATAGGAGAAAACTTCTTAAAACTCTTGCAATAATTCCTCAAAACAACTTTTCAATGATTTTTAATATTCATTTTTACACAAACTACTTAATTAAATATGAGTTTTGTGATAGCCTTATTCTCTAGATTAACAAAGAGAACAAGTAAACAAGTCACTACCAGCTCAAAATATTCGGCAACCTTCTTCTTTACGTAAAAATGGGAGAAAACTTCGTAAAACTCTTTCTCTATAAATTCCTTAAAACAATTTTTCAATGATTTTTAATTTTCATTTTTAAACAAACTACTTAGTTAAATATGAGTTTTGTGATAGCCTTATTCTCTAGATTAACAAAGAGAACAAGTAAACAAGTCACTATCCGCTCAAAATATTTAGCAGCCTTCTTCGTTACGTAAAAATGGGAGAAAACTTCGTAAAACTTTTTCTCTACATAATTCTTCAAAACAATTTTTCAATTATTTTTCATTTTTAAACAAACTACTTAGTGAATATGATTTTTGTGATAGACTTATTCTCTAGATTAACAAAGAGAACAAGTAAACAAGTCACTACCTGCTCAAAATATACGGCAGCCTTCTTCGTTACGTAAAAATGGCAGAAAACTTCTTAAAACGCTTTTTCTACATAAGTATTCAAAACAATTTTTCAATGATTTTTAACTTTCATTTTTAAACAAACTACTTAGAAAATATAAGTTTTGTAATAGCCTTATTCTCTAGATTGGCTTCTACCTGAATGCTGATTCAAATGGAAAGTGCTGGAACTGTTTACTAGGCTAGTTACGGAAAAGCTTTCCTTGTTAATCCATCAAGGAGCGTCGCTCTTCAATTCTAATAGTTCTTGGGTTCCCGAGGGCATGCTCAGCCAGGCTGCTTAGTGGAAATGAAGGAAATTCTTTGTTCTTTGTACAGGGAATTTGTTTTTCTTCATTTATCATACCTCTGAGTTTTTATTTTGTTTAAAAATATAATATATTCCAAAACGCCCAGGTTAGTTATTTCAAATAAAAACAATAAAAAAGCCTTCGTTCTCCAAATAAAAACCATTTTTCAGATTTAACACACTATTTTTTTAATCGTGAATTCATTATTGTATGCTGCACGTTTGTTTTGTTTTTTATTATTAGCTTCAAATTTACAAAGCGGCAAAAAAGTTGTAAGTTAATTTTTCGTATGTACTTCGTTTTTCTTGGATTGTTTAGTTGGGTCTGGCTAATTGATAATGTTTATTTGTTCACATTATCTCTTTGCTTCATTTAATAATAAGTAGGCAATAAAATTTAAGGCACAAATTTTATGCTCATTGTTTCTGTTATCTTTGAGGGGGGGGGGGTTACAAATGGATTTATTATTGTATGCCACTCTTTTGTTTTGTTTTTCATTACTTGCTTCTAATTTACATCATAGCAAAAAAGTTGTTAGTAACTTTGTAGGTGTGCTTTGATTTTCTTTAATTGTTTAGTTGATCCTGGCTTGTTGATCGTCTTTTTTGTTTATAGGTTCAAATTCATTCTTTTCTTCATTTAATAATAAATAGGCAGTGAAATTTTAGGCACAAATTTTATGCTAGTTTTTTTTGTCATCTGGGGGGGGGGGAGGATCACAAATAAACAAAAACAATTCTTGAAACACTTTTATTTTGAATTTTTTGAATTTAACTACCACATTTGGCTAAGAAATGATTTTTTTCATTTTTATCATGGCATCATTGCAGTTTAATGCTATAGATTTTAAGAATGTACTACACTTGCAAATGCAAATTAAATGCTCGAAATTATGATTATACATATGTATACATATGTGTGTACGTTTCGTGTGATTTTCCTTAATATTTTTGTCGTTATAACGCGTGTTACAAGGCAGCAAAACCGACGACAACAGTGTTAATTTTATCATAATGTTAGAAGCAGAAAACTTCATTACAAGGCAGATAAGATGTTTCGACACGACGTATGCGCCAAGTACGCGTGACCTTGATTGTTTATTAAAATACTACTAATTAATCCGTGTGTTTTATTGATTACAACTTTATGATCTATTAGCGAGAAAAAGGAAAGAAATAAATTATAAAACTAATAATTCTTCTCTGCACGGAATAATGATTGATAAATCTTACCATTACTTTTTAGTTTCTTGTTTATTTTTATCGTGAATTAATTGAGTTGTTTCAAACTTATTTCTTCATAATCATGTCCTTGATTCTTTTAAATTTAAGTGCACAAATGCTCAACCCAATCTAAAATAATCCATGTAAAAAGTATACTTGTATTTTTCACTCTGAGTTCTCACTGTTACTTTATTTTTCATGAACGTATTCTAAGATTTATTCCCTAAACTGTTAAATATTTTAATTTTTATATTCGTAGTAAATGTTGATTAAATTTTAGTTAAGAAATGGTGAGGAAAAAATGAACAATTTTAATCTCTAAGTTCAGATCAATAGTATTGTTTTTGCATGATGCCATTTTGGAGAACCATGTAGCTAATAGGGCGTAGTTAATGGGGATCCTGAGAAAAAGAAACCCCCAAATGAGAACGAATTTGAATTTGGACTTGCCTCAATTTAGGTATAGTTCTGAGGGAGAGCTTCCAGAAACCATTGGTAACTGCTAGAGACCGACCAGAGGACCTATTGATACGGAACTATTTGATAAATAGAAAAGTTTCCTTATTGAAAAATGGTTCATTGAGGAGTAATTTACGACATTTTCTTCGTGAAGCTTTCAAAAAAAATCTTCTCTAAGTATCCCAAACAAGTACTTTTTCGAAAAAGGAGTTGATGCAAAAGGGAAATGAAACAATGTATTAAATGCACAGATTTAAAAAAAAAAAATCAGACTTGTGTTTCGAGGTTACCAGGAGCGATATCAGGTTTCAATCCAAATGAAAATCAAAGTAGCATAAATTTATCCATACGCACATATATTTTGCATTAAAAAAAAAAGTTTATATGCGTAATCCCAAAACATGTGTGTACAATTCTTTTATTTATTTTTTTTCCATTTTATACGTTGTACATTTTTTTTTTTTTTTACATTCTAACACCAAGAAATTCATTTATTTCTTAAGGGTTCTTTTTTTTAAATGTTAATCGGAGAAATATTCATACCTTTATTGTTCTTTCTCTATCTTTGCATCGTTGAAATTGCGTGAAACCAGCGCAAAAAGTCCCGCAGCAAAATATAAATTTCTTTATGTGTAATATAAACGTTTATGCTTTTTAAAAAATGAAAAATACCGCGGTCATTTATCGAGGCGAAATTAGGATAACAGCCTCATTTTTTAAGCTGAAAAATCGGAACACGTTTCGCAGACCGTAAGCATCCGGGCATCCGAGACTGAAAGTCAAAACATTGTGGCTTTTTAAATTAGGTTAATAAATGAGGGAAAACTTCGTGAATGTTGAAAGAAGACGCTACAAATATTTTATGCGCCTAGAATTCGTCAGACCGCAACTTTGCGAACGAGACACGGAGCCTATACGAAAAAAAGGGAAAAAAAATACCATTTCTAAAAAAGAATAAGAATAAATTTCTTCAGGATGGTGTAGAGGAAAGTAGGAAAACAGTTGGTTGCTTTGAACAAGTTCGAGCGAAGGTAAAAGAATAAAATGAATTTCGCCGTTTTTTTTTCTTTTCTTTTTATTGAGAGTGTATGCGTCTGAAGTGTAGGGGTTTGTGTAGGTTTATGGGGAGGGTTACCAACTACACGTCGTTTCCATGGTAACGCTTTCTTTTATTTATTCTTCTAGTTGTTTTGTCTTCTGCCTGAAGTACTTTTAAATTTCATGGCGTTCTTATAAATATCTGAATAAGTTATGTACACATTTCCATGGCCTATATTACCTTTTTAGTTTCTGATGATAAGCAACAAGCTTTTAATGTTTCCAAATCCAGAAATAGTTGACGTGCTGAAAAATGCTTTTTTTTTTTTTTAATTTATATTCTGGTTTGTAAGTAGACACAACTTTTTTTCCGTAAAAATGCGAAAGTAGATATCCGCCTGTAGCTTATGTTTTAACGAATAGAATATTTTATTTCCTTAGTTTTTAGTAAATCCTTACTTTGAATACAAGTATTTCATAAACCAGGATGTTGATAAGGAAGAACATAGCAAGATAATATTATTGATTGACTTGAAAAGGAAAAAAGTAGTAATTTTTAAATGTATTTGGTTCCTAGATTTTTCTTTATAAATGCTTAGTTTGAATACAAGTGTTTCAAAAACTGGAATGCTGATCTGTAAGAACACAGCAAGGTAATAGTGCTTATGACTTGAAAGGAAAAAGTAGTAGTCTTCAAATGTATTTGATTTCTAGTTCTGTCTATCTTTAAAGTTTTTTTAATATTAAAATTGATGTTATAAATATTCATGCGGTTGAAAAATAATGCTTTATCGACACGATTCTCCATTAATGTCTTTGTTGTACAGAATCATCAACATCTGATAAGCAGATTTGAAAGCAATAAATCTTTTTTATGGATCTTTATAGCGTCATTGTTGTGTCCACTACAATTATTACGGGGCCCACTTTTCAGGCTCAGCAACGGAATATCTTCTATTTTTGCCTAGCTTGTAAAAGGCTGATTAAAAAATTCGTCAATCTCATTTTTTTTAACTCTGCTCCCCTCTTGATTTGGGTCCCCTTGCTGTGGTAACCCTTCGATTCTCCACGTGGGGCCCATGGTTAACGTTGTAAAATCAAAAACAGCTACATCGATCATTTATTGCAATGAAAATGGAAATTTGAATCTGTAGAATATAACATTTTTATTTTTCGTATTGTAAGAAAAGTTCTTTAATATTACGGGATTAGTATGTCAACGCATCACATTGTTTCAAATAGATTGCTTTTGACGAAGAATGTTATAAAAACGTTCAATGAACTAGAAGGCTTTTACAGAATAAAATGAAGTAAAGTAATCAAGAAGATTTATACCGACATGGATCCCTTATCGTCAGTTTAAATCTAGTTTGTTTCACTGAATTATGCAAAACAAATTCATTGCAATTCATTTCTCTTTTTGCCATGCTCTATTCTTGAAGTAATTTAGCTTTAAAACATTTGTTCGTATTCACATTGAATATTCCCCTGATCAACATGCTGAGCCATGCTCTGAAAAAAGATGTTTTTAAACATACATAAATCTAAAAGTAACCAATGCTTTAAGGAAAATGTCAGCTACCAAGAAAACATAAATGCAAAATGTAACTTTACATTGGTTTATTTACTTATTACTTATATTTATTTATTTTTTTTATTTTATTCTATTTATTTATTTTATTTTACTTATTTATTTATTTATCGATAATCCGGAATGAATAAAGGTGCGCAAATTCCCGAGCTTTGAAAGAGTGAAATAGGGGTAGTGGTCACTTGGTGATTTATTTACTTTCCACCTTTGCAAAAGTAGACGAAAGAAAGTTTACCTCACCACCATGTTTATTTTTCATGCGCTAATTTAACATTTTAATAGAACGTTTAGTGTTTTCAAAGACTTTATTTATTTGGTGGGTAATTTCATACTTCAATGGAACTTTTAATGCTATTTAATGACTTGTTTTAATTTTTGGGCACATTATTTTTTATTTTAATTGCTTTTAAAAGATTAATTTAAATATTTTTCGTATTATTTTATATTCTAATGGAAATTTTCTTTCTGTTTATAGACTTGTGTTTTTTTTTAATTTTTAATTTGATTAAAATGACTAAACAATGTATGGTATCGCTAAATATGTACTTCCCATGCAATATTTGCAATATATGGTGTCATATACAAGGGTTGTCATTTAATTGTATATAATGTCGCTCACTAGGAAATCCTTAGTTTCCAAAAGTGATAATTCCATTGTATCGCCAATACACTCATATTCAGTACTTTAATCCTTTAGGTTGAACTTGAAATGTGCACTCGTTTTAACAAATATATATTTTGTAAAAATTTTGTATTGTACGAGTTAAATGAATGTGTGATGAAAATTCAAAATGAAAAGTAAAAAACAAATTCTTACTTGACAATAGAAATACAATAGAATTTTCTCTTATTAGAAAGATGAAACATATGCATCGGTTTATAGCACACAGCCAGAGCTGCCAATTTTTGAAAAACTAAATTAGTAGCAGAGTTTTATGGGGGGGGGGATAAAAGGGCACATTTAATGCGAATGCAAAGGACGCAATGAATAATTTAAGTTTAAATTCTGTAGCTCAGAGCCAGACTGACTTCCAAAAATTGCGATTTTCCGTTTACTGCATTGTATGTATGATTATTCCGCATCAAGCCATATGAACGAAATTCGTAAAATAAAAATCCTTTCAATTTTTTACAAATGTTAGCTCACGTCTCATCCTTTGCATGCGCCAGAAAAAGTTTTTCCTCTCCCCTGTAAAATTAACATACGTCCTTCTGGCTCTAAGGTACAGAATTCACAGAAGGACAAAAGTAACACTTAACTTCGAAGAAAAAACTAATAATCGATGTTAAGTATTATTTTTTTTTTTTTTTACATTAACTATAGTAAGATTATTTTGTTTATTTTTAAACAGATATTTAGAATTTTATTAGGAAATCAATATTGTCTAAATGATTATAACATTATTTTATCTGTAATGATTGAAAAATTTCCTGTGATTACAAATAAAAAAGAAAATCGTAGGTTTTGGACACGTTTTCGTAGCATCGTAGTTCAAAGCTGTAGTTCGTAGAAACTACGATTTTTTCGTAGCAGTTGGCAGCTCTGCACATAGCTTGAGAGGGAAGTTGTCGCGAGTTAATAGGGGATAATACTCTTTCCAGGTGGTACTTTTTTCATTGTAAAAGCAAGTGAAATTTCTACAATAATTCAATTTATCAAAGAAAAATATCTTTGCATGCAATGGTAGCAACGTTGCGAAATACGCGAAAAAAACACGATTTCTTTTACAATCCTCCGTTTAAACCTAAAGAATTAGATCCTAAATGTCACAATGCCACTGAAACCATATGTGCAGGCAAAAATGTAAAATTCAAAAACAATTTTCTCATCAATGAGTAGCATCACAAAATGTTGAGAAAGGTGAAGAAGAGGTTATTTGTATATATTGTAAAACAAGGTTTCTCATTTTTGAAACTACTTCTTACTCTTACGAAACTTCGAAAAAGTGCTTTTCAAATCAGTGTTTTCTTTGGTGTTGACTTGTTATCTTTTATCATAAATTCAATAAGTAGCAGGAATTCTGAAAAATAGAGGCACAACGAAGGAAGTTTGGGGGATCAACCCCCCAAGACTCTTAATTTTAAGCCACATTACTAATCGTTGCTCGGTAATTTATTTACATCTAACTAGGGAACCCCACGAATAGAGTATTAATGAAAAAAGTTCAAAAACGTAGCAATCAAAAGAGTATCTTCAGACATATTTTTGTCGCAAAAAAATATTTTTCCCATTATCAAGATGTAAGGGCTTAAATTCTGCCGAAAGTTTAAGAAAAGATTTGGCAAGAAACTGATGACACAGTTTCACCGTCTGCATCCATTTACAAATTGTGTGAAAGAAATCTTCCATTTCTGGCACAAACTCGCTAAATTTGGCGAGTTTTCATAAAATTTATGACCTCATATTTCGACAATAGGGACACGAGGACAATTAATTTATGCGCCCAGAAACATTTCTTACAATACTTTTTCGATTGCTAATTAGTTTTTTTCTCATTATTACACTATGGTGTGGTTTCCTGTTAAAGGCTGTTTTGACCCCCCATCCCAGAAGATAAATTCGGACTGTTCTGTCTCTGTAAAACGTAACCCCACTTTTTTTTAGAATGCCTTTTCAAAACCGATAATAACTTGTTCTTCCAAATGTGAACATCCTTCCTATACAAACAACATAAAAAATCGTTTAACGATCAAGATTTTGAATCAGCAAAGGTACTTGGAATCTAAAACGAGCAAACATTTTGTAAGCGCTTTTGATGATAGGAACTGAGTTGTTGCTGATGAAGATGGAACACTTCCAAGTCCCCGTAAAAACTTTAGACATAAATCAGTCCCTCTTGGGTCTTCTTCATCAACCTCTGAACTAAACTGTCCTCCTTTTACGGAAAAGAACGATTTCGAAAGAAAGAAAGAAAAAAGAGAAGAAAAAACCGATTCAAGAACAAGTAGACTAAAAAATTCATTTGAAGAACATAAACTAAAGTAAGAAAAATACTCTAAAGTATGTTCGGTTAAATTTGAATCGTGAGCACGGATGGAAAAAATATTCATTTATCTTCATAACACACACGAGCAGTTTTTATGCATCGTCAGTTTCTAGCATTTTGAGAAACTTACTTGATGTATGAGCCATGTCCAACAAGTAAAATGAGCAGTATTATATCTGATATTGGAGGAATATTAATCGATTTTACTTTTCGAAAATAATTTACGCAACATTTGAGAAGTAAGAAGAAAGACATTCATTTTAACATCAAACGCAAGAAGATAGTACTTTGGTTTACTGAAATAAAAGTGAAATTCCTAAGTTATATGAATATATATTACACGATTTAAACAAAAATATTATATCGTTAAACAGTTCAGAGAAAGCAAAGTAAATAAAACAATATTCCTCCTATAAAGTTATCGTATTCTCGTGTGCATTATGTCTCTTTTAATTTATGAACAATGAAAAATTTGGAAAAAAAAAGTGCATAAGTAATTGAATTTACTTTTCTTAAAGACAATTTCAAAAAAATTTCCTCAAAAGCGGACTAGTATTCCGGCTCGAAAAATTAATGTACTCAATAATTCGTAAAATAATCTTTTAGAAAACTAAAGTATAAAAATTAAACATATTTTGTATATTTTTATTTTATTTTTTTTCACATTTTTAATTTACATTTTCGAACAAAAAAACCAGTTATGAAATAAGTTAAAAATCTTAAGAATATTACTTTCATTGTAAGGAATACTAGGTTACTTCATAATACCATTTTAGCTATAAGAATGTATACTTTTGTTGAAGAATATCATTTTATGCTCTTTATCCCAAGGTAGAAAAAAGAAATGCTCAGCAATGTTTTTAGATATCAAAGCTCATTCTTGTTGTAACCACTATAAAGTATAATGTTACAAGACACTGTAATATAAATGTATTTTTTGTTTCTATATAGATATTTAAAATCTCATAATGCAATAGAGGACTACCTAGAAAAATGTATGTCTCAACTTCAAATGTATTGGACATAAAGTAATTGATAGAAGTAATTAATAGAGATTAACTAATTAAGAGATCTTGAATCTATAAGTTTAGTTGAATGATTAAAATGCCTTGCAGTCAATGATGATAGTAAAAACGAAATAAAAAAAAACTTTTTGAATTCATTGTGAACAATAATGACTTGTCATTAAATCTAAATGAAACTCGCTTTTTTTCCGTTATTGTTCACTAATACATTGCTTTGCAATAATCAAAAATGATCCTTTTATATTTAAAAAAGAAGCCTATCTTTAAGTTAAACTCGCGTTAACAAGATATACATTCGTCAAACTAGTGTTATCACTCTCTTTAAAAATGTATGCAAAAATATGCAAACGTTAAAATTTAATCCCTTCGAGTCGCAAAAAAAAAAATCAATGTTTTATGTGTACGAGATTTAAGCAGTTTGCTTACGTTTATCGACAAAGATAAATTGGTTTTCAGGAGCATATCAAGTTTTAATTAATCTCCTGTTAATAAGTAATTCCATTTCCCTTGTATCTTTTAGTCTTTTAGAAGTCTTTAAATACTTACACTAGCAAAAAATAAAATTAATAAATGCTTTATTTTTCGAAAGAAGAGGAAAAATATAAAATGAGTCTCCTTATGAAAGAAGAAACTGGAACTCTGCCAGGGATTTTCCAAATTTTTGCTTTTTCACTTCTGCAAAAGCAAAGTGTACCCGTTTGAGAATTAATCACAAAATAACAAGAATTCTCTTTTTGCTAGATTTGATAAGGAGAACAGCTCCTTTTAAACCAGTTTTTGTTTAGAAACAAACATAGCTTTCTCCAAAAGAATGATGTTATCCTTTTTATTTAACTTTTGACGGGCGCTGTTTCAATGTAATTTGATTAAAATTTGCAATTGGGGCACATCCGTCTCGTTTCATATAAAAATAAAAAGGCGTTTTGCTGTTGACGCTGCGCTAATTTTCAAACATTGAAAGTATTTTGAGCCGCGCAACTTTAATCAATATTTAGTGGTTAAGGAATCTTTTAGCGAATTTTTCCAAGACGCCATGCTAGATTATTAATTTAAAACCGATTCTGCTCCTTAATTTTTTCTCTTCAATTTTTATCAAAAAGGATTTTTGGTCTTACTAGGGAAGATTATCATTTTCAATTAACGTTTTCGATCAGCGCCGGGACTTTTTTTAGATGAGAATTTGATCTTGTATGGAAGAAAATGATTTTTTTTTAATGCAAAGCAAAAAGAAAAAAAATCTATATTGTTGAGTTCAAAACAAGACTCAAAAGTTATTGTTTTAGAGTGTATCACTTTTCAATCTTTTTTGTCGTTTTTTGATGATGACTTGTTCGATGATGACTCGGTGACTTCGGTTTCTTTTCTCAATATTATCTATGGAGATTGAGGTTGAGCATCTAAATGACTGCTTACTGAGTCCGTAAAATGTGCGTAACACCTCCATAGATTATCCGCTATTCATGGAAATCATTTAAAGTCTTACTGGGCTTATTCTTTGTAATTGAAAATCGTTATGTAATTAATATTACATGATTGTTTACTAAACTTGTGAAAATTATCTGAACGGTTTTTATCTATTATTCTAGGAATAGAGTATCTACTCTGGGAGAAACATGCATTGATATTACTAGGAGGAGAGTGTTTTTAAAATCTATACATAATATGTACGATTTATTTAGATTGTGAATTGAGTTTCTAAAAGAATTGGAAAGGTTTAAGGAAATTTTGTGCAATTCATTGAGACTATACACACTCTACAAGACATGTATATCTATTGGCATTGACAGTTCGACAATTGTGGAGTATATTAAGAATTAAGAAAGTTAAAGTTTTTCAACAATAACTTCATTAATATATTCTACTGCTTATGGATCAATGGAAAAATGTTTTTGACGATATCTGTACAAATATGGGGCACCACTTATTAATAATGTGTTGTATAAATTCAATGTATAATAATTTCTTGCATAAAGACAAACACAATTCAAATCATTTTAAATTATTATATTTGGTATGATTTTATTGAAATGGTTGCACTATGCGAATTTGTGAATTGTGTATTTAAGCACTCACTCCTTAGGATACCTAATGGTATTTCGTGAATTGTTAACAGACGTTATGAACAAAATTGCCAGTTTTAATTTTAAATATAGATTTTTCTTTTTTTTTCACACTGCAGATTGAATCTTGTGTATTTAGTTTCGAGAGACTAATTGTAGCTTTTAGATTTTGTAATTTCTTTAAAGAGAGCAAAACTTTTAAACAACTCAAGTTTCAAAATAATTCTCTTTGGATTTATGATTCAAAAAAAAAAAAAAACCTGTAAAGTTATTCCTAAAAAAAGCTTCCCTGTAAAGTAAATCTGAATTTTTTGCTAGTGTTACAATCCTGATAACATGATAAATTTTCGTAGTCATAATTTTCCTTATCCTCTTTTCATTTTACATGTACATAGAGTTTAATTTGTTTTTTAAAAAAAAACTAATTTTTAAAAAATGAAAGTTACATGAACAACAATTTTCAGAAGTATCTGGTAATACTCAATCACTTTGTGAACGATTAATCTTTGCGCAGATACTAGAGGTGAGAGAGAAACGTTTTGAAACTTTTTCAAAGCAAAAAAGGTGTACCGTGTAGTACTAAAACACATACCCGTAATATATTTTGGAAGTCATAACGCAGTTTTCATTACGCGTTCTAGATAAGTAGCTAGTACTTTAATTTTAAATGTGAATATATTCATTGCACAAGTTTTAACCTTTAAACCATGGGATGTATTTCTCTTTTAAGCTCAAAATTTATTCTATAAATTATAGATACAAATACTTTATTAATTATATTTTTCCTGCGTTAATGAGACATCAGAACCTAAATATTAGCAAACACTAGTAATAATAAAGTATTGATTGAGATATATACCACTTTATTTTATTTATTTTTTATTTTATTTTATTTATTTATTTATTTTATTTATTTATTTATTTATTTATTTTATTTGTTTATTTATTTTATTTATTTACTTATTTTATTTTATTTTTTTTTGAAAACAACGCACATGTAATACATATACTATTCATACTCTTATGCTTCTTCTACTTTTATTCAAGATTACTTTCCAACCAAAAAAAAAATGCAGTTAATATCATTACTTATCCAAACATTTCTGAGAACAGATAGATAATTGCAGCTTTGCATATTTTATGGACCATGTAAAAACATATCTCCCATCAATTTGCGCAAAATCTACTGAACCGATTTTCACAAAACCTGACCTACATGTTATTTATGTCTCAATGTAACAGTTTCATGTATAAATATATTCCACATTTTACCGTCAAGTTTATAGTCTGTAAAGGGTTAACACTCAACGTTTTAGTGCAACCTACCAATGTATTGTAAATTTAAAAAGAAAACTTGAACATAAGCCTTTGCTCGTATCAACTCTTTATACAAGCATATATATCGACTCTTTTCATGGACAAGAAAAACCGTTGTAAAGTGAGTAGATTGACAGATAGAAAAAACATAAATGAACAGAAAATCCTTCAGTATTTTCTTTTCTTTTTTTTTCCTTGCGCACCGGCATTTCACTTTCAATTTAAACATGAATTGCTTGTTGCATTTACATCTCAAAAATGTGTAGTACTACCAAGCATTGACTATTCTTGGATTTGATGCAAATCCATTTCCTTTTATCCTGTCTGAACTTACATTATTTGAGCTTAAGTTACTCACATAAACTTGAAATGCTAAAAGATACCATGATTTAGTTTAAAGGAAATAACACTGTCAAACAAAGTCATTGATGAAACTTGTGTTTTAAAAATAAATGATGAAAACTTTGTACTGAAAATTAATTTATATTTACGTTTTAATTGGAATTAAAATTGCCCTCATGGGTTTTCTTGCTTCTCTGGTTTTTTCAATGTCGCTATGTATTGAAACGGTATCCATATTTTTATTTCCAATAATAAAAACCTACTAATACCTGTAGCAAATGTGCGCAGTTTAGAAATAAAAATAAGTAGCACTCCTTTTTTTAAAAAAAGAATGAAATAAAAGTACATTCATAAGCAGATTTTTTTTAACGTTTTGGATCATCGGCTCTATTTTTCCCAGAGAAGACTGCTCAAAATTAAACATTGTCTCAGCTGAGCAAAAAATTAAATATGTGGATTAGTCTTTCAGGTTGAACTGAATCAACCCGACCTTTTCATTTTCGCAGCTCCGCTTTAATTACAGTGCCATTCGCAGGAAAAAGAATAAGACGCAGAATAACACCGTTTCTCTGATAAAGCGATCTATGCATACGCATCTACACTAAAAAGCTGCAGCGGATGGGGAGAAAAAATTAATATATATTCCATCTCTGCTCAAGTCTCGCATAGTCATTAACGGATACAAAAGAGAAGAGTCTGGGGATGAGAAGAGGAAGAGCTGAGGGTAGCAAATGACGTCGTCAGAAGGAAGTCACGTGATATATCTCAGCGAGAAGAATGAATAGCGTGGAACAAAGAGATTGGTGGCTCAGAATATGCAGATTAATATTTTCACGCGTTTGCCATTTTGAAAGACATGACTTTGGAGACAGCATTGTATGTGTTTTTGTATGTGTGTGTAATCTTTTCTTGCTTATCTCCATTACTGATTTTCTGGGGTGTCATGGATGAGGTTAGTTCGAAGAATAAGGTTGATCACATTTTTTTTTAAATTTTTCTGTAAATATTTGGTAATAGTCATGACTGAGGAATGTCGCTTTGAGTCTACGATATTTTAACTCATATGTGAATTTAGGGTCTTAATGTTTTTTAATGCCAAGCTCTGTTGCATCAATCAAAATATTAAATGATTGAAACATATGATTCCCTTCACGAACTATAATTATGTTTAAGACACAAGTAGTTATTGCATCTTTTGAGTAACGAAGCATCTTTTTCATCTGCTCTTTGTGGACTAAACTAATTTGTCACTTTTGAGGAACCACACGTTTTAATTCTTTTAATGATAAGTTCAATGTTCCTTTTTCTACACTTGCTTGACATTCTTCTGATACTTTTCAAGAATTAAGCATCGTTAAAGTTGTGTATAAAACACAAAATTTCTCTAAAGAAGCTCACTCAGCTCACGGAAGCTGAGTTCTTGCTCTTCTTTTCAATCTTATGCAAGTTTTGACATTTAAGACGAAATTCAGGCTATTTCCGCATAAAAACAAGTTATGGGGACTATGGGGCTCCTGCACTTCTTTTGGTAGAAATTAAATCCGGATGTCTCCTCATAAAAAAACATATTTTTAACTTTTTTAAGAACTGTTGTTGCTTATCCCATTTGGTAGATAGAAACATGAGACCAAGTCCATGAACGCTTTCAAACCCTCCTAAATAACTTTTTTTAAGAACTAAATGCTATTAATTTAATTTTCGTCTTTGTTCTATCTCTTTTTTCTTGCTTTGGTTTTTAATATCTTACAATTTATAGGATAGAAAACGAAGTCATTAAGAAACTAATAATGAAATTAGTTTTCTTTTGATTTTGACAGCATGAATAAATAGACTAAAGAAAATTAAACTAAAACTATGCAATCTCCCCTCCCCCCTCTGATAAAGGTGTTCAGTTTATTCATTATTTATTCATTGGTCAACTTCTGTCATGCATGATTTTAGTTTTCCAGCACATTCAAATATACATCACGTTGTTCAGAGCCGATTTCACGGGACTAAGATACGCGTGCGATATCACGTTCACGATCCAGCCCATCTCTCTCTCTCTCTCTTTCTCTTTCTCTATCTATCTATCTATTTATCTATATATCTCTACCTCTATCTCCCTCTTTCTCTCACTTACACAAACACACACACACACACACACACACACACACACACATAATCAGTTACTCACTCGGAAGTAGCTGCGTTGTCCACACTCGTTCGTTGTTCATAAACTTCATAGTTAGCACAGTAGGGAATAAATAAGAAAATAATGGTTTTTTCCATATTTTAAATATATTTTCAAACTATAATAAAAAATTTTAGAACCTGATGGTTTGCATACACATATTATGTGCATGCCATTATGTTTTAGTGTTTAAAATAGTTGGAAAAAAAAACTCATATAAAGTTCTATTTCAATTTTTTTTCATTCAACTCTTGTGCAGTAAAATTACTTTAAAATTTTGCTCAGAAAATTTAACTTTAATGAAATCTGGTTTAAGATTAAAATGTCAATGACTCTTAAGACTACTTTCAACTAGGTAGACGCAGATCCAAGATAAAATACCTATATGTTTCTACACCAAAACGTTGAACAATGAGAAGCACATACTTTGAGAAAGAAATAGAATTAGCTCTCAAAACAAATGAAAAAATAAATAATCACATTCTATGCTTTATATGCATTTTTAACTCAAAGTTTTGTTTTCCTAATACAATTATATTTTTTTATTTTTTATCAACTACACATTTTTAATGCCTGCCAATGACATTAAGAACTTATAATTTAATATTCTATATCATAGTGCATCGCTTTGTTTTTATTTCTTGTTAGAGGTTGCATATGTCGCCGGCTATTGTTATTTTATATTAAACTAAAGATTTTAGCACGAGAAACAAAAAAAGTTAAGAAGATACCTTTTTGCTGAAATTCTAAGGGGGCGTTTATTCATTATCAAAAAAATCTTCTTTTATATTGTCAACATTTTTTCCGTACAGATAAACTATTTCTTTCATTATTTCAGCATTGTTTTAACTTTTTTTTCGATATCAAATCTCTGCAAGAGAACACCTTTAGAAATTCATCTTTTGTAAGGGAAAAAAAGTCAACAAAGCATTTATTTGGTGTTTTTCTTTATTCTTTCCCCACCAGGAGTTAAACTGCTTTACATTTTTTCCAAAATGTCAGGAAAATTTATATGTTTGCGTATGATCTGCAACTTTAATTTTCGTTAAAATTTAACGTTCAAATGTTTTTCCTTTCTTTAGAAAAGAAGCCCACAAGGTTTATTTTATTGAAATAATACTAAGCTATTAGCTTAGTAAAAAGAGAGGGGGATAAAAATAGTTCAAAATTTAGCCACCAGAGGGTGCATTTTTATGAGCTACACATTTATATGTCACATTCAAAGTTTTTTTACGTTCTAATTATTAAAGATTTAAAACTTCATACTAGCTGACTAATAATGAAAAATTTCCTTCTTCATTTTTTTTTTTTATACGGTGCATTTTTGTACTTTGAAGGTTTTTTTCAAGGAAACTGTCGTATAAAATGCTTGAAAATAGAAACGTTTGATCTCATGGTCGTTCAAGAGAAAGCGATTTTTGCCATCACTAACAATGCAACTGTTGATGTTATTCTCTCGTCAAAATTCAGATCACTGGAAAACCGCATTCACTACAAGACAGCTTGTTCGGTCATTTCCCACTTCATTTCAATGATGAATAGCCAAAGCTTTCATGATAGCCTTTTTTGTCATTGTAGTCTTCAAAAAAAAAAGAAAGAAAAAGGAAGAGAAGTTGCAATTGGGAAATGGCTGCCGCCATTTTTATGAAGAGTCATAAAGTTTGGACCGCACGCGATGAATCAAGCTCCGACGAAACGTCAGCACTCTGCGTAATAGCTCACAATCTGAAACCTTTGAGTCAGCAAACTACAGGATCAGCAAGAATGCCAGCTTAATCATTCCGTTGCCCTTGTGCTATGTCATTATGGAGAGACCCTTTCAGATGGATTCCTGTTCTCCGCGTTATGGCTTTTGCAGATATTTCCGTTTGTGGATTTGTCTTTACTAGATTCACACTTGTTGGAGAACTTCTTTGCCAAAGAACTTATTTTGTTTTTAACCAACATTCGACTAATTACGCTTAATTCAAATGTTTATTTAACTTTTGAAAAGTGGTGAGATCATTAGTGAAAATGTTTCTTTAATGAAAGATATTTCAAAGGTTCTTGCTATTATAAAACTTTTTTATGAACTAATTAACTTTTAGAGTTTAAGAACTGATGTTACATTCAAAATACTTTACTTTTGTTAGCACCTTCCTTCGTTTCACCTCCTTCCTTTGAACAGAAGCCTGCTTTTCAAAAGTACATCTTTTGGGAAGAAAGGAAGCGAGTACTAGCTCATCAACCATAACTGTTTAGAGATTTGCAATAGATAACTCAATGACTTTTTTTTTCAAAACTTTATTTGCATCAATCATATAACAAAAAATAATTTTGTTTTTATAATGAATATTACATTTTGCATAAAATGCTTGCTTTTATTTTATTTTTCGTCGTACGTTAGTAATATTGAAATTTCGGAAAGTAATTAGAATATTTTCATGTATTAAAAACAATCATTAACTCTGCTGTCATAAAATGCTAAATAATTGTCAATACACTGACAATATGCGGTCTTTGAAAAAATAAATCAATCAACTCAACTGAAATTTGACACGTAAGCCTTTCATATCGTGACAGTATTGCAAAAAATATTAAAATTTTGGTTAGTTTGTATATAGTTGATAAAAGTTTTTATACCATCTATAGTATCTTACCCAGCACTGCTGAAGTAGATCGCTGACACTTCAAAAGAGCTGTATCCTACTTGATAGTATGTAATAAAAATAGTAATTTATGTAAAAATAATAGTTCTGAAGCATTCCCAAACCAACAAAGGATGACGTAGCGTGCATGAAAAATGAAGTGAAACAATGGCGTGAAAAACTGCATTACAGGATATGACATAATCAATTTTATTTTGCTATTTAATTTTAGTAAACAGGGCTACGTTTTCTAAAGGGGAAATCTAAGCTCTTTTCAAATTATTTCTTCTGGTGATTCATGTGTATAACTTACAAATAAACCTCTTTTTTGGGGGGGGGGTGAGGTGGGGGTTTGATAAAATTGTGATCGAAAATTAGTAGTAGCTTTTTTTTTTCTCGAAATTCGAAACTTAATTTATATATTCACTTGGTTTTAGACATCGTTTTCGTTGGTAAAGTCACTAAAGTGGGCGATTCATTTTTTTTTTTTTTAATTTTATGATAATGTCTTAGTAAAACATACAGGGCTATCTTTTCTTCTGATTACAATGTTCCTAAGAATCTATTTCAGAATTTGAGGTTTCCATTTTGAAAGACGATTGAAAAGCGTACGATTATTTATCTGTTTATAATGTTCAAGAAATATCTTACATTTAGACTATTTTCCTCTTTTCTCTCTTTGTTAAAACAACATACTTTCAAAAATGTAAAACACATTAAAAATTCAAATCGATATGAAGAAAATATTTTCAGTTGTCTCAGTTTTTGTAAGAAAAATATATTGCGTACGACCGCATTTATTTTACAAACATAATTCTGATAAGAAATGTGTGTCGTAAACTCTTCCAAATCAGAATGTTCAACAAAGAGGCACCAAGCCAAGCTAAAGTTACGGAACAAACAAGTTGATATTAAGCCAAATCTCAATCATTTGGCCTCAAAACTTCAATTTGGCCATCCTTATGTGTATTTTTAATTTAAAATATGAATATCAATGCGAACGTCGAGATTCTGATCGTTAGATGCTCAGTACAAGTACAGCACAATGACCTTGAGCACTTGTTTCCACCAAATGCATGTATTCGTTCGCGTTCAAGATGAAACATAAAATGGTGCGACTTTATAAATGAGCTTCAAAATGTACCCCGAATATTTCTTGCATTCATCAGTCAAAAGCCCTAAATCTTTTTAGTTCCATTTCAGTTTTCTGTAAGCACGAAAACATCTAAAAGCCTCACGCAAGCATTAGCATATTAATGCGGAATCTCACTTTCGGTATACATATTTTAGAGCTTCACTTCGGGCACAACTCTGCCGTGATGAATGTACTTGGCTCCATGCAACACTCTTTGCTTCGTAGGAACATTGTCGCTTTAGCAGCAGAAAATGGGGATGTTGTGAAGAATTCTTAGCCCACGAAATTGAACTGTTTAACATAAAGCCTTCCAAGTTTCGTGTTCATATAAAACTAAATCATGCCTTACTAATTCACAGCAATACTCATTTCTAAAGACAGGAAAGTGGGGAACATTTGAAGGGCACGGCGGTGGATCATTACAAGTGAAAACCGGTTATTACGAATTTTCCTTGCAAATATATTTTGCATTTTCCGATTGGACCGAGAACTTATCCAACTCAAATAATCTAAGGGACGAAAAAATTGAAATAGATAGGTTTTTAGATGCGCAAGCACAAGGTTTACTGAGAAAACTCTTTAACTATGTAGAAAAATGAAAATATCGCTTTCAAACATGCAAGAAATAAAATCTGTTTCATTTCTAAATTGATGAATCAGATAAAATTTACTGACAGTGTACTTTTTAGAAAATATCCGACTCTTTCAGTTAAAACAAACTGTGATGAATATTTATCGTGATTATGAGTACTATTTCTTACTGACACATTGGAGACGATATTTAATATCCATTTTTTTTCTCTTTTTTTCCGCTCAGTTTTGATTTTAATCTAATGAATTGTCATCATGCAGTCTGCGATAACTTCTTCTAGTTCATTTATTAAAAGTTATAGTCTATATTTAAAACTGAATTCTTTTTTAATTTGAGACAGCATAGTTTCAATGACATAGGTCATAACATTGTTTTGACCCAATGTTATAAGAAAGAATATTTCCGGTTTTGATTCTTTGAAAAAATGAGACACTAGTATTGTAAATTTCTCATGTATATTTCAGCTTCATAAGTATCTACCTATACTTAAATTATCATTTAAGTAAATATATATTTTTTAAACTCTACAAATTTGATCCGGATAAACCGAAGATTCGGAGAAACAGGGGCTGGATTAAAAGAGGTTCTACAGTAATTCATTGCGCATTTATTAGTTTTTGCAACATTTGTGAACCTTTGGTTTTGAACCTTAGTAAAATTTAACACAATATTTAAAACTAATTCTTCACACGCTTTAATTTTAAGATCGATACCATTACAAAAACAATCAGAACATTTAATTTTAAAAACATGTGTTAAAATTTTACATCAAATCTATTTCGTTATTTTAAGTGAAGCAAATCTTTTGCACAACAAAGTACAAGAAAGCTTTTAATGCTTATAAAATTCAAAATAATCAGTTAAAATTTCAATTTTTTCTTCATGTGGCAAGATATCAAATAAACAAGCAAAGTCCAAATAGTTACTACTAAACTTTTTACCGGTGATCGTAGTTATGCAAAAAAATAATGACTTAAATCTAAATCCCATAAACATTTATTTATTCTAGAGTTGCATTTAAGAAGGAATAAAAGCAATTCTCATATTCTTTCGCTTCTTAAAAACAAACATTAAAGACGTTTGTCTCCACGTTACAAGCAACTTATCGATTTCTTGAAGCCTTTGAGAAAGCTGGTGAAAGAAAACTGATATTCTCTTTTCTTCTGCATCACGTATAGATGAGTATCTTGTAAACCAAATAAAAAGACATTTGATGAAAACTTTTTGACTTCGCTTAAATTTCAAAAATGGTGCTCCCGTTTTGAATTTAATTTCCCAGTATAACGTTTTTAGGAAGTATATTTGATTAACTTTTATTTCAGAATTACCAGAAAACTATTTTGATTTTTCCTGGAGTAGTTTAACTTGGCATTTATTTATTTCTCTAATGTGTAAGAAGATTCGTATGAACTAGAACAGCAGACAATATAAGGCAGCATGTGAGTAAAGGAAGATAAAAGTTGAAACTAAAAGGTAAATACGGCAAGAGCCGGAATAAATGCTAAGCAATGCTGAAGTTAATATAAAAGGAGAGTAAGTTCAAATGAAGGGAAAACTAGGCGTTAAAAGATCTGAATAAGAGTAGAAGAAATAAAGAGTTGGAATGTAAATCAAGGCCATCAACTGACATTTCGAAAATAAATCTACAGTAATAAAGCGCAAACGGGAATAGTAAAAATTTCTTTTTCGCAAAACGAATTTCAAAAAAAAAAAACAGTGCTCAGGTTCTTTTTCACTGTAAAATATCAGCTTGAAATAGACTTTCAAGTAAAAAACGTATTTAGAAATACTTACAAATAATACTTATCAATAATAATGTCGAAAAATTTGACATATTGAATTCAAAATCCCGTAATATTATCATCACTCGTACTCGTATCTTTAAGATGTTTGTTGTTTTGTTGTTGTTTGATGTTGTTTTATTCCTCTTAATAGCAGACTCATCAATGCTTTAATTTCAATACATAGGTGATCGAATGTTTCATTTTCGAAGTCTAATACATTGGACGTTTGAGTTTATTTGCATATTTATACGATCCTATCGAAATAATAATATAATAAGTGAAACAAATCTAGAATACTTAATATGTTGAAAATTCACATTTTACCCTTCATACGAAAGAAAGATGCAAACCATGCATTGGTAATAGTAAAACAAAATAGAGCAAATCGTCACCTCAGAGCAACAGTAGGATATCTTAGTGTTATTCCTGGGATTAGACGTCTTAGTGTTGCTCTGAGCCGAAGAAATATATTTGTATCAAGCGTTGACTCTTTTCCACTTACGGAAGAATTGATATTATTTTAACGTTTCAAAATCAGCAAAAACTGCGCACTTCTTAAAATAGGGGACGATAATAAAGATGAATAATCAGCGCATAAAGCAACACAAACGGTATTCAAGTAAAAAAAAATATTTTTTCTGACTATAAATGTAATTTTTTTTAGAAAAAGAAAGAGAAAAAAAACTTTCAAGAGCATTAACATATTTTTACTATATTTCTACTTTTTATAACGGACAGAATCTTGACATAACTAAATGTTATAAAAATAATCAACATAGAAGGGAATTTAATATTTACTTCCAGTTTCCAGTTTAAGATTCTTAACACTCAGAAGGAAAGAGCGCAGAAAAAATTTCAATCACAATTTAGTTTATTCATCATGCCGATGTGTGTTTCCTCGAAACTATTTCCATTAATTCGTGCTGCAAAAGAACTTTTTAACCGCGTTAAAATAGTCTAAGCTCAAAAAATTATTATATATAATTCAAGAAAGGTATTTTTACCGTTTATGTTTTAACTAGGGAGAAATGTCTGTTTTTTTCTCAACCCTTTGTCCATCAAATTTGGCTTTTTTTTACCCCTCTAAACCTTACAAGATTGGAGATGTGAATGGGACAAGTGTGAAGCCCGCTAGTTTGTAAAAAATAGCATTTACTACTTGAGGAAAAGCATTTTCCAAAAAACTTTTGGCTCTTGTGTACTTTTTGTTTATTGGCTGAGCTAGTGCCGGAATACTGTTACGGTACTGCTTTCATTGATATATATATATATATATATATATATATATATATATATATAGTCAGACCTCGGTATAAGGTCACCCCGCACATAAGGGTCACTTTTCTAAAGTCCCGGCTCACTGAATAGGAATTCTATGTCATGTATTATCGGATAATGGTCAGGTCATAATACATTAATCGCTTATAAGGTTACGTTTGTCAGATTTCTTTGAATGATTTCAGCGCCTAACAGATGCACTTCCAAGAATTCACCGCGATATACGATCCTTAAATAGCGAAAAGTCGTTTTTCCTATTAACGTAGCATGTAGTGCACAGAATGCGGTAGCAAGTCAGCATTACGACAGTGATAGTAAAATATGAAGCAGTAATGCGGGCACTCAGCGTGTACATATTGCACTCTTTTACCAGTCCTGAGAAGCTGAAGAAATTTTCAGAAAAATAATTAGAAACCATTGTGCTTAAATTAAAGAAAAAACACATTAGTCCTGTATTAATGATAATTTTAAGTAAGGTAAGTTACATATCAGTTGTTTGCTTGGGGATATTTGAATGCAGCTTTACTCTAAATGAAAGTTTTAAAAAATCATTTCAAAATTTCTTATTGATTCCAAAAATTTAAATTGGTTCAAATCAATTTAACTATAATAACCTAATTAACTGATAGTTTTGAAAGCATTGAATTTTGAAAAGAATTAATGAATTACATGTTTATTTATCAATGAATATATATATATACATATATATATATATAGAGAGAGAGAGAGAGAGAGGGTAAGAGCTCCAGTAGTCTGCTATTTAAGACAGCGATTGCTGTTTTTTGTAAGCCTATAAATTTCAGCAATCCATACAACAACAAAAACATTTTAAGTCTTTAGGCTATACCTTTCTGATAATGATTCAGATTGTTTCATAAATAAAACTATTTTTATTTAAAACTAACGCATTGTTAACACGAGAAAATGATCCAGTAGTCGGCCATAGAAATCCAGTGCTCGGCCATGTATGAGCCCAGTAGTCGGGCCGTTTCATTTTTATTACTCTTATGGGGTGTAAGTGAATAAATTTAAACAAAATTTAATGCGAAACGAACAGCATAGCATTGTATTTACAAAATTAATTATTCCAATAATTACGAAAGAATTCTGCATTCATGATGTCTTCATAACATCTATGTTTATATTATTTTTCAATTTGCAACCAGTTTGGATATGCATCACGTGCAATAAATTTTTTAATTATTTATCTTCTACATCACTTACTTAAGTTTTATCATTACTAGCGGAAATAGAAAATAAAGAATGGAAAAAACCCGGATTTTTTGGGAATGGAATTTTGAAAACATGATAACGTAGATTCTCCACCCCCCCCCCCTCGCCCCTGGCCCAAAAAGATTTAAATGTGTATGCTAAGATAAAGACTGAGTAAAATAGTTGATAAAATTCGTTATCAATAAAGAGTGAATTAATGATCAATACGATTGACACTTGACTGGTCCCATGTTCATTGGAACAAAGCTTCATCATACGGAACATAAAATTAAAATTGTAGTTTTGGAAACAATTTCTCCTCAAAACAAAGCAAATAAAAATCTGTTCAAAACGCACTTAAAAGATTGCCAATCGTAGGCACATCTAAAACAAAATGTATCATAAAAAAGGTACTTTTATTGTGAAAGAACTGGAGTAAAACGAATTATGCTAGCAGGTCCGTATTTTCAAAGTTTTTCTTAGGGGGGGGCAAAGGGTATGAATTCAATGCATTATATAGGAAAAATGCATCAAAATACATGCAAAAATGCAGATTTAAATTATGTTTTAAAAATACACAGGGTCAGTCCCCCCCCCCCCCCCGCCTATTGCCCAGATAACGGACCTGTATGTGGGTAAATAGAAATTGAGAAATGGGGGATGTCATGAAGATAATCTAACAGCTTTCAACAAGAACGTTAGTAAACAATGAATAAACTAAAACAGAGTGGGTAGCATCGTAATGCAACTTTGAAACCAAGTAATTTTAAAACAAATTCGCCATACTTTTAAACAAGAAGTAAATTTTGATTTCCTTGTGAAGAAAACCCAATGAGTTAAATGTTTGGTTAGAAGCAGTAATAAGAAGTGGTACCAACTTTTAGAATAATTAGTCTAGATAGAATGCAGGTTTCTCGAACCATTAGTGAAGCAAATAGTTTAGCAAAATTAGCAATAGAAATAATAATCACAGATTTAAAATAATCATTGAAATAATTTGAACTAACGTAACTATTGATTTATTACATCTTAATTCCTTTCAATGGGAATGTTTATTTATTGCCGATTAAATACTAATTTCATCAACGTATCATGATTTGATTTAAAAAAAAAAACACGCGATAAATTACCATTCGGTAATTGCAAGTCGAGTATTAGAATTTATATTCTAAACGCAACGGCGGACTGAATTTACAACCTGTTTTTGAGAATTCTTCACTAAAACTTACATTAGAAGCAGTAAAATTAAGAAACGACTCCATTTGTCTGAAATAGTTAGGGCACAAAATTTAAACATTTTCTTTTGAAGAAATAACGTTAGAAAAGGAATTGTTACTCAAAACAGCTAAATTGCCACTGAGTCAATGTCTTATTTTCATTACTATTCTATAAACTTTAGAAAATCCATATTAAGTACGTAGTCGACTATTGAGTACATCAAATAAACAGTATAGAACCAGTGGTCAGTCTGCCATGACCGACTATTGGAAATGCATAAGAATTCAGTACCCAGTGGTCAGCCACCCCTCTAAAAATAATCGAATTTAAGAAGGAGTTTATTTTTTAATCGAAACGTTATGTTATACAATTCATTAAAACATAAGTAAAAGCAAATTTACAGTAGAACGAAAAAAAGAAGGGTTAAAGATGATTTGTCGTCTTAACAAAAAGTAAGCAAAATCGCAAAATAGGATGATGGGCCCACCATTTAAAATAAAATGACTCATTACTACTTAATGAAAAGTAATTACAACATCACTATTGTTACTGGATGATAATTGGGGACAAGTAAAGGAATGTGGGAATGCATCATCTTCGTTTTTGAGTTATACATATTCTATTTATAAGCAGTTTTATGTCTCTGTGGTCGATTATTGGAACACTTACTATATATATATATATATATATATATATATATATATATATATATATATATATATATATATATATATATATATATATATATATATATATATATATATATATATATATATATATATATATATATATATATATATATATATATAAAGAGAGAGAAAAAGAGATAATGGTGTCCCCTTGTGGGGTATGTATGTATAATACTGCGTACATTGAACATCAATCTATTTTCATGCTTCTTTGGCTTTTGAAAAAGATACTTATATTTCCTCCTTTAATTCTTAATGGATCTCTAACACATTATTAAGACTTTTTATACATTCTGAGTTGTTTGTATAAATTTACAAACCTAAGTCATTAAGAAAAATATGTTTTTCATGTAAAACTTAATAAGAAACAAAGAAAAAAAATGAACTTTGTCTCGAAACATGTTTTTCTTTTCCTTCTAATTATACGGATTAAAAATACTGGTCTTATGTGATTACGCTTGAATGAAATAAATCTGTTCCCTGAAAAATCCTTTTTTTTTTTCATAAACGTAAAAATATTTGAACAAGTATTAACTGATTCTACATTTTCTCGTCGAAACTTAAATATGTATGAGGCTTTCTTGCATTACCCCGCAAAGTGGAATTTAAAAAAAAAAGGAAAGGAAAAAGTAAACAACGAGCTCTGGTGTTTCTTGAATATTCCATTTTTATGCGGTAATGAGGAAAATAAAAACGAATCTCCTTTAGAAACAGCAACACAGCATTATTATTGAATTAATTCATAATAACCATTACAAAGGCTTATGGCTTTATACTTCGTGAAATCTTGTTAAAACATGTCAAAATAGAAATCCGATACCTTGATGAAATCGCCGTAAATTATGCATTGATTTACATAATCATCAATACTTATCCACTTCATTCGTCCCTACTAATTATAGGCGTTCATTAGATGGTTATTAAACGCCATATCTGACGCTTGAAGCCGGGATTGGTGAATTTTGAATCACTTCCTGGAAATCGTTGTTTGATAAACTGCGAGAATAAAAACTAATTCAGGGACGAATCTTGCTATAGTCCTGCTCTTGATTATGTCGTCCCCTAAGCAAAGTTGTTAAGCTTTATCGATTAAAGAGCTACTTAAGTTGAAATGTTCATATACATACTTAAATATTAATCGCAGGCATTTTTGCCTTCGCTAATGACCATTTGTAAGAACTGAAAACAGTGATTACATCTTTGCCCATCAATATTAGCTCATGTATGTGCAACAAAAACAGAGCGCTCTCGTTGATTGTTATTTTCAAAATCTTTGAAGAGCATTTATTTTTATATTACTTCGCTCCTTCAATGCCCCTTTTATGATAAGGAAAGAGCAAAATTTTAAGCGCTGTATAGATATAAATATTTTCCTTTTAAGGACCAGTCACATGTATTTTTTTTCCAAACTCCGTAAACTTTTTTTTTTTCTTCCATTTTCCCTCTTTTTTAGTTATGAGTAAACTTTTATAAATTTTCTTAAGCACACAAAACGTTCGTATATATATTTTATTTTAGTTATGATTTATCTCTCAAGTACGAATATTTTTGTTTCTCGGTATAAATTTTTACTTTATGCCTTTTTATGTCTTTTTCGGCGAAACACTGTTCGTGCTTCTTTGCTTAAGAAATTGATCTTCGCAATTTTTTATCTGCTTGCATTTACTTTACATGTTCTAAAGTAACAGTTTTCCAAACTGTTTTCACAATATTTTTTTAATCAATTAAACTTGTTTTAGGGGAGAAAATCGGCTAAAATAGTATTAAAAATTTTACATGCAGTGTTTGTTGTTTGTGAAAAATCATCTAATCGTTGTTTATAGTTTCGCTTTTTACCCTTTGACACATCAGGAATATACTATAGTAAACTTCCAATTATCCGCTGAATACGGTGGCACGGTAACCACGGATAAGCAAATTTCGCAGATAATCCGCAAAATAGCTTTAAAAAATGTATACTATAGTGCATGTAATAGCATTAAAAAAAATCAACAACACTCGCATACGCGTAACCTATAGCTAAAAACAATAACCGTGTATGTAAAATCTTATAATAAGATCACACATTATTGCAAACGGATTGCACACATACGCGAGCAAGTCGTGCAAACAGGTTGACTGAAACAGATCAAGCTAGGCTGCATCAAAAATGCGAGCAAAAACTGATCTGGTGACTCGTTTACAAAGGTTAGTCTTGAAGATTTAAAACTGAAGTTTTAACTAGTGAGGTATCAGTGCCCTTGAAAGATTTTATATCATTGGAAGGGAGGAGGAAGAAAGAAATAGGAACGGCTAAAAACAGATTTTGCACTTGTTCAGTTAAAACGGATGGTTAAATTACATTCATTCAATCATTGCCACATTTTTTGTAGCTGAGAAAGACCGCGTATAATCTTCACAGCGGATTAGCCGCCCGGGATAATCGGGAGTTGATAGTGGTATCAATTTTATGAGAACCTATTAAGAATGCCTGAGAACTTTACGAGCATGTAATATTGCGTTCACTTTGTTTGAAATAATATTTCGCGACTTATTTCTGGCGGGAATATCGCGTTGAAAGCCGAAAAAACTTTTCTTTCTTTTTTTAACGTGATTGCACATTCATGGGTCAAATTGCAGGTTTAAAAAAATTTCTTCCATTTCCTTACGAAAAACAAATATTTTCTCCTTTACATGATAACTTTTTTTATAGAGTTATATTTGGTGATGCATGTTGGATTCAAAACAGTAACAGTGTACTACTCTGCATTATTTGACTATTTGTAACAATTGAAACAAAAAATGTAACTGCGTGCGTTTTAATTTATGTATGCAGCTTCATAAAACATAGCTGTGTATAATTTTTATTAATATGTATATGGCAGGAAAAAATATAAAATAATATTTTTGACATTATAACAGTTTTTGCCACTCAAGGCAACGAAAAAGTTTTTAGTAGAGTCATTTCTTTGTTATACTGATAGAGATCAAAACGGTACTTAAGTTCAATGTTTGTTAATTATATATAATGTTACAGACAAACAAATACGCTGTACTTTCGCGTAAAGAGTGATTGAAATGTTGAATATTGTTAGGGTCATAATATTTAGTAAATTTTCGCAGACCTTTAGTTTACGTTACGTATTTATTAGTAAGAGTACCAAATTTTTAAAACATTGCAAAATTAAAGCTGTTTTAAAATTTGTTTTCTCGTAAAAGTTTTAATTTGCAAAATATTTTAAACACCAAACCTTTGCTAACAAAAATATAGCAAAAGGCAACATTTTTACAGAGAATAATTATGTAGAAGCCAAATTCTTTTTCTTTAAAAGGAGAAAGCGAAGTTAATGATGTGAAGGTAATTTTAAAGTGAACAATACTGTAAAGAAGTGTATTTAGACGTATGTCCATAAAAAAAACTGTCAAAAAGTTTCAACTTTTCTTAATCTCAGCGAAATCGGCAAAATTTTATTTTAAAATTATTTTACAAAACACAAAATTCTCTTCACAAAAAGGAGGACGTAAAAACCAATGATGTGAAAGTAACTTTGAATTTAAATGCATAATTCGACCGCTTATTTAACTTGGTTACAAATGTGCCCATCAAATTTTAAGAACTTTGAAAACTTTGAGCTATTTCGGATTTCGAATTGCGCAAAGTTTCATAAAGAATGACGACACAAAACTCGAGTTGTGACACACTAACATTGCAGATTCATACATAGACATTCGCGTTTTGCCTTTTATGTGCCACTTGAGAGCCCATAAATGATAAAAGGGAATATTTTTGGTTAAAAAGCTTTTTAGCACGCGCAGATTTGGCTTAAGTGGAGAAAATGATTGCCGGAAAGATTATGCTTAGTTTGCGTTCCAAGAATTTCTTTTTCAAGATTAAAGGATCGTCTGCTCTGAAATTATACTCAGAGGAAATAATGGTATACCATTGCGTTGCCAAGAATTTCCTGACGTCTGTTTAAAAGTCTACTTTTGTACCCGATACTCTTAAATGTACAAAATAATGCTGGTATAAATGGTTAAAATGAAGTGTCCATTAATTACAAGTTTTGTAAGGTACTGAATTTGAAGGATCATTTATTTTGATGTAATTTACATATTGTTTTTTTTATACAAATTAATGCTGGTATAAATGGTTAAAATGAAGTGTCCACTAATTATAAGGTTTGTAAGGTGCTAAATTTAAAATATAATTTATTTTAATGTAATTTACATATTTTTTTTATTTAAAATATTTGAAATTTAGCACCAGTGTTTAACTGTAAGCACGTGCAAATTGCGTGGTCTTGAGTGATCGATAAAGAGCTCAAGGCGAATAGTCGCCTTGAGCTCTTTAAGAATAGGCGAATGATTCAGTGTCAGTCAGGTGCTCGAATAGGCAATTAATTCAGTTTGAATGAGATTCAGTACGAGATAGAACAGTCTGCCTGAACTTGAGGTTTGTGGATATGATAACAAAAGTTGCTACGTTTTCGAATATTGTAAGTAAATGATAGGAGTTTGGTCAAATAGAGGCTCATACAGAATGAACTTCATTTCCCCTGTATCTGTTGTTTTTATTGTTCACTGTTGATCTTTTTTTTTTTTTTTTTGCTTAGAGAATCTAAGATTCTGTGAGGCTTATTGATAGAATTAAGGAACAATTCACGAAAAAAGTTCCTTCATAGAATTGTAAAGAAAGGAAATTTTACAGGCGGAGTAAATATTGCTGATGAATAACTACTAATACAAGTACAGAAAATATTTGATAAATTTGAAAATCATACATACAGAACTCACGCATAAAAAGTTCGGTCTAGCGCCCCTGGCGAACTTAAGAAATTGCGCTCCCCCCCCCCTCTAGGGTTGCCCACATGGGAAGTCACCGGAGGTCATTGTGACCTCCCCATTTTTTATTTATTTATTTTTATTTTTATTTTTTGGGGGGGGGGGAGGAGACGTTTTGATCAATTGATTCGACAAACAGGAGACAACATTGTACATTTTTTTCTTATTTTCATTTTTAGAATTGTTTTTAATGATGCCCAAAGTTACTTCTCAGTAGATGTTATGTATGTATAATTGTGCATGCTCGAATTTTATCATTCGGTAAAATGGGGATTTCATTCTGCAAATTTAGAATTTTCCCCTTCCCATAAATTTTAGTTCTCCCCACACCATTTCACATAAATTCAATAAAACCAATAACATTTGCAATTTGTTAATAAATATAAATATATAGAGATGCACCGAGAGAGAGAGAGAGAGAGAACATTCGTTTGGTGTTTGGTATACTCTATATTAGGCAGGAGAACCTAATATTTGGTTCAGTCGAATACGTTAATATTCGGCAACCGAATAATAAACTTATTCGCATATTTGATAATTAGTAAACAAACGCATTTTTTTTTCAATGAATGAAAGTTGTAGTGTAGTACCATAGTACAAAATGAATTCAAATTGTTACTTACTAATATTGTCACATTCAAAGTACTAATTTTAATTTTAAAGAGAACAATTGGATGTTAAATCATCAGTTACTATTGTTCAGTTACTAAGGGAATAAAATAGCAGAAAATCACTTGAATAAATTGTCAAGCCATTTTAAGTACATAGGGTTTTCATAAATACAATA
Organism: Uloborus diversus; assembly: GCF_026930045.1. Classification (NCBI taxonomy): domain Eukaryota; kingdom Metazoa; phylum Arthropoda; class Arachnida; order Araneae; family Uloboridae; genus Uloborus; species Uloborus diversus. The sequence continues at coordinate 180,138,570 of NC_072733.1, read as the reverse complement.
TGTTTTATTTATAACATACCATGTTATCATGATTATATCATAAATTATCAAATCATAGGTCGAGAAAGAAAGAAATTAAAGTTGTGTAGAATTGCTGATAAACTAACCAAATAAGTCGTGTATTATAACAATTTGCTTTTGCATTAGAAATGATATATATGTATATATATATATATATATATATATATATATATATATATATATATATATATATATATATATACAGTTGGCTCTCTGTTTAACGACGCTCTATTTAACGACGGCGTTTTACGGTCCCAGATGGTCCACTGTAGTGTTAAAAGCATTCTATTTAAGGACGATTTTTCGTGGTCCCTTGAAAGTCGTTAAACAGAGAGCCAACTGTGTATATATATATATATATATATATATATATATATATATATATATATATATATATATAGATAGATAGATATCTTCTCTGGGGTTTTTTTTAACTTTTTAAGCATTTTTCAAATTCTAAGGCTAAAAACAAAACAAAAAAAAAAGAAAAAACTGTTAAAACTTTTTTTAATTAGTCGAAATGCCGCCATTCTGGCTGCTGCGCTCCTAGCGAGAGCCACTCCTGCCAACCTGTAGTTAGGCTACTGTATAAATATGGATCATTCTTCAAAAAGTGTAACTTTTCTGTCAAAGGCTTTTTTTAATAAAAATTGTAAGGAACGATTCATTTAACAATGATTTTTAATTTCATCAAAAGTATATCTATTTAAACCTGCCAACAATTTTTTAATAATTTTTATTTTAGTATATTTTTGGTTCACAACAAGTGAATTCTCACCTCCGTGGCATGTCACATACCTTGTGTGACTGTTTATGTTGCTTAATAACTTGTTTAATTAAAAGTATATACTTGTTTATTCATTATTCCTTTCACAAGTGTCTCAAATACTAATTGTTTAAGTATATTTAATTTTTAATGTTGTATTTTAGTTCATTTTAGAAGGACAAGGAGTCATGTCACACAATAAATTCTCACCTATGTTACCTAAACGCAAAATGCCATTCCTCATTGACACGTGGCTGTAATGACATCAAATTTTATTTTCCATGATACAAGAGAACCCCCTTGTTTATTTTCAGCCATAGTTGAAGCTGTGAGATCTTTGTCGAAAAACAAGAAGATAGATTTTACTTCAAAAACTGACTTCTCACCTCCGTGAACTGGAATTTTAGGGATATAAATTAATGTAAAAAAAGAAGTAAACATGTTTTCATATGCTTAACGTGTGCAGCTGTAGCGACGAAGAAAAAAAATTTCCCTGAAAAATGTATCTATTAAGCCTATATCAATGGAAAGATCCTCACATCCGTGAATCTCATCTCCGTGACAAACCTTATCAATGTCATTATTTCTAAGGTGAAAATAAATGATGGAGAGGAACATTTTGAAACTACTAAGTAAGCCGTACTTTAATTAAGAGATAAATATTATGTTCCCACTAATAATTAAAATAGCTGATTGTTTGCACAATTAACAAGATTACTACTTTAAAAATTGGCCTCGATTTTTAAATATTAAAAGTTATTTTCTTTTTTTTTTATTTCCGTGAACAAGGCATTTTTTTACTTTATTCATGAATAAAATAATTGGAACTTAGCTGGGCTATTGTTTATGGTAACTTCTAGTTGGTAACACTTTTATGTGCGAATAAAAAAAAATAAAAGCAAAAAATTTCGAAATTGAAAAATATTTGCGTTCAAAAATTACATTTTTTAGAGAACGACCCATATATATTCAATGCATGCAGGTTAAAAATGTACCGCTAAGTAGAAATGAAATTGTCTATAAACTTTATATATAAGATGATATTCAGATGTAGATGAAGAATGTTCACATCCAAAAAAATGTTACTTTTGCCGAATGAGATCATGCATTTATCTATTACTACTTTTCCTGCTAATCTTGGTGTATTAGTGTGTGAATGAAAAACTTTCATGTTAATGCCTTTCAACTTCATACACTAATGCTGAGGAATAAGAGGTTGGGATGAAAAATTACTATTTCTCTTTTTACTGTTTTTTTGTTTCATGTATTTTTTGGTGATTATATTATTTTTAATAACTGCATTGAAAATATCCTTTTGGTGAGGGGGAGGAGGAATAGGGAGAGGAACTGATCCTAACATTATTCAGATATCAGTGCGGTTGAGAAGCCCATTTTCTTATATTATTTAAGTATTAGATAACATATCTGTTTGAATAAATTTATAGAGAATTTAATAATATCCGTGCCTGTAACGTTTTATTACTAATGTGTTTAAGATGATGATTGTCGCTTACTCGATGCTTAATTTTTCATGAAAAATTAAAATTCAGATCCGAAAGAGAAATAAAATGTTACTCAAAAAGTATCTTTACGTTAGTTTTGAACTTCAACTGGGTTTTTAATTCGGTATTAAGAAGAAGAACTGAACAGAAGTAGCATTGTTACTTCAAAATTGTAAGATTCTTCATCGTAAATTTTTCTTTATTTTCTATATTTCATTCAAAACAATCATCTTAAGTAAATTTTTGCAGTTGACAAGTTAAATTTGGAAAAGCATGCCACTCAATGTAGTGCTTTTTCTTTCTAAAATCTTTAAGAAAGTTTGATTTCCTTCTCTCGTTTCCCTTTTTTTCCCCATACATCTGGAATTCATTCATTTCATCGAAATATGATTTCATTAACATAAAATGCTAACAAAGAGAAATAAAAAGCATAAGTTATAAATTTCCTTCGAGCAGCATTTTTTAAGTTTTTAAAATTTAATTTTAAGTTTACTTTATTTAAAGATGCGTTGTCTATTCATTGTTGCAACTGATAAGTTTCTGGGTGGAAGAAAGTAAAATTTAAAAATAAGATTTCAAAAGCCGGCTTCCATTTATTAAAAAAAAAATGTAGTAAAATTGAAAAAAAAATATTTCAAAGGTGATTATCAGCGGTTACCTCATAAGTCTTCTCCTCGATATGCCTAAACTGAAGAATATTTTAGTAGTACTTGATGCAATTCTCAGCCAACTTTTCTCTAGCAAAACAAACGCATGATTTACAAAACAGCTAAAATAAACATATTTTTGTGTGAATACTGACGATGTGTTGTGAACAAATTTTATCGAATACTTAGATCAAAGTTCTCCCGCTTTGTCAAAAAAAGTAAAGGATTCGACTCTCTTTTTGAAATTATTTTTGCAGTAATTCGAGTAACTTCAACATAAATATTTTGTATTCAAATTCTGTCATGAATAAAAAATATTCATTTTGTCATCACAGAATTCAGGATTTGTAAATTTTGATTCGATTAAAAATTCTGAATATTAGAAAGCACCGAACTTCAGTAGTCGTAAATTATTCATGGTCCATGGCAAAGTTGCTTAGTGGAAAAACGCATCATGGGAAAACCCTATTTTTATCTCCATTTTAAGAATGATAACGTAACAATCACATTGTGGCGCCATCTATTGTTGACTTTTGATTGTTTATTAAAACCGCATCGAAAAGTGTTTAATAGTTGATGTTTTTATAATTGCAAGTAGCTGCAAGAAAGAAATTTACTAACATTTAAATGACATAAACTTGTTTTTCATTTTAGCAAAAATTTCAATCAAGTATTTGCTACGCATTTGATATTTGAGCTTTGAGCTAATACAGCAGATGCATGAGTTTAGTAATATTAATTATCTAACGGTTACGAAATCTAATGGTAAAATACTTTTTGCTAAGGATTAACTACAATTACAATTTGCAAAGGATATTTTCCCAAGGATGATTTTAAGAAACAAAAGGGACGTCTTTCAATGTTTTTTTTTTAGGAGGAAGGGGTGAATTTTTTATCTTTTAATATTTTTTTTTATTTTAAAGCATTGGATAATAATTTATTATAATATTTTCTAATGTTACACTTCAACTTGACAACTGTGCAGGAACAGAATTTTTGAAAAGGCAGTTGAATAAAAGTTAAAATAAAATTTAAAAATTGAAGAAAGAAAGCAAAATATACGTACGCCCCATGTTGTGTTTTTGTATGCCTTTTCATTCGTTGCGTGTTCTATGTTTCGTCTTGCTTTTATTAGACTATCGTTAAAAGTGTTTTTGAACACATTCATGAGTTGTTTTTTTAATGTGCATATATTTGTTCATATATGTATATGCATGTATTCTAGTTTCTTTCATTTCTCTCTGTGCGTTCTTGATTTATGTAACGCATACTATGTAAAAAAACAAGCACCCTATGTATTTCATTTTGAATAAAATACCGTCAGCACCAAATTTATTCCGAGTTGGGAGATTAATTACTGTTACAAAAGTTTGAAATAAATTATTATCACTTTATCACCAAATTCGTTCAGAGTTAAAATAATAGTTTCAAATTACTGATACTGATACAAAAGTTGAAAATAACTTTTTTTTAAATCACATATAATAAAACGAATTTATTACAAACTGTTTTAAATACCGAAAATCTGGATTTCTTTTTTTTTTTTTTAATTCCCTGCCTCTTCTCTTAAATTTATTTGTTTGATCAGGCCCTGACAGTGCTGGCTTAAGCCCGTCAAGGACGCAAGGATCCCTCCCTTGAAGCTAAAAATTTAAACTTCTATAATGAAAATTAAAATTACTTTTTACTGTTTTTGCTGCTTAAAAGATGTTTTTCATTGTATAATCAATTTTGTACTGCTATGACTGTCTAGTGTCTATGAAAAATTGATATAAAAGTGCTTCTATTTGCAATCTCAAGCAATGTATGTTGTTTTTCTCAGCCTGGACGCCCCCCCCCCCCCATGAGAAATTTATTGCTTCTCCCCTGGGTTTTGAGCTCAAACTCCTGACACAAGTCCTGATACACTCCCCTTCCCATTCCCCAGACAATTAACTACTCTTTAGAGTTAGTAGACAAATGTTATTATTATTATATTCGAATAGAAAACAGTTGGCTGTTCGAAAAAAAATATATTTTAATAAACTTCATATTTCATTGAATTGAGAAATGTTTGCAAAAGTGCCTCAATTTCTCTAAACTATTTAAAAACTTTATATCATAGCCACAGACTACCAATTCAACTCCTAGAAATGTAGCAAATTTAAAGGAGATTGTTCTATGGCCGTTATGTTCAAGAAATTAACATAATCTTTTGACTCGATTTAAAAATATTTAATCAGCGAAAAATCACACTCTAATGCAACACCGCCACGCGTCAAAAATTGTCGATTTTGTGTTTTTTACATATCCTGGTGCATTTTTATTAGTACTATTAAAATGCAAGCCACACAAACGAAAAAAAAAATTAACCAAATTTTTGAGATGTGTCAGTGTGTTAGTATAAAAATTTAAGCTAAGGCACATTACAATGAAATTGATTTTTCTCGAAAAGTAGTTTTTGCAGATGTGGCAGTGTTGTACAAGATATGCACAAAATAACGTTCAATATATAGTCATATCCATCTTTCTGACAACGAAAAAAGAAAAAAAAAGATGGGTTAAACGTCGCTAGCATATTTATTTTTGGATATCGTATTTCCGGTGGACGCGGTATGAACTGCGAAGCATGTTGATATCATAGGAGTTTCGATTATCTTCATATTAAACTCTCACTGCGATTACAGTTTATGTTAAGAAAATTATTTTTTGATCAAGGAAAATAAAAAAAACATGTTTAAATATGTTTTCAGAGGATATCTTTTATTAAACACAAGAAAAGGAACGTGTAATAATAGCAGCAATAACAACAGTGATATAAATAACTAATATTTGAAAATATATATAAACGGAAAATGTTCAGAAATCTTGCTTTTTATCATGAACGGTTCATTCATGACTGATTTTTGACTCCCTGACACTTCATCAGTTTTTGTTCCATTAGTTGCTGCTCAGTAACCCTTTTTACTACCATGTTTTGCGGAACTTTCCTATGTTTTCCAGGATAATTTCGGATAACATCAAAAATCCGAGGGTCAAAACTCCGAACTCTTAAGTATCCGAACGCACTCCCATGAACTTAAAGTTTTAATAACCTCGAAAGATTTTTTACAATTCTCTCAGCGAAAAATCAATGACTTTTTTAATGAGTTTAAGTCAGTTTTTCCTTACAGAAATTAGTTCAAATTTCTTTGTGTGAAGTCTGTGTATTTCTCACGAGTTCTGTAAATATTTTTCACTTTTCCTTTATGTTCAGTAAACAATGAGATTTAACTTTTGTTGAAAAATGTAATAACGCATTGTAGGATGGTGTAGTATATTGTATATTTTAACCTCGTTTATCCGGACTAACTGGGATCAAAGGCGATCCGGATGATCAAAAAATCGGATAATCCAGGGAGTACGAAATAAGCAAAGCAAGTCCTTAAATCAGCAGACCTACAGTTCATTACGACAAAAAAAAGCATATTTTGTCACAAAATTGCATCGAATCGTTTACAAAACATTAAAAAATATCAAACCTATTTTTCACATAATTTGTTAATGTTAACAAAGAATTGGTGTACTATCTTCTGGCTCTAACACGTGTGCTGTTTGAATGAAGCACGATCATTCAAGCGCTTTAATAGTTCAGCTGCAGTGGTGTTTGTTAGACTTTTATAATTTATTGTACGATTTATATGGGAGCTAAACATTTAATCAAAAAATATTAAATTAATTTTCGTCTATTGTGAATCAAAATTATCTATGAGAGTATAAAAAATTTTAAAGCTATAAATTTGATCCGGATAATTCGGAGATGCGAATGAACGAAGGTCGGATAAACGAGGTACTACTGTATTGTACTCGTATAACAATTTCATTTGATTAAATGGCATACTATTTTACTACTATATTAAACTGTATTTTCTAGGGGTTTATTTTTTCTTGAAAATCCGAATAATTTGAAAACCCGAACTGCCTATGTTTCCAATTAGTTCGGATTTTTAACGTTTTCTGTATTGAGATTTTCCAACACCTCATTATATGTGATGTTCTATGTTACTCAGACACGAGATAATGCACTGTAGTTTGTACGCGCTGTAGTTGTAGTCTTTTAGTGTTTCTTCCATCGTTATCGCAACACTTGCTCCTTTGTCTAATAACTTATTTATTTGTTTGTTTATTTATTGCAATTTGTTGCATATCTAGCTTAAACATCTAGTTCAATCATGTAGAATTGTACGAGGAAAAAGAACTGTAGACCAAGTGTTCAACGACGCCTATTTTATCGTACAAATGCACTGAAATGCATTAGAAATAATCGAGGGGAGCTGATTATTTAATTATATTCAGCCTTAAAACAATGCAATGTTTTATTCAAAAAGTTCATTAACACTTCATTTTCAATGGTGAAAATAAGCGCAAATAAACGCTTCTTTTGCTCCAAAGCCTAAGACTTTCTCCAAGTATAAAAGGATTTCTTATGAACCCCAAAATCCATCTCCACAATTTTTTTGGTTTTTTTTTTTTTTTTGCATTTATTAAGTTCATTTTCTGATTTATTATTCCTGGACTCCGACCCGGAGATAACATTTTACTTATTTTGTTTTTAATTCAAAAATGAACGAATAATCTAAGGGGGAAATTATACAGAAAAATAAAGCAACAAATTAAACGGAACGCACTTTTTTCTCGCTGCTACTAAAATGTTCAGCTTTTTGTGACAAAAAGAAAATAAGAAGTAGTCTTATTTATATAGCTCGTGTTGTTTACTTAAAACATTCTCATATTTCTCCGCGATGAAAAGAGATTTGTAAATCCTGCGCGCAAGTGAATGTTGCAATTCTGAGTGCGGATAATAAGCTTTTGAACTTTTTATCGTACGGAAAAGAAAAAGTATGCAGTGATTTATTGCAGCAAATGCCTTATCTTAATGAAAGAAAAATAAATTGTTTGCGAGAATAGCATAAAGGAACCGCAAAACTATTTTGCTACTTTTATTTAATTTTAACATGTTGTAAGAGTTTTTTTTTTTTTTTCTTTCTTTCTTTTTCTTTTTTTTTCTGTGCACTTATTTATGTTGCTATGATATTTTGGTAAGAGATAAACGGATGGACATAACCTTTTATTGAATTTTTTACAGTATCAAAAATTCAATATATATGAGAAAAATAGAATGAAACTACTTAGTTCAGTATGTTAAATAACCGAAGGAACAAGCACGCATAACAGTATCAAACTTACACGTAGTGAAGAAACTTCAGCAAATAAAATATACATAGGATTTGCTATAAAAAGTGACATGTTTTAGAGGGAGAAATGCAGTGGCTGGTCCAATTTTAAACTTACGAAAGTAAATCTGCTAAATACGAACTAAACTCAACACTCGACCAGCAAAGGGGTAGGGGGAGGGAGTTTTAATCCCTCCCATGTAGAAATAAAAATTATAATAGCACAATGCTATTCAAAAACTTTTTTCACAGAAACGCAATTTCTGTGTGTGTCTTCCGATCTACCTGAACATTTATTTATCAGTGTATCTGTGTCAAGCTATACCACTCTCTATATCTATCTATCTATCTCTATCTATCTATATCTATATCTATCTATATATCTCTATCTATATCTACGTATATACACCTATCTATCTCTATCTATCCATCTATCTCTACACCTATTTATCCTTATTTTAATCTACTATACATTTATCAATTTATATTTATCTGTTTCTACATCTCTCAGTGTATCAGTCTATATGTTTACGTATGTATCAATCTCTGTCTATCTATGTATCTATCTCTATTGCACAGTACTACTTTGTCTATGCTAATACAGCAATCCTCATATATATAATAGCGAATGATCGAGTAACGCTCCTGACGTCATCAACAATGAAACTCGCGCCACGGCATGATAATTTGATAATATTTTTTGGTAATGTTTGACATGCAGGGAAATGCTTCATTTTGACAAGGCTGAACTGGATCCGGTAACTTAACTGTTTTACTGGTAAGACTCATTTTAGGAGAATGAAGAAACCAAAAAAAGGTCAATAATAAACCTCCCTTCCAGAGCTTAGGGTTAATCCACTGGAGTTAAGGTTAAAATTTCAACCATAAAAAATATTACCAAACAGGCAAATGCTTCGTTTCAAATGTAGAAGTAATTTTTACCCGTCATATCTTGACGGGCGATTTTCTAGTTAAAAATATGCATTTTTTATACAGAAAAACGCAGTCAAAGAAAACGCGTACTCGCTCGTTTTAATGGATGTCCCTCGCTTTTTATACCAAATACATTTATACCAAAACAAGTAAAAGTAAATGAATAAATTATTGAACAAGTAACCTTTGTCATCATCATCTACAAATCGACTTGAAGCTTTTTCTAGGGCTAAAAACTGTGCACATTGTGCTAAAACATACAGTAAAATATCATCTAGCAGCAAACTGAAATACAATGTTACAAAGCTGATTGAATGAAAGCAGGTCTGGGAACAAACTCGTAAAGGTAGGAAGGAAAAAATCTGAAACAAAAAGTTTTTACTCGATGCTCTTGAAAAGGAAATGCAATGCACGATTTTAGAAAACTTTATGTTCTGTTTGTTTTCTGTACACTAACAGGTAAGATTAGTACAATTTTGATGTTAGGACGCTGCTCGTATATAAAGGTGCGTACTTTACATTTTGATATTCATATAGTTCTCTAAATTCTGGAAATTCTGAAAAACTACAACTATAGGTGGGGTATTTTAAAATTACTTTATTTTTGAAAACACATTAATAAACAAGTTATTCTTTTCTCATTAAATTTCAAATCCTTTCATCAGTTTATGTGAAGTACATCAAGAATGGTTCTTTTTTTTTCCATTACTAACCAATGCTAGAGGTGAATTCCAGGAAAAAGGCGATATGACACTTGAATTTTAAAACTTAATATTCTGTCACTTGCCACATACCATTCTCTTCAGAAATAGCATAACTTCAGAACTTCTTGAATCTTAAACTTTTTTTCCCAAATAGTTTGATGACTTCTAGAAAACTAAGGGCAAAATCAAGTTTTCTCTTTGTATTTTTACAGTGCAAAAAATCTCTTTTTTGTTACACACAGTAATTTCAATAAACTTGTTATCAGCACATAATAATTATGTTAACTTTTATCTTTCGACTGTCTAGTTAAACTTTTTGGTAAGTAATTTATTTTGTTTTTTTCAATTATGAAATAGGTCCATTTCTAAAGAGACAATTTGACGTCCTTCCGTTACCAAAATACTACATCTCATTTAGTTCACCAAGTTCACCAAAAACCTATTGGGTATAGAAACGAATGTTTTTTTTTTTTTTATGCAAAGCAGAATTATGCCCCTCGTCAAAGAGGCATAGTTGTAATTTTTATGGATATGAAATGTATATGGTTTTTAATGGTAACGGAATTGCAAAAAACTAAGGTAACAGAAGGACATTTAACTATAAGCTGATACAGGGTAAAAATTTTTAATGCTAGTATATAACAAGCCATTGTTTAAAGTTAGTAGTCACATTTAAAACACATATAAGCAATATTTGTACAAAAATTATGTGTGCTTTATTTATTTATTTATTTATTTTTTTTTTTTTTTTAATGTTTCGTGTTTTAATTTCTTCTATTGTATGTGATGAAAATCAGGAAAAATACACTTAAAAACTCCTAAGCATATGAAAATCATTTTGGTATGAAATGTTTGTGATATGACAAGAAAATTTAAGCAGAAACATAAGCTTAAAAACCTGAAATTTATATTGGAACAATACAATATTGAAACTGCTTTCAGATTTGTTGCCACAAGTCACAGGAAAGGACTGTTGAGAGCATTGATTTAACCGTTAAACGTAATGCGAAGAGATCAGTCAATTCATAAATCAACTTTCAAAAAGATGGAGAAAAAAGAATCCAAAAAGATCCATTCTTAACCTGACACACAAAATATGCGCTACTTGAATCCTGTAACAAGTTATTTTATTGAATATAGAAAGTACTACCGAAGTCAACAGACTCTCAGTTATAAATAATTTTAAAAATGAAGATACTGCTGAATCAAAAACACCAAATTATAAGAATATGCCTAAGGATTCATTAACGTTTGGACAAGTTTTGTTAGCTGGATGGAAGGGAAAGAAATTAACAAAGAGCAATGTTGGACAAGTACTTCATATAGAAGATGAAGGAATAGAAATAACTTGTTTAAGAATGCATAATAATGTGGATATGATCTTCGTGTTTGCTGAGAAAGAAGATACATGCATGTTCTATGGATTATGATAAAAATATTGAATATTTAAAGAATTCAGAATTGTAACAGATGGCTCAGGCATTAGATATCATTGTTTCAGACTGCTGTATTAGTTAAATAAATGTTTGTAAGCTGAAAATTTCCAAGTTTAATTGTTTTGGACTTGTCCTTCCGTTACCCTTAACAAATACATAGTTTATATGCTTAAAATAATTATTTTTTAAAACTAGTGACGGAATTGTAATGACTGAACACTCCCGTATGTGCTCTAATTTTTATAGAATTTTCACTTTTATAGTTTAGCTGAACTTTTGGGGAGAACATGATAGCGTGAAAATCATGTCGCAAAAATGTCCTTCCGTTACCGTTTTTTAGATTTGAGTTTTTAAAAAAAAGTTACGAACAAAAATTCTCGGCTTTGGATTTTTTAGCAACTTACTACGATGTGTATAAAAGTTTACGCATCAGTTTTTGAAAAAATATGCATTTTGATATGCTCACACACAGAAATGCATTGATTTTTTTTTTTTGTAAAACTGTCCTTCCGTTACTGGAATTCACCTAGAGATTTTTTTCAAGAAAACTTAGTCGGTTTTAACTATCGTGAAACCAACCAAAAGAGTAAACCAAACAGATTCAAATATTAATTTAACAACATACATTAAAATAAAACTGAAAAGGGAATACTCCCGTCTATTAATGAAACTATCGTTAATTTATCTTGATTAAATCAATACATTATGAATAGTTCTTCTTTAGAACTGCTTAACTTTCATCCAAGAATTTAATTAATTATCTGCACATCGTAGAATGTTGATAAAACAGTATATAAACTTTTATTATTTTCTGTAATATTTTTATTTTACAAAGCGCTATTTATGTATCATTCTAAAAACGTTTTCAATGTGGATCTTTTATTAATTGCTTTATTTATTCATGAATTGTAATTACACAATAGTTTGGGTTAGAAATTTTTACGTCTACTTCTTCAAAAAAAAAAAATATGTTCTTACATAAATAAATGAAATTCGTAAATACGCAATGAAGATATGTTTTATCATCAAAACAAACGTACCATATTACTTTTAATAACATTCATTCAGTTAAAATGCTCATCACATTTGTCGATTTGCGAAAAAGTATTGAATGTAAGAGATAAACTATTTTGAGGGATAACTATTTAAAAAATAAACTTCTTGGTGAACTTCTTGTTTCAACTTTTGTTTATAAATTGATTTTTTTTTTTAAGATTTTAACTGCTGCACTTAAAACGTCACATTTTGAGCAGTTAATATGAAATTTCTACTTATATATTTGAATTAATATTTTTATTTTAGCTGCTACTCAATGAAAATTTTGATTCATGTAACGTTTCAAAAAGTACGTATCTTGTAGAAATATAATTTTGATGCGTCAATAGTGAATTTATCTCGTTTACTTCACTTCAAAATTCAAACGACCTTAGTTTGATAAACCGAATAGTACTCATTTGCAAAATTTAGTGCCATTACATTATTTTGACTCGTACTTTACGACCTGTGCTTCACTGGTTATGATGATTTGTATTTCACGATCTCTGTACCACTGGATTAAGTTAGAGTGCTTTTCACGATCTCTGTCTCAGTGGATAATGTATGGTTTGTTCATCACTTGGTTAGGTTGGTTTGAACATCACAGTAACTTTCTCTCTCACCAATTCATAAAGTACCATTTAATTCTTTCTCTACAGAGAGGATTTATTTTAAACTATTTTAGTTGGGTTACATACCCAAATATGAGGTACCCTTGACTCTTGATTTTAAATATCCATGAAACCTTTTGAATTTTTCTTTATGCTACGTTTTAAACATGCTATGCATAAACCAATATATATTTACTATTGTCGATGGTAAGTTTCAGCAACTAAAGCTTCACATAAATAGTTCCAAATTGTAATGCAGAACTGAGCGTTGACCATTAGTGTTTTACAAAAATAAACAAATAATTCAAGTGAAATAAAGCAAATTAAAATAGTTTAAATTATTTATAAAATATCTTCAGAAAGAGCCACCTTGCACCAGTTTATAAACCCCTTATAAATATTTTCTACAATGCATGTCAAAATGTAAAAACGTTATTTTAAATATGCATTAATGAATGAAATATAAAACGGTTTTTTCTCTATATTAATGTTTTTTCTTTCGTTAATTGTTATAAAATATTTCTTAAATTTCTAACCAGTCATGAGTTCGCATGCTGTCACTCAATATGCTCTTTTAAGGTGTCCATTGAATTACGTACAATTACGTAAAATACTTCATCTACATCTTCTTCTACTACATCATTCTTTCATTTAGTTTCCCTTTTAATGAAGACAATTAAATTCACTAACTAACCACTTAATTGTTTGTCACATGCGCCGTGCATGTGTCGCAAATAAGGAAAATTTTCGATTCGCTCTTAATCCGTTCGGGCAATTTATTTTCTTACACCGATCCACTAATTTTTAAGACTTTTTATTAGAAATTACAGTATTTCTAATAGGTGTCTATAATATGTAGTAACTAACAAAAATGCCTATTTTTGGTCACAATGTGGCAAGAAAATAAAACAGTTAAGTGGTTACTCATTTCTGCCTGTTTTCATTTATGCTTTCTGTGCACTTCAAACTGAACTTTATGCATGATTAAAAATAAATTTTATTTCATAATTTCAACTGTAATTGTAGCATCTACCGCTGATACGTTTTGGACGGAATTAGTTGTTAATCCCATCAACAGCGAACTTTGGATTAATACTACCAGTAAGAATTCTTGCTTCTATATTTTACTTTTTTTAGGTATTGAAAAATTTGCTCCTAACGAGATAGTTGCTGACTTGTTTTTGCTTTACGATAATGTATTCTCCAGGGAATAAAAGAAGAAAAGAAATGAAACACTCTCTCTCATTTAAATATACATAAAGGAAAAATGTTTATTTGTAAGGAATAATGTGCAGAGATAAGTTATCTGAAAGATTAATATGAGTTTCAACCTTAAAATTTCAGATAGCAGCCTCCTTTCTTTTGTCAGAAATTTAAAATGATCAATAAAATGTAACCTTGTGTGCCAATTTTAATACCTTTTGATTCTTCGTAGCTTTAAAAACTAAGTTGAGAAAAATCCACCTCTCACGACGAAAAAAGTTTCATGTTTTTACTAATGATAACTAAAACACTGGTTCTGGTAGTTTTATTATTATTTTTTCTAGTTTTGGAAAACAATGAACTAACCCAAAAATGAAAGTTTTAAGTCGTTGAAAATTTTAACTTAATAGGTACTATGAACTATGTTATTTTTTTAAACACCTTAATATATCTTTTCCCTGTTCTATGAGCATCCATTTGTAAACTAGCATGTCAACAATAAAACTTTTGTCACTTTTGTATTCTGTTCTGTTGATCAGAATGCAATCAAGTGGGGTATTTAGACTAATTTGATTTCTTTGCATTCATTATCTTGCGAAAAATTGAGCATTCCCTTCAGAATTTAAAAGTTAGTGTGTGATTTAATATGAGTAAGGCCACTTATCAAAATTTTGCTTTAAAAATTTAAAAGGATTAAATATGTGTCTATTGCTATCTTACTTAATTTCCTCGTACCTATAATGGTTGTGTTATTAGGAGCATTCCCCACCCCTTTTTTTTTACCAGGAATGTACCTAATTCAATGGACACTCGCTATACCATGTACAAAAATTGAGTTATCCCAATTTTCTACATGTGATTGGAGGAGATTTACATGGAATCTTATTATTTCTTCCCTGTAGTAGTAATGCTTTGTTTATGTTGCAGCATGCAAGCGGAAAGAAGACCAGCAACAGACCAAACAGCCGAACACGCCCAAAAAACCTCGACTCGTCTTCACTGACCTCCAGAGGCGGACCTTACAGGCAATCTTCAAAGAGACAAAGCGTCCGTCTAAAGAAATGCAAATCACTATCTCCCAGCAGTTGGGACTAGAGCTCAGTACGGTGGGCAATTTTTTCATGAACGCCCGACGACGATCTCAGGACAAATGGCAAGAAGAAGTCGACAAGTGTGGTAACACGACGGGGACGGCAGCTGCGACAAAGAATAGCTCAACTACCAATAACGGCAGCGATGCCAACAGCTCTGACCTCGTCAGTACACCGACGACGACCATACTAACCACCATTGTGACCACGTCGTAACCTTGAGCGACGTGCCATCTCATTTCTCTGGGCTTTGTCAGGTTACAGGATGGACAAGATGGCAAATAGAGTTACAGTTTTATAAGTGAAATCGAAGGTAAATGTAAAATGATATAGAGGTGTCACAAAAATAGTAATTGACTCCAAAGACCTGAGCGTTTATTTAAATATACTATTTCTCGACTGGGAATCGATCCAAGAAAGGGCGCGAAAAGGGCTCCAAAGCTCATTTCAGAAAGAAAGAGTAGTATTTTTTTTTATACAATGTCGGGTTTTTTTCTTTAAAAAAAATACAGTAACAATTTTTTTCATTGAAATCCATTAAAAAAAATCTTTATAATTTACAATAGAAAAAAAGCAAGAATATATCTGCACCTTGGAACAACAACAACCAATGTCAGATTTTGAACTAATTATATTTTCGACAGAAATCTATCCAATGAGCAGCAAATGTTTTTGTACAACAAAAACGTGATGCAAAGCCCTAGAGTTTTAATAATCACATTTACCTAAGTCTTTTAATACTTAATTTTTCAACTTTTTTTTTTTTTTTTTGAGCAAAAACAACCAATATCCCTTGTTATTCAAGTACAATTTAAATAATTCAAAGTTAGCCGTGCAATTATAATATAGCATGAGACAATAATCTCTTGAAGTTTTCCAAATTTCGCTGGACTCGATTGTGAAAGTCAGATAGAGCTAGAAAATAATTAAGAAACTTTACGATTACTATTGTAAAAGTGATATTTTTGACATTGGGTGTTTGTTATACCTAAGTACAGATATGTGTACAATGCATTAGCTTACCTTTCTTAAATTTGGTAATAATTATTTTTATTGATATAATTACAGTATTTACGTAATGTATATTAACAAAAGACATTGCTAATTTCAAAGAAGTTTTATGTTGGTCTTGATTTATTTTTCAGCCATAAAAGATTATAAATTTTGAGAAAGTAAGGGCATAAGCATCGTTACTAAATGTAATTTTTTTTCTTATTCATAAGTTCATCAGTTACCTTGTATTATCGGTGGTTTCACAAAATTCTTACATTCGGAGCTTTATGGAGCACTTTTCCGCACTGAACGTTGAGATTTAAACGCAAAAAGTGTCTCATGTTAAATTACGAGGCTTTGAAGTTATTTGTCGAGTCGAAGAACTCATACTCACACCTGTCCAAGCACAAGATAGACTCTAATAGGGTCTCCGTAGAATTATTCATATATGTATATGTGGCTAAGTTCACTTTGTTGCTAAGCCTGTATTTATCATTGCTCATCTCTGTCTATCAAAGTGAACAAGGTCTTACTTTTAAGCACCATACAACTGAATTGTGATTAAACTACCTTAAGAACTGTACTTAATACCTTGTTTGAGAGGAAAAATATATTTTTGAGCTCATTGTGTAAACCTCCAAACATATGCGATGCTTTGAACCAATCTTCCTAAAAACCTCAGTTTAATATTATCATGGAAGATGTTGTGATGACCTACTTCAACACATGCTCCTTCAATTAATATACAAAAAATTACATAACTGAATCGGAAATTCAAAATACATTGCTTCATATTTATATATATATAGTTCAACGATTCTCAAGTTCCCTGTAACAAAGTAAAATAACGTTATATTCATCATAAATCTGAAAATTAATGCATTTGTAAATCCAGGCACAATTTATTCATTTCAACATTCCTCTTAATACCAAAATGTCTTCTAGGATTATAGGCCTCGGACCATCCAGGGTGTTTAGGACTAACGTTCTGGATTCTTCAGGGCAAAATCTATTTCAAAGGAAAAGATGTGCCCTGAAAATAACTGGTCAGACGAAAACGTTAGCCAGAAACATCAGGGATGGGATTCAGCCTGTGAGCCCAGTAAATGATTCTGTTATTGATGTCGGCTTTGAAAGCCTTAGGTCGTGCATTCCTCTTAAAGTCAAATGCAAAGAAAATGACCAATTGAAAGGAATAGATCTGTACATTCCTGTCGGGAAACTTTAAATTGCTTTTAATTGCATTGATATAAGCATTCATTTATTTATTAGAAACCAAAATCAATAAACTGTTGGAGTTAATGAGGAAATTAATTTAAATTTCTTTACTGGTATGCATTCCTTTATTGATTTGACTGCTTTCCGTAATACTAGATTCAATTAACAAGATACTTTATATACTGGAAAGATGAATAACTAAAATAGTACTTAATACCAGTGTGATTTCTTCTATATATTTCAGCTCTCCCTCCAATGTCAGATGCCTAGGAGAAATTGCCATATATTCAAAGTAGAAAGATTTTATAACTCCTACATATGCATATATTTTCTGCCGCCGTTTCATTTTTACCTCCTAATACTAAATGATAATAAAAATTGTCAACTATTCAAAGTAAAAAGAAAAATTAATGACATTTCACACTCCAGTGTATTTACTTCTACTGATTTACAGTGCTCCCCTAAACTTTGAATGCTTAATTAAAATTGCTAAATATTCAAAACTAATGAGAAATAATGACGCACGTATATATCAAAGAATATTTCCCTGCATTGACATTAATTCGCGCAAGGGGCTATATTAAAAACCTTGTTCACTTTAACCACCATAAAAATAGAAAAAATGCTCCCAGAGCGGATATATTTATGCAAAGTCTTTGTATTTACTTGAGGAGGCGCTAGAGGTAAGTAAATACATTATAACTGACAAATAAAACTGAATAAAAAAATATTTCAGCGCCTTCAACTGTGTGATAGGTATTTTAGACAGTGTAGACGTCCTAATATGGGCCTAAAATACATCGCTGTGCTGTTCCATAGGTCGGTGGAGATCTGTGTCTAATAGAAGCAGCCTACAATACTCAAACTAGATACAATAGAAAATTAATATTACAGTTTTTCCTTAAGTTTTCACAATTGTATTTGAAGTTAAAATGGACTAATTTTGCTATATTTATTTATAAAATTCTCGAAAGATTTTGCAATATCTTCATCGGCTAAAAATGAAAAATAGTTTTTTTTTTTTTAGTTTTATTTAAGGCTTTATTGTTAGAATCATATTCTCAAAACTTACAGATTTTTATTGGACGTCTTTAAGTCACGTGTACTGTTAAAAATTAGTTTTGTTTTAACACTATAAAATATTTATTTTAGTTTCAGATTCTGAATTTTCACGAAAAAATAATTATTTTGTTTTATAAAGAAAGAATAGTTTCGTTGTTGCAAAATGAATTCAGCGTGAAACATTCGTCCAAACTTTAATTCATTTAGAGAGCTTAATTATAGTATTTTTTTCCAATGCTTCCAAGATACAGAGTATGCTATTAAAAACAGATCATTAAACAAGTATTTCGACTTAAAATGAAAATATATCATCTCATGAGAATAAGTAGAATAGATAGAAAATATTTCATCCCTTCATGAGGATCTTTCATTTCAAAGAAAAGTTCAGGATTGATAACAAAGGAAATTTTCTAAAGCAATCTCAAATTTTCGAGCTCTTTGTTAAAGAAAAATAACACTAAATCAAAATGAATAATTTACAAACGAATAAATAAATGCCTAAACAAAAACAGAAATTTCTGGTTATTTTCGCGAAAAATATTAATGCATAAAAAGATATTATTCACATTAATTTTTATTAAAGTACTATAACCGTTAATGTTAGATTAAAATACAAAAATAATTTTCTCCGAAAAAGGATATTTTAGTTTGCAAGAAATAAAGTAGTGCCTGAAATGTACCTGTAAGAGATTAGGAACATTTCTATACTTTTCTAACAAAATAAGATATTAAATATCAATGCAATCAGTTAGTTATTGAGTACATCAAAGTAATCTTCATGACATAAAACATTACCCTTGTTGTACTTTAGAGAAAAGATGCCGTTTAAATTTAAGAACTGCATGATCATCAGACGTTAACTCAGACCTGAATACATTTTGCAACATTTACAACAAATATTGTATTTAATTTTTTTTAATGCCCTACAAAGCAATCCTTATTGATACACCCCCAATACATAAAAAACATAGACATTACAATATTTAAAGCTATTTGTGACTGTGTTCTAAACACACTTCCTTTTCTAGCACTTTAACGTGTCAAGTGTTTTATTATATTACACTCTGTAAATCTGAAAAGGGGGTGGGTAAGTCTGATATTTTTATATGTCTCTAACGCGTCTTGTAAATTTATCGAAACCCTTTTTATCGGTCCCATCTGAAAATAATAATTTGAAGCTCCATTTGGCAGTGTAATCTTTTACTCATAGCTTTCTCATCAAATGTTTTTCAAAATGATATTCCTTCGTTGATGCTAATTGTTGAAATTATTATTCCTTCATATTTTGAATGATGTAATAACTCTTGCACTCTGGAATACTCCAGAATCCGAAGTTATTCAAGTCAAACATTCAAGTGATTTAGTTTTAACGAATCCTGCATGATGAAGCATAAAACAATTTCTTTTAATTCTTTGTCATGTCAAAAACAGTGAAACAGACTGGATTCATTATTTCTTCTCCAGGAATTAAACTACGTTTTGTGAGTTGAGGGAAGCATGAGTAAAAGATTAAGCTTTTCTGTATATCTTCTGATTGTCTTAAAAATACTACAGCTGAAAAAATGAGCACTTTGGCAACTGATACCAACTCACTCAAGAGCAATATCTTTGTATAGTTGGGAGTCAAATAAGATTTAGCGCATCCCCGAAGTACACTTTCAATGTCAAATTAGATGTGAAATTTGTGCACATTGCGCTAAAGGCTTTGTCTATATCATGCTAGAGTTTTTTTATGCTTCTAGTTTTTACAGAAATAAATGCATAATGTAAATATTTGTGTTCATACATATGTACATGTGAAAAAGTTTCGTTTTTCTAGTTTTCTTCACGACAGGCCTTTGACAATCTACTTACTTTTGTAAACACTAAATTTTAATTTTTTGTTACAACTATGAAATAGTAAATAAAGGTGTGTTGAGAGATCATATGAAACAGTATTGAAAGGTGTTGCATGCCGAACTCATGTCTCCCTATTATTATTTATGTGTTTATAATTCGCTAAACTAGCGGGGCTTTTATTATTTTAACGAGTTTTTGCAAGATATCATTCATTGAATGTGTCCAGACTTGATATTTTTTGAGATAAAAACCAAATCCCAGTGAAAAGTGAGCATTGTTTCATACATTCTCTCTCTGTTTTCTGTGATAGCCGGATTCATTCTAACATAGCAAAGCAAGTGTTCGATTCGATTTGAAATATAAGTCCAGTAATAATTATGCTTTTTGACTGGTTTATGTAATATGTAGTTATTGATACTGAAATAGTTTTATCTTTTGGGTATATTGCCTACGCTATCCTTACACCGTTTTTCAAACAATTTGTCTTTGGTATGTCAAAAATTTCTCTTAGTTTGAGCATGGTATTCAAAATGCTGCACTCGACTTTTAGTCTCCATCTTACCGTTTTTTTATTAATCAAAAGAGCTGCGGAGTATTGATGTATCAAAAGAGAAGGAGCTGTCCTTATTCGAAACATAAATAGACCTCATCTCGAATCTATTGAATTGCTAGAAAGAATGTAACCTAACTCTTAGCACTAAGTTTTGTAACCTTCAACTGCTACTGAGACTTTTTGCACGAAGTGCAATGAAGTAAAGCTTCATTCATAACTTCTGTCATAACAAAACTCAGTTAATTTTCACTTGAAAAGAAGCACAACACATTTAAGTTTCAAAAACTAAATATTTCTCTGAAATTTTCAAGCCTGGGTAACGACGCAAGCAGAGTAATGATAGTTGATACTCAGTTTCTTCTGCATGAACCGAGACATTTGTTCTGCCAATGAATCACTTACTATTTTAATTTAAGTACAAAAATATATTTATTTTTCAGTAACTACATTTAAACTCACAGTTAAACCATTTGCTGGCAAGGAGCTGTACATAATTTTACGATGGTGTTGCTTTCGGAAGCATTGTTTAGTTAAGTTAAATGTCACTTTCATTAAACTATTTGAAATCAATTTCATAAAATCATTTCATACTACGTACTTGCAAAACTCGTAAAATGGAATTTTAGAAATTACTTGCATTTGTGACTTCAGTGCAATGACATTAAGTTTGAAAAAAATACTAGCATCTGCACTTCGGATAAGGAAAGCTCAATGTAAAGAAATTCACGGAGTTTCTTTCCATGTGATTTTAGAAGTAAAACTATTCAGCAGCTTGGGTACTAGCGAGTGCTGCTTCTGAGTACTAATTCAGATAAAGCCCACTAGGCAAAAATCTCCAGACATAAAATATATTTTCAAAAATTCTTCTGGATTATTGTCTATTAAATGGCTTTATGATCTGTCTATCACGCGTGTGATCTTTGTTGAAAATACACGGCCTGTCCAACAATAAGGCTGAGATATGCTTGTGAGGGATTGCTGGTCGCAGCATTTCGAATGAAGCTTGATGCTAGAATTTCAGTTTCATAGAGAACTTTTGGGTTTTCACGTTCTACTCATATTGAATCCGAATCATTTTCGTGGAGTACGAGTATTTTGTAGAATTTCGCTCAACTGTATGAAGAGAGGGTCACATTTTTACTTATTTTTTGTATGTAAATAACGTCAATGTGTCTGTTCTGACCAAACAGTCGGTCAGCCAAATTGTGGTAAACATGAATTTACTATACCGTCAGTACAAGACAAAAATTATGTATCTCAGATCCACGTGATTTTATTCAAATTATTTTCTTCAAAAACGTTCCGTTTTCTAAAAAAGGAACTAATTAACATTCATGACCAGGTGGTCCTATTTATTATCTATTTATTGCATATTTGTTCTAAAAACCTAGACCATGTTTTGAAGGAAACCAAAGATTTTTGCGTTTATATACTGTGTTTCAAATGCATATTATATTTTAATGTCTTAAATTACTTTGCAGATTTGTTAGGTGTTTATCTCTATCTGAAAGTGTTAGATATTTCCATCAAACGTCCCATTTGTTTAGTTCGATAATAAATTATATTACGTACTCTTAAGTTGTTATATGACTCAAAAAAAAAAAAAAAACTCTAAAAGATTTAAGTTAGCAAAACTAAAGAGTAAGTGCAGTTATTCGTCATAACTCCAAGAGCGAAAATAAGCCTTAAACTGTTTTTCGGACATTAAATGAAAAAATCTTTAATACAAGTTTAAAACTTGATTATGTGTTTAATTACTTTTTCAGCTAGGTTCAGTATTAAAAATTTGTATTAAGTATTCAAATAAACAAAAATTAGTAAATTGAACTATTTTGTAATTTTTTGAAATGTTTCAATTTAGAGAGAGGGCATGCCTCTTTTACAGATTTTACAATTTTATCTACTGTGTAGAACGGGAAACGTACAGAGGTATGCCTTTTTTTTCCTTCTCTAAAATTTTAGTGATTCTTTTTTGAGATACTGGATATTATCCCATATGATAGAAATCATACGATTACAAAAAAATAAAAAAGAGATATCCCCAAAATTCATGACACAGTATTCAATTAATTAATACACCATTGGTTTTGAAATCCCTAGTGTCAAAAGTGATGGCCTTTGTTTTAAACAGTTGAAGAAACTTCCGTGATTACTGGAAGTTGCACATAAATATTGTACAGTAAAGTTTTGAAGTAAGACTTTTTATGAATCATATGTACTTTTACTTATCCCGATTATCATCGATTACAAAAATCGAAACACCCAAACAAGTATTGCAGGTACTGCTTAATTTTTTGTTTAATAATTTCATTGCATATTCCATCAGAAGTGGTTTTAGGTTTAGCTAGTTATTTTGTTATATTATATTTTTATTGAAATTTCATTACTTATGAGCTTGAAACTTCAAAATATGGTTTAAGTAATGTATAGTTCATTCCAGAAAACTAGTCATTTGTATAAATTTATTTACTTTTGGTACAATGCAGTGTATATTTTAGATATTTATTCTCGTTGAATACATCTGTGTTTTAACTTATTTTTGTGAATGTCTTATTTATTATACAACCGTTTTGAGTATTTATTGTGATTATTTTGTAAATAATGTACAATGAGTTCTAGTCATTTTTACTCTGCAATCAAGAGCTGTTTACTTGTATAGTTTTACAAATATTTCCTATTTATTTCCATTTTTTGTTTGTTAGTAAGGAAAAAGGCTCTACGTTTACCTTTCAAGCAAATCCGAACCAAGAATTCTTGATTAAAGAGAACATTGTTAATGTAGTGTTCTGTTTTTCTTCTAAACTTTGAACCACCTGCTAACATATCAGTTCCATTTTTGGACCAAAAGGCAATAATATATTATGTGGTCTTTGATAACAAATTTAACTGTGCTCTTACTATGCAAGGTACGGTATTATGTATGTGATAACTTTGTGTTGACCATTCAAAAGGAAATTTAATACATGCAAAGCATTTCTCTATTTCATTCTCACACAATATTTCAATGTGCATCTTTCAGTGATGGCTCAAGCGTAGAAAACTCTCATTTTGGTATTATAAAAGAGGTTTGTAGGTACACTCTAGATAGTTAATTGCTGTTTTTTTTTCTTGTATAAAGAAACCAAATATGATTTCCACCAGATAGCACTTCTCTCTTGTAATGTCTGTTACACTGTAAAAAATTCATGTTTTCTAAAAGAGTTCACTATTTTATACATTTTCATTGTGCCACTAAAATATAAACGTGTTCTGTACACTTCGATAAACAATGACGCTTATACATCACTTGAATGGCACATTGGTATACTTGTTCACAATGTCTAAGTATTTTATTATGTCCAAATCTCATGCAATATTTCAGTTTTCTTTCCCCAAGCTGCGTGATTAAGAGTATGCTGGCTCGGCTTGCACGCCAATGGATATTTTTGTAATTTTCGTTCATTTCAAATAATTCCTGTCAAGCCGAAAAGGAAAAAATTACGCTGTTATGCAAGAGCCTTGTAACTCAAGCAGTCACTGTTTTACTTAAATGTCGAAACCGTAATAAAATTTAGGAGAATAACAACTATTCTTGTTTCTTATTTTGCTTTCTATAACAGTCACCGCAAATGTCACGAAAAAGGTGAGGCTAAGTCACACAAAACTCAAAACACTAAGAGAAGGCCATCACCAACTGGAAGAACGTGCAAGTAAGACTTTTGTTTAGCATTTAATGATGTTCCTCTGGCACTGTATCCCTATGAAGGTAAGAAATGTCTCTTTTGAATTCCAATAAGTTTAATCTAAAGTTCACACATATATTTTAGCTGTTATAATTACAGGAGCTTTTATCAAATATTCAGAAACTCTTTTCAGAAATTCAGAAAGACTAATTATGTTTCACATAAAGGGTCTCAGTACTTTTACTGCATTGACGAGCATGCGAAAACAGATCTGTTTTCAAAAATATTTATCTGTTTAAGGAAACATTTTGGCAAGTTGATTTTTTATGACTACAAATACACATGTGAATGTGTAATGTAGTACCTGCAAATTTGATTTTTAATTCAAAATATTTAAGACTGTGATGCAATACGTATTATAATTTTCCGCGATAATTTGTTTAAATATGATGCAAGTAATCAGAAGTTTTACGTTTTGAGAAAAAAGCGTTTAAAGTTAAAACTCCCGAAGGTCCCAAATGTGAACAGTCACTACTATTTTATTAATAACTTCTTAAGCATTTTGATGATCATTAAAAGTATGGTACCAAGCTGTTCAGAAAATTAGGAACAATAACACATATTTTTTTCAAAACATCGGATTTTTCGAGGTTAGAAAGTCCCGAGACTCCATAAATTGGACTTTACATAATTTTTCAATACTTCTAACAACAGTATCAGTACTATCAAGTTTACATTCTTTATATATTTCAAGATTGAAATACTGATGTAAAATAAAAATTTGGTTAAGCAGAGAAACGCACAATCTCCAACTTACAAACACTTAAATTCTTTACACTCATAACTAAAATCGTAATGATTAAGCCTTGAAAGTGTTCAAAATTTCTCACTTATTGTTTCCAGAATGAATTTACCCTGAATTACACCTATTTAGAAAAACTCTGCTCCCTTTCTTTCGCAGTACTTGTACTAATACAGCTATGTGGTTGATATGATTGCCAAACAGATCCATAGTCAAGAGCAATTTAGCAGTGAAATATAGAGAATCCTGTAACGACCTTCAAATAGTTTTGTTCAGCGAAGTACTGTTCTGGAATACCAATACAATGAATCATTATGACTGTGTGCTTTTAAAAATATCTTTTCTTTTTTTAAACTCGGAGCTAAATTCGGTCCAAATCAATTCATTAAGAATGAAGCTAATGCTATTTATTATTCAGTTTTTCATTTATTTATGAAGATCTTATTTTTAACCTGATTTTTCTCATATCACAAAAAAAAATCGACCGTGTATCAACTTTCTTGGACTTCGAAATATGCACTTGGTTTTTCGAACAAAAAGTTAGCATTAGGATCTAAAACTATGATTATAATGAAATATTAGTTATACAGATAGGATATACAATGAAGGATAGACAATTTATCCCTCGAGTTCCGTAATCTTTTCAGAACAAAATCCTTTAGTAAAGTAAATAAATCTAACTAATTTAACTATCTCAAATTGTAAAAATATCAGTATTCTGCAATTTACAAGACGATCTTAAAGTGTATTTGAGTATTTTTCTGCTTTAGAAAACATTGAAAAAGTCTACCAATACATAAAAGTAACATATCTTGATATAAATACTGTTTTAACGACAGTTTCATCAAAAAATGTAAATTAATTTACCTAGAGTATTCTATTGGTCTCTAAACTGAGCCATTGAAATGCGACAAGAGTGTAAGATCCGTATATTATTTTAACCATCAATATTTATGCTTGTTTATAAATTTTCCTATATCCTCTTAGTAAATAATTTGTACTGCAGAAATTCAATGGTATCGTGAGTTCTAGATACTGTTTTAACTAAAAATACTTCTCTAAACACTCTATTAATTGATAATGTGCATGAAGTATTTTTAGGAATGTTTCAGGGAATCATCTTACGTGCTAAAGCATGCCTTTAGGACGAGACCTTACATAAAGACTGGAAATACAATTTTAATTAACTCTTTAAAACGATTGTTGCTAACTTTCGTAGAACGTTCTCACTTTCTAAACTGCGCAGTTAGAAGGAAATCATAGCTGTGTCTTCAGATGTTTTAACTGGTCCCATATAAGAAAGGTTCATAAATGGTTACCACAAAATTAACTTAATTTCTAAACTCTATGAAAGAGACGATAACTCGAGACACAATTATGATGTTAACAGACACTACATATGAATTGTAGTTGTTTGCTGTTATTCCTCAAAGCTGACTGTTGATTTTCAGCTTGGAGAACACAATTATTTGGACTAACTTTATTACAGAATTGTTTACAAGTGCTTCACAGTAAATTATCTGCGAAGTCTATGGAACCGGCAGCATAAATCTCAGTTCGGGAGCCATTTTATAGTCCTAAGACCTTATCCTTTGCGAAATATTAAGTCTGTGTGTGACAATTTTGTCTTTTTATGGTAACTGTGTAAAAACCTGTTTGTTGAAACTGCCACAAACTTTTAACTTTCAGTAAACGAAAAGCAGCAATATCTTATGTCTCCTTTTCTACCTCAATGTAAACTTATTTTACCTCACTTACGTATTGGCAAACTATGCTTACTTAATCGTTCTCCAAAATTTCAGAGACAACTCTTTATACTGTACTTATTGAGATTTTTCTATGCTAGCAAGAAACTAACAAAACAAAGTATTAAGCAACTGACTCAAATTGTTGTCAGTACTATACTTAAAGAGAAGCTATATTATTTGAGACTAAATCCATTTTAGTGTTTGTTGCTTTTATGTTTCAGCGGGTGAAAATTTCCATTTTCCCTGAAGTATTTCAACAAAATAATGATGTTTTTTTTTTTAATTGTAACTATGTCATCAAATGTTCAGAACAGATAAAATGAAGAATATGCCAAAATGGCAGCACAATTCTTTTTTTTAAGATACATATGGAAAGATAAGAATTTATTGTAATGCTTGTTTGATGTTTGATTCAAATATTAATACCTACTAGGAGGCCCATCTCGTGCTCGCTTCGTTCGCCAACTCCAGATTTTAGTGCTTCTTTCTGATAAAGTTGGTTGTATTACATTCAGTTTTAAAGTGATAAGAGTAGATGGCAAGATAGCAAAAAAATGTATATTCATACATCCAGAGATACATTTAAGGTCTCCACAAGCGTGTTTCACGATTAAAAAAAAAATCGGAAATAGGCATCACAAATCTAGTCAAACGTATTTCCACACTTTTTATTTTAAATAAAAAATTTAGCAGCGCAGAAAATAGGATGGAGGAAGCAAATGAAATTTTCAAAGCAATTGATTTTTTTTTTTTTTTTTTAAGTACAAAATGCTGCCAAATATTCTAAATGTTCAAAATCAAAATAAAGCATAAATCTCTAATTTCGCTGTCATCTTCCATTTCATCCTTAGAAAGTTAGTAGCTTCGTATGGAATTGATGAAGATTATGGTCCTCACGGTTTTTGTGACTTTCACTCTTCCAGAAAGAATTTCACTCCTCTAAAAATGTCGAGTATTTTTACACCTTGGAAAAAACGCTAGCTATAATTCTGTATACATGTATATCATGAAAAAATCTGTGCTTTTAAACGATTTGTGTCTATTTTTCTGTTTCTTACTCTAGTTTCTGAGGTTATTTTACATGATTTAAAATTTTAGATTTTTACCTTCATTTATTTCTGAGTTTTATGCGATAGCTTCAGTTCTTTAACTAAACTAGTTCTCTAGACATATAGATTTATTGACGTCATCGCTAATCACAATTTTGCATATTTTAGCATTTTTGTGCTGTACAAAAAACGCTAAAACAGATATCACAAGTATCTGATATGCAAGAGTTTACATCATTTATGCTATTCCTTTTCATTTAATTATTAGGAATATCATCATCCTTTATACTACTATTTTGCATTAAAAACAATTTCAGCTAATTTTTGCAAAGTTTCTTGCATTTACAGTCGTTTCTCCATACAATGTTCTGAACATTGCACACCTATCCAGCTTCAATACCTTTTTTGATTGTACAACGTTCAACGCATATTCGTTTTCTAAAAGTAAGTTATAGTGCATTAAAAAACTTACCAATTTGGAAAATCATTCTTTTCTATAATATAATTTTATTCTTCTATCTTTTATCTATTAACATTTAAAACTTGTGAGAAAATACTAAAATGCGCTGTAAGTATTTAATGGAATATATTTCTCTTAAAATAATTTCTTATTGGACAGATTATGTATACTGTCGTGGGCAGGAAAATGGCAGTACCTGCAGAAATGAGTTTTCGAGATATTTGAAGAAATGTGTGTTGGATTCAATACTAACCATAGGGAAATGTTGGAATTAGACTTTTTTTTTTTTCTTTTTTGCGCCGTTTTTTCAGCGGAAACCAACTAAGCGAGCTTATACAATAAAACTAACGTACAACAGATGACAAAGATGCAAAACAAATGAAAAATGAAAAATTTGCAGTTACTGCCGTTTACCAGCCCACGGCAGTATACTAGAGTACAATAAATAAGGTAGTACATTTTAATGTAAAATTAACATTTTTTAACGTTCAAGGCTCATGTGGCATGAAGTCTAGTCAAATGACGACACGTATTTCCATTCTGGGGTGAGATCCTTTTTGGGGATTACTTGTCTATATTCTTCAGTTTTAGTCATCAAATAGATTAATTGGTTTAGTTTATTTGGAAAAATTCGTATGAAACACGAATTTGAAAATAAACTTTAAGCTAACCATTATTTGTCGTGGTTAGAATGAAAGTGGCTTGAGTAATCCTTACATAGTTTCAAGGAAATGAAATTTTTGTAAAACAAAACATTCGGTCTTTTGGTTAGTGGTTGGTTGGTTTGATATTTATGGCGCAAGAGCCCTTGAGGGCTATACTGCGCCTTTGGTTAGTGGACAATTTTTGTGTGCTCATAGTACGCAATGGGTTTTTTAATATTTTTCCAATTGTTAATTTAATCGAGAAAATAAAAGAGCAGCCCAAATCCATGCTTAACGCAATTTGTAAAATCTTTAATTTTGCTACTATCATTCTAATCCGCCCATTTATCAAGAAAACTTGTTCCAAGTGAAAGAAAAGATACGGACTTTGAAGCCCCCAAATTTTGCATTTAACTCAGTCAAAAGCACACTTAATTCAAAAACAGTGACTAAATTATGAAATTCTTAAAATGTACAGTTTTATTGATGATGTTACTTCGGTGCATTTTTTAATGATGTTGCTTCATAATTTTAATTAATTTGATCAATTTATCATCAAAATCCATCAAAAAACATTCGGCATTACTTTTGGTTAATAGACAATTTTCGTGTGCTTCTAGTGAGCAACTATGTTTTTTTTTTTTTTTTTTTTTTTTTGCAATTGTTACATTTAATAGAGAAAATAAAAGAGCAGCTTAAATCCATGCTTAACACAGTTTGTAAAACCGTTGACTTATATGCTACTATCATTCTAACCCGCCCATTTATCAAGAAAGCCTGTTCTAAGTGAAAGAAAAGGTAAGGATTTTGAAGACCCTAAGTTTTTGCACTTTAATTCAATCAAAAGTATTCCTTATTATTCAAAAACAGTGACTAAATTAGGAAATATACATTTTTATAGATGATGCTACTTAAGATTTTTTTGATGAAAATATTTCATGATTTTCAATTAATTTTATCCCTTTCAAACACACACACAAATACAAAAGCTTATTATTTTTTAAATCAATTTGCGGTGTAAAATGTATTTTTAAAAACATCACTGATATCAATACTTGTTTTTAACATGTTTGAAACATTCACAAACTTAGTAGAGAGGCACATTTTCTTTCATGCAGTATAATTTAATAGTTAACTTCAGACTTTTAATGCAGTGTAAATTCAAGTACACTATACAGCACTGACTGGCAACTTATGATCAATAGTACAGTGAACTTTATCACGTAGCAGAGTAGAACAAACCAAGAAAGAAGAATTTTATTTTTATTTGTTGCAATAAAGTATTTATTTTTTTATAAGAGAAAATGATATTTACTAGCTATGCTTTTTGCATTCATTTTTACCTAAAATTCAAGAAGCTTTGACTTAAGACTGTTTATACTCATTTTTTTTTTTTTTATGCTTGATTGCAGTTGGTTTACTGAGCTCACGCAGTCTGTGGATTCATTCTTTCATTCCAAATAACGTCCAAATAAATAGTTTCAAGGCATGTTTTCCGATTTTCATTTGAAGTAATTAAATCAATGTTTAGAGTTCAATATTTGTTAAACAGTTCTCAAAATAGTTCATCACTTTGAAAAATGTCCACATTTTAAAATCTTTTCTTTTTTATTTGGTTCACTCTTAGTCGTTCGCAGAGTTTTGAAAAAAAAAATTGATTCAATAATGGAGTATCAGTAAAATCAGTTAACATCAATACTTATCACTGTAGTGAATAGACGAATAAATAGGAAGTTCAGAAATGCATCATATTAATCATAAATTTCTTACTCTTCCGAGAAATAAAATCAAATCGAGTGAAGTGTTTCGTATAAAAAAGAGAAACGGATGATCGGCCGTGAAAAGAGGTACTAAAGGACCACCAGTTCGAACTCCGGCCGAAACACCTGTAATTACTGTGGCCTCACTGCCTTCTTCATTTACTTCAACAGCACATTTATGAAGAACTTTAGTAACATAGATGCCTTGATCTGGACTGATTCTAGTCAAATCAGCCGACTGTTCATCAAATAAAGAACTTATTCCCATCCGTTTCAGCAACGGAATAAGATCATGCTCTTCCATAAAACTGAACCTTGGTAATGTAACTTGAACGTTAGTTTCTCTCAGATTGTTGCTGACATTCCTCAAGATATCTTCCGTCAGTGCCAGTTCCATGTTTAATAAACCATCTCTTTTTTCTGGCAAAAGAATTAGCATTTTAACTTTGTCGCCCACATACGGCAATTCTAATACATGAGCCTGCAAATGAGAGTAGAAACCATAATTGAATTTTCGTTTTTGTCGCATCATTGGAACAGTTTTAGGGATATGTCCGTTATTGTAGAACGTATCTGGCATAGTTAACCTTTGATCAAACTTCGTTGACCATGTTCCCTTGAAATAAACGGCATTCATGAGGAATAACTTAGTTAATGGGTCTAGAGGCTCTTCGAGAACTTTAGGAATTTTATTGTGAGTTTTCCAAGCAACCCATCCATTTACAGCTTCGACAGCAACATCAGGATGCAGTGAGAAGCTTACGCTATCAGCTGCAGCGTCAAAATACTTCCTGCTTAGTTCTTTGTAAGATGGAAGAACCGAGAAAGATTCATCAACTAACATTGCATTTGCTATTTCTAGCGTATATCCCACGTTTGAAGATTTGATACTTTCCTGAGGTTTCATTACATCTAAAATGTTCTTGAAAGCAGGATGAATCATTGATGGAAATTGCATCGCTTGGGCGATTTCTTTAGCAGTGTTACCATAAGCTCCAGAATAAATAAGCCCAATTATCATAGATATACTGATTGGTGAAATAAAAGCATTGTTAGAGCTAGAAAAGACGCGAAGAATCTCTAAACCTAAACTGTTGGAAGAATCCACTACTGTTGAAATATCACTCCATGGACTTCTAGAAATACGGTCATTACCAGCGCGTATACCATTAAGAAAAGTCAAAACTAAGATGGCAAAGCAGGCCTTCATGTTCTCCTGAAAAGAGAAAAAAAATTATAGTAAAACAAGATGAATTTTTTAATATGCTTATTTGACAAACTACGAGAAATTAACTGATTTAATGAACTTCTTTGCATAATTTTGTATGCAAAAAACTAAATGTGAGGAAGCGAAGCCAATATGAAAAGAATGTACTAAAACTCTTATACGCTACCAATAAAGAAAACTGAGTTTTTATTTTTATAAATAATGGAGTTAGTTATAATGTTTTGCCTACTTAACGCGCAAATCTACGAGGAAGGAAAATTATGCACTTATTAAAAAGACACACGGGAAATGTTATATTAATGGATTTAAAAAATTCAAGGTAGTAATTTACCTGTAACTCAAAAAATTGTTTGAATCGTAAGTTTTTTTTGTGTATTTATTTAGTTATTTATTTTGACATAATATAAAAGTAATAAATTAGATACCAATAATTTAAGTTTACAGAAATAATCCTACGAGAGCTCGAAACATCATACTTATAGCTAGCTAGAGCTTCTTTTTTATCCTTTAGGTATGTATCTTATTTATAAATCCTGACCAAACACATTAGTTTCAAAATATGCTTCCTGCCATTTCGTATTGCCATATATTTTGGCATAAAAGCAAATTTTAGAAAGTTGTGTTGAAATACAATCTTAATTTAATTTTTTTATAGCTATAAGACTTAATTTGCATAGGAGCTCACGGCAGTTGAACTGATACACTTCTTTTCAATTTTATGCAAATGTTAACATTTTAGACAGAATTCAGATTATTTATGCATTGAAATAAGTTGTGGGGACTACAAAGCTCCTGCAATTCTTTTGTTAGAAATTTAGCCGTGGTTGTAACTCAATCAAGAGTCAATGTCATGGTATGAAATTAACCAAAATGTAATTCAATTAAATCCAAGCATCCGCATAAATAATAAATATTGCATATGAAAGTTTCCAGAGTCTCTCGATAATTTTTTTTAAGAATGTAAAAGAAACAAAAAAAATAGAGATCATTTAAGAAATGCTGCTTGAGAAAGAAGATTTATAAGAAAGTGAAACAAATGGACTAAAAGTAATTCATTATTTTCTTCTCCTTTCTGCCCTGCTGGATGATGATGAAAATTCTGTTGTCTAAAAATACGATTGTGTATAATCTAAATTTTATCCTGGTGAGATATACATACCAAATGCTTTCGAAAAATTCAAGTTTCAAAATCTATTGCTACTTATGAAGCATGAGAAGAAATCAATATGAAAAGTTTAAAAAAAAACTCCCAGTGAAGTTAGTTTCACACAATATTCATCTGTATAGTTTTTTAAAATATAGCTATACAGAGGATTCGCTACCAGTGTGACAAAGTTGCAGGAAGTGTAGGAGAAGTAAAGAAAATTCGAGAAGGGTCGGAAATACCTTCTTCATGCGGCACGTATGCTGCAGGAGTTTGGCAGCATTAAAACTTTCCATTTGGGTACTGAATTCATAAAAGAAGTTCGTTTTTTTTATTTGCAGTCTGTAAATAATTAACGGAAAGAAAACTACTTTAATGCATTTAGCGCCCTAAAGGCAGGGCTGCGGAGTAGGAGGGAAAATGGTCGACTCCAGATTCGACTCTGAAAATTTTAGAGCTTTCGACTCCGACTCCATAACACCAAAATCAGTCCGACTCCGATTTCACTACTCGAACTCTGACTCCGCTGCCTTGACAATGTCGCAGAGTCGGAGGGAAAAAGACCGACTCCGACTCTTTTAAAACCTTTTACTTCCGACTCAGACTCCTTAACCCCAAAATCAGCCACGCTCCTACTCCGCAGTGTTAGAACATTTTTTTTTTTTGTATAAAAGATTTAATTCAACTCGATTTTCATTTTACAGTTCGCCAGATGTCGCTTTAGGCGCTTAAAATGCTTTTCATACAATCTAAATCATAACCCAAACTAATGCGACTTCTTTCTCTAGTCATCATGCTATCAACTTGCTGCGTACCAAAGGTAGGCAGACATATCTGTAAAATTTGATAATTATTCAATCCATTTGCATGGGTGTGACAGTTTTACGCATATATTTTTTACTTATTCCCGGAATTTTAAACTTTAGCTTTGATTTTTACATATTCGAATATGAAGAAGTAATATGTATCATAATATGAAGTATCAACTTCCTAAAACGTCTTCTTGTACGTATTTAAAAACCTTCATGTATTAAAAAAAAAATAATTACTTCTTCATATTGTGGGCGTGACCGTACAGTCACTCCCGTGACACGTACAAAATCATTATTTTCCAAACACAATTTTTTTTCTTAGAAAGTTTAGACTTTATAGATACATAATGGCTCCTTATATTCGAATAAATAAAAATTGAAAACCAAAACTCAAAATTCCGCGGAGAAAAAAGTGGAAATACATGCGTTTAAATGTCTCATTTGTGAAAATTGCATGAGCATAACGTATCCATATCATTTGTAAATATTTTCATTGAAAATCATCATGATCATAAATACCATAGCTTATAGTAAAATATATCGAACTTACGCCTGTCTGTTGTCTAAGCAGTTTTAAAAAACATACACCATCAGACAACCCGCAGCCCTATTGAAAGGAAAGCTTTTGCGCTATTGAGATCACGAAGACATTTCCGACTTTAAATGCTGTATGGTTCCAAATCGTCCTTATGATCCCTTTACCTTCTACAAGTTTGTCGCAGTTAATAAACCTCCGCGTGTATAGTTGAAAATTTTATACTATTTAGAAAAAATGATTATGGCTTTCTGCAACTAAAGTTAATTTCAGTCACCTTTCAAGGTCAAATTTCCAAATAGACAAAAGTCAGGCAAGGAATTATAAATTTTGGGCGCACCTTCAAGAAATCAGCAGAGCCTATGACTCCCCCCCCCCCCCCCGAAAAATAAATTTTTAAAAGGATGATTGTTGTTTGTTATATTTGGAATTCATTTTTTTAACTTGCCTGTTTAAACGCTTCTGAGGGTTTATTTCCTACATAACTTCTGAAAACTCATTTCATTTATAAGTTGTGTAAGTAAGGAATCATGTCTCCAATGACTTTACATTGTTCCCCACCCACAAGATTCAAACAATTTTGCAATTTCAATCCAAGTTTTTAAAAAAATTCCAATTTTGTCGGCTTTTAGCATGTCATTTCTATTAGTTAAGACTCGTTGCTTTTCTCACATATATCAGGCCCGTGTCCAGGATTTCATAAAGGGAGGGGTTGAAACTTTTTACCTATGTAACTTACGTTGTCAAAGGAAAACTAACTACGCGTGTTGAATGGTTTAGTTCGATAACTAGGCTTTTTTTTTATACGTTTTGCGTTTTTTTTTTTAATGAAATCTTATTTGTACAGTTGAACATTTTGTAAAAGCACACATATTTCTTTTATGCCACCTAATTCTAGTTTTTTTTTTTCTTTTGTTTTTCCATCAAATAACATTGAACAGGAATTTAATGAAAATAAAAATTGTATTAAAAAAAATGCTGTTCCGCATAGAAACATTTTTCTAATGTGTGAAACGACTAATTCATCCAACACTAAAGGCGTACCATAAAAAAACAGTAAGCAAAGTACCCATTTTCCATGCCACTAAGTTTTTTTTTTTTTTTTGGGGGGGGGGGGGGGTACGTCATTGTCTAATATTCGTTTAGATAATTTTGCCTTGCATGCTTATAGCATTGCCGGACTTTCCAGCCATTCCATTTTTTCAAGCACTTAGAAGCGAAGGGGCTCGGGAATCCTACATTTGAGGAAAATGGTAATTGTTAAACATGGGTAAATATTAAAGAGGGTGAATACTGTATCAGAGTTTAACTTTAAAATTAATTAAAACTTAAAATACGTTTTGGAAAATCGTTTAATGATTCATTGATTTTTTTTTTTTTCAATGGGAGGGGTTTAACCCCTAAAACCCTCCCCTTGGACACGGCTCTGACATATATAACATGTGTTAAGTTTCTATTTCTTCTCAAATTATTACTAAAACGTTACAAAAATATTTTCAACTTTTAAAATTTAAGTTTAAGTTCATTTTAATTATTACTTTTTTTTGGTTTCTTGAGCCATGAGCCCCTCAGTGCGTGCTGTGAGCCACCCCGCACTGGGTGCGTAGATCCGGATCTGACAGGGTGGCAGTTGCCTTGGAGGATAAGTCTATCTTCTCTGTAGGCATATTTTTCTTCTTTTCAAAAAGTATTTACTTATATTCATCTCAAGAAAATGAAATACTTCCAAATAGTTTCAACCAATCACATTAATAATTTACCCTAGACTATTATTTGCTCAACTATCACAAGAATTAAAAACAAAATATTAAGAAAAAAATTATAAAAAGTCAGCCATTTTGCGTTAGGTTGATTTTCTAACTTTAAGAACCTTTCCTTCGAGGCTTCAGTTAAGTTTTTGGAGTCTAGGTGAGTTTTATTTTCATTTGATTGGAAAGGTGGCAACATATTTCAGTTCAGGACACTGGCGATATGGATCTAAATTTGGCCCTGTTTATCATCTAAACAGTTAGTACAATATTAAAATGGTAAGTTTGGACGTTGTTAAAAGTAAATCAATTGAATTTCAGTTATTCAAGTTGGAATTCAAAATAAACTAACTTTTTTCCGTGCACAACTGTTTAAGTATTTTTATTGGACTTAATAATTTTGTATTTATAAATATACACGCACAATAAAATAATTGGCTCAAAGTTGTAGTTGCTTTTATTTCCAATATTTTAAAGTATTTTCTAATAAAATACATAAAACACTAAAATTGCTTGAGAAACTTGCATTTTTTGTAAAAGTATATTTTTAGAGGTACATTTTACTGTTTTAGGCACTAAATCGAAAGTGTTTAAGTTCTTAATAATAATAACTATTTTTTGAAATCGTTTCTATTCTGTCGTTTCCAACCACATTTACATACATTTGAAGTGGTGGTTCTGTTTTCTTTTCTTTATTTTTCAAAAATACACCTTGATGTACGTCAAACAGAAAGAATGTTTTAAAAATCAACAGAACTTAAGTGACATCAGTTCCGGGTGATTTTTTTTAATAACTCAGAAACTGAAAATTACAAAACACCGCTTTGATAGACAACAATGTGACTTATTTTTTTTTCGATAAAATAATGTGATATGTGTAAGATGATAAAGAGCATATGATTATAAGACGTTATGATTTAGTGACCTTAAAATGTCATTTTTATTCATTGTGTGGTTTTTCAGCATTAAAATAAATACCTTTTTTAAGATCGCGTAATACATTTATTGCAGTTAGGAGTAAATCAATCCGTTAAATCAGGAGTGCCTATACAACGGCACACTCCCTCCCCCAAATGTTATGGAGCACCCTCTCCCCAAGCAAGAGTCCCCTCAAAATGAGGCCAAAAACTCTCTAAAAATAGGTACTATTTTTTAAAAACATTATAACTAACTTAGATGAAGAATTAAAATGTAACTTTTCCAGTAATCGTTTTGAAATCAACCGTGTTTAAGCTGTTTTTTTTTTTTTTTTTTTTTTTTTTTTGTATTTATTTGTTGCTAAGTTAGTCATTATGTCTAATAACTTATGCAATTCATATTTTTAAGCACCTTATGATAAAACAGTGAATAAAAGCGTCTTTGAAATTATCTGAAAACTGTGACCAATACTTACCTTTGCAAAGTTTGAGACACGAATGTTGATGCAAAAATAATTGCGAAACAGAACATAAGTTGTAAAACACAAGTATTATGGTTCGTGGCTGTCCATAAAGGACACAGTTGTTCCCCTCTTTTGACCTCCTCTCTCCTTACTCACACACTAGGGGGAGAGGGACGTGTAATTTCATAGTCTACCCCCCGAAAAACACAACTTCTGAAAAAGTTCCTCTCCCAAATCACAGTCTATATTATTACTGATCAAGCGGCACAAACAAAAAGATTATCCGTTCATTATTCCCTCTTCACTTATCAAAACAACGTTTGCGAGTGTTGAAATAATTTGAAGTTAAAAATATTTGTTTGTTTTATTATTTCTTTATGCAAGTATTTGATGGTAAGACCGCATGGATTCGGATTTCAGGTCCCTATAAGTCCGAAATAGGTAATCCCGTAATTTATGGCTAAAAATCTGGGGATCGGTTCTGAAGAGAGTCAGGGCTTGCAAAGGACTGTTATGCCAAATATGACGATGAACCAAGTTATTTATTGCATGACCTAAAATACATCACAAATCCTATTGTAAGAATACATTCGGTAATGCTTACAATTCAATGTTACAAAGTAGTTGTAATCAAAATGGTGATTTTTTTTTTTAATAATATTATCATTAGTCTATCTAATGTAGTGCTGCTCAACTGTTTTCTACCCGAGGGCCGCACCTCATATTAAAATAATTCTTGCGGGACAGAACACATAAGATTTCAAAATATTTTTAAAATTTCTATGGGAAAACATGAAAAAAGATAGAAAATTAATATTTAATAATAGTCATTAGAAAATAAAAATTTAATATTAGTCGTTGTTAAATCTTATTACTTAATGAAACTTCTTTTACTAAATGTACCTGTTTTTCAGAAATATTTCGGAAATTTTGGGTCTAAATTTGTAACGTTGTCATTAATCGTACTTATCGATTCGTATAATTACACTAAACAACGGGCCAAGATCAGCTTTGCATGCTGGATGTGGATGTGATCCGCGAGCCGATGGCTGGGCACTAATATCAACCTACTGTAATGATCTAAATAAAAACAAGAGTCGTCGAACTACTTAAAGATCTAATTAAAAACAATTCAAACCTGAGCTATTTCTACTCTCTTTGCTAAAAGACTTCATAATCTCTAAAATCAAGGTCATATTGCGTAAGCGAAGACCAAACCTGTCATTTAGAGACGTCAGGAGGGGGCAATTAGCCCCCCCCCCCCGGCTTTGAGAAATAAATGCATTCACATATAAGTGAGTGTTTTGCTTCTTTTTGCTTTCAGTTATAATTTGCATTGAGTATATTTGCATTGAGTATATATATACCCTTTGTCCTCCTTGAAAAATTCGAAACGACGGGCCTTAAGATTAATTTCCAGCTTTCGTTTTTTTTTTTTTTTTTTGCCATTCTTTTCTGCAGCGAAAGCAACGCACAATGCTTAGTACCCAAGAATTGGATTAAAATATAGCTCAAAGCTCTATGTCATGGCACAAAATGCAAAAACAGGATCAATTACATTCCCATCTTCTGCCTCCAGCAGATAGTTAATTATACCTTTTAACTGCAATTCATTTTCCGTTCTCAATTGACCACTGACTAACAAGCTCGCCAGAGGCTATGAGTTTTGCATAATAATAGGTATTTAATCGGCGATGATCATTTAAGCCAAAGGAAAATAGAGCTTTTGAAATGTCTACCAAAAGGGTGTGCTGCAATAATCGATTTTGTCTGCAGCAAAGGAAGAATTTTGAAGGTCAAAAATATTTTTATTGTCTTCTGAAGATAACCTTGATTGAGGCTAATTCACATGGGCTCCAGCAGGGTTTGGGCACAAAAGGAGGGGTCGCCCCCCACTAAATAACTATTCGTCCTGTTTCTTCAAGCTGAAAATTTATTATAATGACAGAAAAACGAAAAGTTATGAAACAGTCGAATAAAAAATAATCCTAATAGGCTAGTATTAATCATTGAACAACTCAGTAGATTAAAATTCTTTCTTTACAAAAGCATTTATTGGGTATAAGACACCTATTTTTTAATTCTTATTCTACTCCGTAAAGAATTTTGATCTTGTTGTTTTAAGTTTCATGTATTCATTTCAACTATATGATTGAGAGCAAAGGGTTTTCTTTTTTTTTTTTTTTTTTTTGTATTAGTTTTTGTGCTATCGGAGACTAAGAGACATTTGCATATGATCAAAATTTCAGTTAATTAAAAAAAAGAGAAATAGAAATAGTATTGGCTCCACAAAATAATTTATAGATCAGGGCAAACTTTAAAAAAGTATGTTTTAAATTTAGTTTTAAAATATCATTTGAATTAAGATAGCTATTATTATTCTTTACCTTTTAATTTCCTTTAACGCACTTTCGTAACTTTACTGTTTTGACAAAATAAGTAGCAGAATTTCTATTTTCGAGGAATTCCACTTTCTACCCCCATCTTCATCGATGCTTTTGTCCATTAAACTAAATTAACATAACATGTAAGACGTGAGAAAAGGATAGCGTTTACATAATACATTGTCATAATACATAATATCACCTGACAAGTAACGACCAATTTCTATATCGCTAATGAAGTTAAAATGTAATCAATTTCATGTGCGACGAATTTTTATCACGGTGGATTACGTGAGATTATTGTAAACTGGCAAAATATGCAAACATACTTCTGAATGAACTGCTTACTGAAACATATGAAAGAGTTTTAAGAGTTGTTCTTTAAATATTGAAATTCGGCAAAAATCACCTTGCAGTTCAGAATGAGATAACCTGGTAAATTTAGCCTATAACTCTTTAACGGCTTAAACATTACTAGAGAACTTCTTATCATCATTTTACTTCTACGAAAGGATGATGTTCTGGATAATTGTTCTAGTATAAAAACTGGTAGAGATCCCTCTAATATAATATTATATATACTGGTTAATAAAAGATCATAAAAGTTAAGCACGAAAAACCTACACAAAATTGTTGTGCTTATTGTAAACATACACTATACGACCAAAAGTATTGGGACACTTCCAAAAACTCACGTTTTTAAGGATTTCTCGAGAAATAAGAGACAGATTGTTTTGTAAATTTTGTCACATAAAAGGCATGCTCCAGCTGTCATTTTCCAATGAAAGTTATATCACCTTGCGTTTCAGGGATCAGAAAAAAATTGAGGAAAACAAAAATGTTTTTGGATCATCATTCATCGTAAATATAGCTGAGAATAAGCTGTACCTTTCAGAAATTAGTTAGCTTACTATAGACAATTATTTTGCATACTTTTGAGAAAGTATCACTGATATTCGCGAAGGGGGGGGGGATATAAGCATTTCTTTCAAAACTGCGACTTTTATTTGAAGGTTTTTGGCTCATAACGCACAAAGTTTTCCATCAAACAGTGGCGTAGTTACACTTTCTGCCGCCCGGGGCGGTTCCTCAATTTGCCGCCCTTTTGATCGGAAATAGTAAATACATTATGTCGGTTCTCTCGCGACTTTCTAAATGTGTTGATGAGTTTTTTGCGCTGACAAAGAGGCTCTATTGTAACCTTGAAAAATCTATATCCTGTATGTATTTTTTTTCAGAGTTTGTGTTTATTTTACATTGGTTTTGCGCTTTAATCATAGTACATTAAAGAGTCAAAAGTATTTTAGTAAGATTTTATAAAAAAGAAATATTTTTATTTTCTTCTTATTTTTCTCCCAGAAGGGGGGGAAGAAAAAGAAAAGAAAATCAGAGCCCCATCGAAAAATTCCAAAAGTAAAGTCAAAATTGTCAATTTTAAGCAATTTTAAGTAACGCTTATAAAAAAAAAAAAAAAAAAAAAGGTTGGAGCTCCCTCCAAATTTTTCTTTTTTCAAAATTAAAGTTAGTGTTATGTTTCTTTGGTGACGTTAGAGGGTCGGAACTTTTCCGGGAAATTTTCTGAAATTGAAGTGTTAATTTAAGTTTTAAACACCCAACTTTAAGCTACTTTTGGAGACATAGGATGAGATGGGGATTTTAAAGTTCGAAGTTGATGTCCTAATTGCACATTTTAGACTATCTTTAAATCACGTTATAGAAAGGGCCGCCGCTTGACCGCTCTCAGGAATTTGTTGGCATTGAATTTTTAAAAACTCAATATAAGGCTAAAAGGGAGTGGACGTTATCACTTGGAAATGTTTCGAGATTCAAGGCCTAAAACGGCACTTTTCGGCTGTTTGGTAACGTTAATGAATAGGAAGATTCAGTTGCTCTTCCCGAAAATTGATTGTTGAACCCTCAATAAATCCTCAATTTATTGAAGGTTTATCAATGCAGTTTTAAGCTATCTTCGGTGGGTCAAAATTCTCCGACGCCAAAATACATTTTAAAGCTAGCTTTGACAATGTTAGACAGCGAAAAGGAGGGGTGAGGGGGGGGGGCGGAGTGAAAATGGAGTCCCTCAAAACGTTGTTTCAGGCTTTGTTTAGCCAGGTTAAAAGAGGAAGGGATGGTAAGTGACTCTCCTCCATAAATTTTTCAAAATTAAAGTCCTGAAAATGCATTTTAAGCTTTGTGACAGTAAGGCGCGTAAAGATAGGGGAAATTTTTCTAATTTAAGGTATTAGAAACGCAAATTTAGGTCAGTTATGTTTCTCAAAGGGAGTTATAACTCCCTTTTAGATCCGTGCTTGTGTGAATCACTTAGTGTTGACAAACTCAGAAGTTGCCACCCAGTATAAGAGCAAGACTCATCCCCTTCCCTTCCCTAGATCCGATACTGCTCTATTATCAAATTTGAATTATTCTCTTTTTCACTGATAGAAGACGAAAAGATAAAGAGGACCTTTACATATGATCAATCATACTGTGATTCATGAGGTGAAAAAGTTGTGCATCAAAAATCATTATTTTTGATGCAAATAAGAAAAGCTTTTCTTAGAGATCACTTTACTGATTAAAAAACTTTCCTTAAAATGAATGACTAAATATGAAAATCATACTTTAAAGGAATTTGTTGATATAAAATAGTAACACAAGTAATTATTATTACAGTTGTGAATAAGTGTTTCTATAAAATTAACATAAAATTCATTCTGTCTGAGTGAAAATCTTGCAATCAATGACCAGTCAAAGCAATTGCTGAAACAGATAATGCTATCCTGAAAATGAGAAGTCGCCCGCCATTTGAGGCCTTTCTTCTCTCCTTGTTGTCATTTTCCTTTAAAAAAAAATGTTTTTTTTCCCCCAATAAGGTGGTTTCCAAGGAACTTCCTTAAAATCAAGTGGTAGCTTCATCATATAACAAAAGATTATGAAATGTATTGTTTCCTCCGCAATAGTTAACTTAACAGCAAAAAAAAAGATGGTCCCTTGACTTCACAATACCACTTCCATCATTCTGTAGCTTCAGACGATTGAAGAGAAAAAACAAACAATAGTGCTGAGATGCCTTCAAGAAAAATACATGTTTTGTGTTAGAGTAATTTTGGTATTATAATAGTACCAAAACCTTGTAATTCGAACACCTTTTTCTCTTTTTTTTTTTTTTTTGCCTCCAGTAATACATCAAAGGCATTATTTCCTTATTGGGAAAACGTGTTAAATTTTTTCGAGTCAAAAGTGCGAAATTGCCGCCCCCCAAAAAAGTGCCGCCCGGGGCGGACCGCTCCCTCCGCCCCTCCCTAGCTACGCCACTGCCATCAAAGCACACTAAACTTTCAGAAACCTTGACAGCATACAAAAGAAGCATAATACTAAAATTCGAAATTAAAATGTTT
The DNA here is from genome assembly GCF_026930045.1 of Uloborus diversus. NCBI lineage: Eukaryota > Metazoa > Arthropoda > Arachnida > Araneae > Uloboridae > Uloborus > Uloborus diversus. The sequence goes on along the minus strand of NC_072733.1, from coordinate 180,095,009 downwards.
AAAATTTGATAAAATATGAACATTTAAAGCAATTAATTTTTCACTGCGCATGCACGAAGGATAGAAATTTAAAACTTTCATAATCTGAAACCCAACTAACTTCAACTCAGAAAAAAAATCCCTGTTCAATATCTTAAAAATTCAGAAAGTTATCAGCGATCTAATGAGCCGAATTGCAATAATTCTTGGGTATAGGCAACGAACCGTGAGGGGTCGTTCACAAATTTGCATGCAAACATTCAATGTCATTCATAATAAAAACAGATTATTTGCGATACACCTTTTATTAGGAAATGACAGCTGGAGCATACCTTTTGTGTGACAAAAGTTACAAAGCAAATGGTCTCTCATTTCTTGAGAAATCCTTAAAAATGTGAATTTTTGAAAGTGTCTCAATACTTTTAGTCATATAGTATACAACATACAGAACATGAAACTCGGTTTGAGAATTTTACTCATTTTTCTAAACAATGCAACAAGTGTTTTCGGCTCCCTTCAAATGGTCATTATATTCTAAATGAAATTGGTTTGTTCAATTTGCTCTACAATTACATTATGGAGCTGAGAACAAAGTTTTTTCATCCTCATTTAGATATGGTTTGTCTTTTCATATCGGCTATTAATGGTTGGCAATCTGTGGTTAGTATTCCTTGGAAAAAATTGCTTCCCAAAATACCTAAAAAACTAATGGCTTAGACATAGCTGAGACAAATTAGTTGAAATTCTCTCTTAAGACTCAAAAGGTATTATTTTATAATAGGGTACACTTTGTTGGGGAAGAAACACTTTTTGTCTGCTCAACGAAAGAAAACAAATTGTTCTAAGCATTTCTTCATAGATTTTTTTTAATTAAATTGCCTCTCTACTATGGTTGAAATAAGCTCTGGAAATCCCTTTGTCAGAAATGATTAAAACTTTAAACTAGTAAACAACTTCCTTCTCACATTCTTTATCCTTGCCATCAAAAAAAAAAAGCTAGAATTAATTATATTCAGTCATAGTTCTCGCTGATGTCCTAGTTGTTTTTTAAATTTTTTATGACTATTTTATTTTAAATTATTGCGCATGTAAAGGGCATGAAAATATCAAGTGACGGAGTAAGAAGTTACTCAATTCACTGCCCACACTGCCCTGACTTTCAACTGTCTCCTCAGCATATCTTCGACTACCCAGAAATTCAGGCCAGGCTTTTCAAGATCGGCCTGGATGACCCGAATGACTTGATTTTTTCGGAAAAGGTTGTAGAGGTCGCCAAGGCTGTCTTCGACAGCTTCCGAGTAATCTAGTGCTTTTCTTTGCACATCATGGACAAGACAACAACAACAACAAATTATTGCACGAGAATTCGTTTTGGTATGTCTTCAGCAGCAGAATGTTTCACACTATGGTTATCCCTCTTTTGAGCATTCCTTTTAAAGAATAACTCTGCCGACTTCAGAACATGTTTTTTTTTACGCCATTTCAGCTCAAATGACTTTAGTACTGGCAAATGGTTTTTTGTTGACACCTTTAAAGAGGAATTTAGGGCAAATATAACAAAAAGCAGTCTTGAACAAAATGTCAAATCTTCTTTACTCAATTTTTAATAGCTTGCGAGCTAATTTTTATATGCAGAACACATTTTTTCTGCTAAAAAAATTTCTAGTAAATAAATTTAATAGAAAGCTAAGGCAGATGATACAAGGAAATTTTGGTTAAATGAATAGAAAATGCAATAGAAAAAATATTTTTGGAGACTGTGCTCCAATATTTTATATTTTTCAGCTTCCCAACCCAAAACAGTTCCTTCGCTTTAATCATAATCGAGTTTTCTGAAGGAAGCGACACTGATGGTGACGTACTTATTCCCCTCGTAACACCATCGCACTGTCACTTATACCCGTCAATCGCTCTCTCAAATGTTAAACTGAAAAAAAAAAGGACTTTTAAGAAGCACAGAAATTTTTGCATAAAGCTGAAAGATTCAAATAGGACACCAGACATTATTCAAAGCTTTTTTTCATCTGTAACTACTCGGAATTCCGATTCTGAATTGAAGTCTGAATATGATTTGTAGAAAATCTTTAATAGTCTTAAAGTTTTAATCTTGAATGCGAAGGCAATTTTCCTTTTAAAAAATGTTCTTTTTTGCGAATAAAATTTTGCTACACTATTTTACAAAGTTGAAGACGTACTTTTTTCCTTGAGAAGATTCCTCCAGAATTCAACTGCGTTTCATAATCGAAACTGGTATCAATATGCTCAACGTTTGGTTTTATATTCGCGCATCCTTAAAAAGGACAATGGACATGGATCCTAGGAATTTGAAATGCTTGTATATACGTTAGTTAGTGTGATAAATACTGAATTACATAGCTTCTCTTGAAAAACAAAAACCAAATAGTTCAAAACAGCAATGCAAATCATAAACAACTTGTGACAAATAAAATACTGTCATTACATTCACTTGTTTGATTGTGGTGTGCAGTGAACTCTATATCCTTAATCCAAGATTGCATTGTGCCAGGTGGAGAGGTAATAGATGTGATAAGTGTAGAGAATAATGAATGATAATCCTTCATAGACGTTCATGAGACAGAAAATTGGGAGGTGTAAAATAGTTTTCGATAAAAAAAAATGTTAATGCCCTGATTTGATATCATTATGCAGATAGTACAAGATATAAAGGAATGTTACACACAATATAAAGAAAGAAATAACATCCTGTGCAAGAGGGGAGAACTTATTTATGTTATTTATTTACTTATTTAGTTTTTTTGTATCTACACAACTTTTTAAAAATTTCAAGGAAGTGCGTTTTTGATTTCGTATCCAAAGAACTATACAAAATTTAGTGGAAAATATTATATGTTATCAATAAAATATTTTATAAATGTGCTTTTTTATGAATACATCTAAAAGCCAATAATTTGATACAAAATCCTAAAAACCCATGATCTCTATTGAAAACCTAAGATCTTGGAGGAAAACAAATGCCCTAGCACTAATGCATTACTTGACAAGAAGGAAAATTGTAAGAGAAAAATAGACTTGAGCGAATTGCGCATAGTGTTTCCAGAGCTGTCTTCAGTTTTGGTGCAAAAGATGATGCTAGTAGTCCTGGTAGGTGCAGATATACAGCAAGAATTAGAAAAATTTTCAAAATGAAAGGTTACCTAATGTTAAACTATGCACGCGTTCTACTCAAAAGTTTAAAAAGTTCACATGCAACCCTTTACTTCTCAGTACCTTTTTTCTTTCTTTTTCTTGCATAAAAGCTTCTTTTCTTCAATTCCCAATTAAAAGCCATGAACATGTCATGAGTGGGTGCAATTTATCCAGGGGTGCCCCGAACTTAAACTTTTAGGAAGGTGGAAATTGCCAATTTGCCGAATTTAACTCAAATTGTGCCGGTCGATGATAATTTTTCCGAAAGAAAGTCCAAACTTTGCCAAATGATGATAATTTTGCCGAATCGTCAGACAAAATTTGCCGAAAAGGACATTTTTGGAAGGTCATAGTGACCTCCCATGACCTCGCATTGGAGCGTCTCTCAAGCGCGGATCCAATGGGGGGGGGGGGGGTCATGGGGGTCATGACCCCCCCCCCTTAGCCAGATCAAACATTACACAACAGGGCCTTTTTAATCTTCCTATTACTGAATTTTTCGAAGGAGAAATTGAGGACCACCCAGTTTGTGAACAAATTTAAATTATATCCAAGCACAAAATTATGGGGGGGGGGGAAAGTGTGGGTCAAGGGAGAGGTCATGGGGTCAGGACCCCCCCCTCCCCCAGCTAGACCAAACATAACCCAACAGAGCCTTTATAATCTTCCAGTTACAGATTTTTTCGAAAGACAAATTGAGGATCACCCACTTTATGAACAAATTTAAATTATATCGAAGTGCAAAATTAAGGGGGGGAGGGACAGGTGTGGATCAAAGGGGGGGGGTCATGGGGATCATGAGCCTACTCCCCTTAACCAGACCAAACATTACCCATCAGATCCTTTTTATTCTTCCAGTTACAGATTTTTTCGAAGAAGATATTGAGGATCACCCAGTTTGTGTACAAATTTAAATTATATCTAAGTGCAAAAATACGGGGTGGGGGAAGCGTTTTTGTATTTAAATTAGAAAGATTTTCGTGCTGAGAGCTCTGGCTTTAAGCAGTTTGAAGCAGCATATTGCAGTTATATATAGACTGCAATGCATATCTCAACACAAAATACCTGGTACCTCTAAGAAACGAGACAATGTAGAGGGTTTGCTTAAAAAAAAAAAAGTAAATAAAGAGGGGGGTGGGGCAGGGGTTAAAGTAATTTTTGTTGGATATTTGTAAACAAATTCTGGCAAATAGGTTTTTCTTTAAAAACCTGGAATTCTTTAATTTTTTTTTTTAAAGAGGAATATATTGTTTGAACACATCATTGCTAAACCTCTATTGCAGTTACAGCTGTATTTGCACATAAACAATTCATATTCGCAAAAGAGTTGTTTTTCGGAAAATAAATTTCTTTAAGTGTGCGCAAAACAGTGAAACCTCGCTTAACGTACACCCCTCATTTCGAACAGTTTTTTCCCCCTCCATTTTCTAGGATTAAAACATTAAATTTCCCTTTATTAAAGTGAAGACTCTCAAACTCGGTCACGGATACAACTTTTCTTGTAAAAAAGATTTTTACTCTCATTAAAACGGACACTCTTCGACAATTTTGGCGAAATGTGGTTAGTTTTCAATCTTAAAGCATTTTTGCCGTAAACTCTGCTAGCAGGTACTATTAACGAAGTTTTGCACAAAGTGGGGGATTTTTATAAAGGACTTTTTCCAGTTAATACATCATCGCTGCAAGTTGAATATCAACTGTGGGTCGCGAAGTGGACACGGGAAAAGAATCAAAATCCAGTTAAAGATTTCCCTCATGTATCATAAAACTTATCGAAGAATGTGACAAGGACATGTATCCTGGAATAAATTGCCTTCTTCGACTCATAGCTACATTGCCAGTTAGTATTGCCACAAGTGAGCGAACCTTCTCGACATTGCGGCGTTTAAAAACCTGGTTAAGAGCCTCAATGTGTGAGGAACGCTTTGTGGGACTTTCTCTCTTAAATATCCACAGAGACGTTGATGTAAACATTGACCACATAATCACTAGATTCGCAAAGAAGTCAAAAAGGAAGTTAAACTTTGTCTTGTGAGAAAATGTGTGGAAGAAAACCGTTCAGAAATACTAAAATAATGTTTGGAGGGGACCCCGGAAATTGAAAAGCGCTCACCTTCATCAATGTTATTTTTCGTAAAAAAGTTTTCATGAATTTATTTTCAAATGTTTTTTAGAATCCCTTAAGGTTAATTTAACTACTTTTTAATGCATAAAAATAACTATGTAGTAAGATGTGTCATGTGTAGTCTATTCCAGTCAAGAAAAAATTACCTCCGAAAATCTAATCGTATGATAATACAAGCAATTTTTAAAAAATGATACTCAAATTGTAATATTTTGTTGTAACTCAAAAATTATTTTGATATTATCGAATGATGAATTGGGACCTTCCAATATTTCGGTGCAGTACTTATTTAGTTAATATTTAGTTTACTTGTGTTTTTAATATTTCTCACAATTAGTCAAAGTCACTCATTCAATCATCTAATAAATCACCCACGTTTTATTTACTTAGTAATTTGATCAAAAATATTTTTCACAATCTAATAGAACATATTTCATTCAAAAAATATTTCAATTTTCTCTTTGCCCCATGAGAAAAAAAAAGTGAACATTTTCCTGTTTTTTATTTGAAGAAACAATTTTACTGCCAAAAATCAAAAATAAGGTTTCAATGCAAATTTTGTTATAAAATACAGTGCCCGCTGCTTATTAAAATTACATTCGTTCTGAGGACATTTGATTTTATAAAGCGGCTGATTTTATAAACTGGCACTCATGCACTGAAAAAAAATAAAAGGTTTTTAAGTATAAATACTCTAAAAAAGAAATAAATTACGATTAGTTGTATTTTATTTTTAGTCTAGTTGTATTATTTTAGTTCAGTTGCAAAATACAGTTGACATTTTAATTTACATAAGGTACATTTTTAAATTTCACAAGGGTCTTAAAATATTGACTTATTGTTGTTTTAATAAGATAATTTGAAAGTAAAGACTGAGAAATCCCTAATTTAATTGCAGCATCACACTAACTACATTTAGGAAGCGTGTCATACTTATTCAAAATTTCGAATTAATCTTTCACACTCAAGTCGTCACGACTTGCTAGCTAACAATTTTAACTCAATTGTAGAAATGAACTGTCAACCCCTGTAGATAGCTGAATGAGCACGAACTGATTGACTCAGTGGTCAGTGAGCAGGGCTGCATATCGAAACAGTTCTGCGAAGTGGAAACAGGCAGCACCAACTAAATATATGGCTCTGAAACAATTCTCTTGTGACTGCTTCATTCTTCTTTTTTTTCATTCAACTCCCCCCCCCCCCAAAAAAAAAAACGTACAACCTTCATCTTTTGTTTGTTTATATGGAATTTGTTATTTTATTAGTGCTGAAATGTTTTAAATTCTTGAAAGAAAAAATAAAATCCTGGTTCTATTCAGAGAAGAATTAACATATGCTCTCCAAAAGTTTGATTTTATAAAACGTCGAGGATGATTTTATTAAAGGATAAACCTAATATGTTTTGACATAGAAATGCTTCTGTTCTTCCAGATTTGATTCTATAAAGCGGCTGATTTTATAATCCAGTGATTTTATTAGTGGCGGACACTGTACAGTGTTTTTTCTTTATGTACTGTAATTTTCAAAACAAATTTCCAATTTGTTCATTTTGAAAAAGCTCAGTCATGTTAACTATTTCACTTTGCCCCACATTCCCCTATTAAAAACCCTGTATAATTTCACCGAGATGCTATAAAATAAGCGGTTTCAATTAGAAACATTGTCTTAATGATTATAACATGAGGGTAAGGTTTTTAATTATACCCATACTTCATTTGAGTTTTTATAAATTAATTTATGTGTTAACTATAAAATATTATGTAACTAAGAAAATCATACCTTCATAACGTGTAAGTTTTATTGTATTTAGTTTATAGTATATTTACATTAGTAGTATTGTATTATATTTTATTTTATGTAGAAATTATTTCTTTCAAAGTAGTTGTCGATTTGTTCTTGATGCCCTGATGCAGATGACATACCATTTTGATACTAAATGCCGTTTCTATTAATATTATATGGCTTAGCCAAGAAACTACCATGCGATTTTTTTCATTCTACGTTTTTTATAAGCTAAAAAATAAATCTATTGTTTCCAAAATAGCTTCTTGGATAGAAATGACTCTTCTAGGCTACACATTATTTTAAAATGTTAATAGTTGATTCCCTCAAAGAGGAATTAACAGATGAAACGCGGTATTAGGTTCTTCGATGAATTAAATGTATTCTGCCTCTCTGGCCTCTGACTCCTGAAGTACAGTTGACTCTTTTACCTGAACACCCAGACATTCTGAACACATTTTGATGGTCCCGGGAATCACGTATGCATTACTTTCGTCTCCCCCTATACTGAACATCCTCTTAAACTGAAGACTTTCGTTCGGTCCAATGAGTGTTCAGAATAGAGAGAGTCTACACTGTTAAAACTACAGGTTGCGTTTGGCACCTTTCAAGGGTGAAACGCTTGTTCACCAGCGACACCCAATACGGAGCCGGAATGGCACCTCTTACTAGGGCGAAAAATGGGCACTTTTTGAAAGAGAGGCAGCACGGGGGAAAAGAAGGAACCTTCGGAGAGAAAAATGGCACCCTCACTGATTTCTACAGTAGATCCTCTTCCCCCTCCCCCTATTGTGTGCGTTTTTGAATATTATTGTGTTCTAATTATTGTTTGGGTTTATGATAAAGTCTTGGTACTTTTTTCACATTGAATTCATTTTGGATTAAAACTTGTCATTTAAGGCATTTGATCACATTTCAGACTTTCCAACATAATATAGAAGTGTTTATGACTTTAATTCGTCTATCTGAGATCTAACTCTCATAAAAACCCTTGGATTGCTCGGTAGTTTTTAATGATATTGACATTTACTATAGTATGATACTAAAAAATAAGAGTGTAGGCATTTATGGATAATTTACAAGAACAGCCAAAAATATTCAGTTATATTACAATCACGGAAAAATCAAATCGTTTCATAAAATGCAGGCGTTTCATAGATGTTCAAAATATTTTAATCAAGAGTAACATATTGATACGTATTATATAGTTCGACATTTGAATATCCTGTTTAAACATAAGCAGTCTAAAAAACCACTTTTTTTTTTCTTTGTTAAATAGAAACTTTTTTGACATTAAAAATCAAAACAAATTTTTAGCATCCTACATAATGAAAAGCATTGGAAACAGAAATCAGAGAGAGAGAAAAAAAAATAAACGTGTCTACACCCTGCATTCGGTTTTTGAAATAACACCAACGAAATATTTTCACGGAATGAGTCATGGCATGTAACACACAGAGAGATTTCTTTTCAAAGCTTTTTTTTTCTTTGCTACGTCTACGCAGATATTTTATTGAGAAGATAAAGACATTTAATGTATCTGCTGTGGCAGTTTGTTACATCATTGAATTTTCATCCCGGTTAATTAGTAATTATTTCGTATTGCTAACAATAAACAATTTTGGGGAAAATCCGTGAGACCGCAGACGTGACAAGCAATGAACACCATGTATTAGTTATAGATTATACAGATAAAAAAAGCCATACATCACTATGTTAAAACGGTTAACTATAAACAATAAGCAGTACTCAGTTTACTTTGTTGAAACACAACTCTGAAAACACTAAAAGCCTGTTGGAAAGCCTTAATGTTATACCATGATTAAATGCCTGTACTTACGCAAGGTTTTGAAGGTTTGTCCCAGAAATGTGGAATTTTAATCCAGTATAATTGTCTATTCAATGTGAAAATCTAATGTACCAACAACTACGTTGCAGCATCGTCGTCCGCCATTAAAGTGGCTGAATTGAACTTATGCCGGAGCGCACAGCGCATGTGCGAGCGAGGCACCTTTTCGGAGGAAAAGAGTCGCTATTGGCTACTGCGTGAGCTGATGGTCCTTCATTGCCTTCTTTCATCCACTGAGGGGCTAAAAGATATCGGAACAATATTTCCTAGCCTCTGTGGCACCCTGTGGCTCCGTCTTTGCACCCTACGGCGGAAAATCGCACCCAGCTGGCACCTCTGGTTATAACAGTGTATTGCACTTCCTTAGCAAAAAAAATACTTTTATTCAAATATGCTTTGTGTGTTTTGTGTTCTTTTTCATGACTGAAAGCTTTTTATTTATGTAAAAGAGAAGTCAATTAAAAAATTAAATAAAATAGTTACATTCATTTATTCCTTTGGGAGGGGCCTGAACCCCCTGGACTTCCCCTAAAATCTGCTACTGACTATTCAGTATGGTATTTGTACAATTTGAAATTCTTGTTCGATTTTTTCATTTTCATTTTAGTATAATCTAGTGCGTTGACCAACATAAATGACTGCTGCTACTCCTAGTTCAAATTAGAAAAATCAGGCCTCCACAAAGTTTAAAAATTGTAACGTTTAGAATACACATAGTTTTCTTACAAGCATACTGTATTTTTTGTTTTATATATGCTAATAATGCAACAACGATTTGTTGGTAAGTAAGAAACAAGCACGAGATTTCAATACCAACGTTTTCAGATTCTTCATACAAAACGAAATATGGTAAAACTACGATTTAGATCGAAGAAACCCCCTTTTTTGACGAGCATGTTGTTACCCCCCCCCCCACACCAAGATACCGTTGTTTGTGTGTACACGTTTGGTGACTCCTCCCTTAACCGGAGCCTGGATCCGCCCTTGGCGTCTCTGAATTTATCACATATCATATTTACTAATTATCCAACGTGTATGCCTAACACAAATTACGTCCATTCTGGTTTATGTAGATTTCTGGGTATGATATGGATATACATGACTGCTATGTGTCAGAGATCACTATTGTGGGAATCGCTGTACTGATCGTCCACTCAATTGACTATGCCTGCGTTCTCAACTACGTAGAACGAGATAACTCAGTAAATGAACTAACTATACGTGCGTAAAAGCTTTAATCAGTATTGGAAAATAAATTTGAAAATTAAAAATCAGCAAACATCCTGTAAATGAATCATTGATTGAACCATGTGGTTAGCATATTTAACTTCAAATGACAGAGCATATTGTGCAGGATATCATTAAGCATGCATTACCATGCACATCATTTGAAAAACACAAAGGATTATGGGGTCATGGCAAAACTCGAGAACTTCCGATGTTCTTGACCTTATGGAAAACATGTTTGAAGTATCTTAAACTAAAAATGAGTATCGCTAGAATAACCACTAGTATTTTGTTCGAGAAAAATGTTTCAGATTGGCCAATTGAAAGTAAGGGACAATATTTGCAAGTATCTTTTTTTTTTTTTAAGAAGCATTTATCTTTTATCAAAATATTTATTTACTAAACTCATGTGATAACAGTTTCAAAATTTCCCAAGTTCTTTCCTAATTAACTTGCAAATGGTGCAATCACGTTCATTCCCATAAATATGTTTCTTTACAGAATTGGCAAAATGTTTTGAAAGTATGAGGATGAACTTACGGGCACTAACGATAGTATCTAACAAAAGGCTCATCTGAATTTAAAAAATTTTGAAAGCCCCCCGCCTCCCCAAAACACACACACACCCTACCTCTCTTTCGCTACAACTATCATATTTTCCATTTTGATGAAGGATTTTTTTTTTCTGTTCCAGTAAAATTTCGCGAAAACTAAGCTGTAATGAGACAGTAATAGTGTACAGCTGAGAAAATAGCCCTTCACACTATAATCCTGACAATTTACACCTATCATGACGTATTTTTGTAATTAAATGGGGAAAAAAAACCAGTTTTAATGAAACGGTTCTCTACTTTTTAGTATTCGCGACTTAGTATTCAACAAATTTTCAACGCACGCCCCTTTGACCTCCCCATAAAATAACGGAATAAATTATAATATACTTTGAGTATTTTGATCTTAAAACAACACTGCAACATTAACTAAAAACCTGCGCTTTTACTACAGAAATTTGTTTTTGAGGAATCACGATTGCTTATTGTTCTCACTTGACTGTTTTTGGCGTTCCTTTGATTTTTCCCACCGCCACCCTCCGCACCATCACCGTTGACGGGCTCCTCGCGGTGCTGCTCCTATAGCGAAAACCGTCTCCAGGTTTCATCCATGTCCTACACACACGCGCATACATACACAACTACACACACACACACAAACACATACATACACAAACACATACACACATACAAACACATACACACACGCATACATACAGACACCCACACATACACACACAAAAACATACGCACACACAACTACCCACACATTCATGCCTGCACACAGACACAAACACATATGCCCCCCTACACACACATACACATAACCCTACACACAAACACATACCCCCACACACAAACACACACGCCTACATACACACACTCGTGATTGCGAAAAACATAATTTGAATTCAAGATGACAAAATTCAAATTATTTTTTTTTAATTCTAAATAATATACTCTAACTGCTTTCATTAAATGATATTTTAATTATAAGAATTTTAGTAATTTTCACTCGTGAATATTTATTTCTTTGAAATACTTAGCGTGCCCAGTAAAAAACTTATATAGGGAAATCCCGTAACAACGAAATTTAAGGGACTAAAAGTTTTGTTCGTTGTACCGAGAATTTCATTGTAATGGAGTTTAAGCAATCTAATGTAAATAAAATTGAGACTGAAAATGTATTTCGTTGAAACGGATAGTTCGCTGTGTTTTGGTATTCGTTGTAATGGGATTTCACTGTGTCAAATGATTGGACTAAGTTGGAATTTTGCAGTGGTACCTTAGGTTATTTTTTCCACCCATAAACACACTATTTTGTTTTTAAATATTTGCCTCCTTAATATTTTCATAAAGTTTTGGTTTCTTTTCTTTACTACGTTCAAACATTTAAAAACTACGGGTGTGATTTTTCATCGTTTTAAATCTCTCTTTCTCTCTCTCTCTCTTTGCTGTCTCATTCTTTCTCTCTCTATAAGCTATTACGTTTATTTTTGTACTTTTTTTTAAACTGAGCCTTACCATTGGCTTCTTTAATGTGCTAAAGAGTTAGGTCATCTTAATAATACAAATTACTGGATGTACCAGAAAAATAATAAAAAATAAATTAATAAATGTGCATTTTCTTTCTAACTGTTACAAAAAAAAAATATTTTTATTAATTTGCTCACTTGTTTCTTTCTATTTTTAAACACTGCGAAGATCCTCGTTTTTTTTTTGTTTTTTTTTTAAGAAATTTGCTGCACCCCCTAGCCCCTTTGCAATTGCCGATAATTCCCCATCTCTTAAAATGGTTTCCAAGTTGAAACTATAAAAAAACAGCATAGCATTTTGATGGGGAAAAGACTCTTCTAAATATGTAACGTGAGATCGTTTAGTTCCAATGATTCAAACAAGGAGCTCCAACAAAAGAGAGAGATCAACTATCCCCAGTCTCCCCTGCACAAAATATTCAAGGGATGTTCCAAAAGCAAGTTTCGTCATGTTTTTTTTTTTTTTTTTTTTTAAACAATGAGGTTTAATTACCAACAAAAACATTCAGTGGAGGAACAAAACAATGTATAAAAGTTTTTGTTAATTTTCCTATCTAGTCACTAGTGACAGTGATACTTTTGTTGCACTATAAAATCAGTGTTAAGAAATCAACCTCGTAAAAGTCAGTGCCCAGTCCTGAAATTGCTGAGCAACGATTTTTACCAAAATTATTTCTTGACTCTACAATTGTATCGATGTCAGTTGAATGTCACTGGTATTAGACTACTTTAAAGGAAATACAAGGTCCCGTGTTGGAGCCCTGTTTTCAACCCCATTTTTCACTTTCAAAATTAATTCCCAAAAAAAAAAGAAGAAGGTAGACCGACCAGTGAATAAACACCACCCAGTAAATGAACATCTAGAGTTCCTTGTGAAAAAAATAAGGTTCTAAAACATTTTTCTTGGATGAGTTGGCAGTAGTAACTTTTTCTACTCATTTTCAGAAAGAAAACGACTAGAAAATGCTGCGTTTGTCTTTTGGTTGGGGTGTTCATTCACAAGGTCGGGGAACTTTTTTTCGTTTCAATCTCTCAAAACTCCTAGATGCGGGAGCCTAAAATTATAATATATTTCTTAAAGTAACTGCATACATCATTTAATGCGTTTTTACTGTCACGTGGAAGATACTACAATTTTTAACGACGGTATGAATTTTTGAAAATGAAAATTCGATGGTATGAATTTTTGAAAATGAAAAATGACCCTATCAACAACTATGATACGATACAATGTGTTACATTATTTAATGCGAGAACACACAGCATAATTTAATAATAGATAATTATTATTTATATGGAAATAGATAGTTTCTACCTTTAAAATTTGCTCTAAAGGTCCCTATTTGTAACACTGCACAGAAAATTAACGAATTATTTAGTTAAATTAGCTATGTAAAAGCAGAGAGGTAATATATCTTCAATAAAAAAATATTTATGATGCGGGTTTTTTTTTTTTTTTTTTTTTTTTTTTTTTTCATGTTTTACTTTTAGGGTTCATAATCCGATTATCTTATTTAACAATCATCAGCAGAACAAAATTAAAGCAATTCAAGAGCAAAAGAAATTCTGAAATGCTCATGAATAATTTTTCCAATACAATATTGTTTTTCCGTGATGGCACAAAATTACAAAACGGTCAATATATGCATTTTTCCAGTACAAAAGAAAAAAAAAATTAACTAAGTTGCGTGGGAGACACAACTGTTGAAATCAGCACCACGTGTTGCAAATCATTTCTCCATCATTGCTTGAACTATGAAAAATTTGAGCGAATTCAACTTTAAATTTAGGTTTTACAGTTTGAACATTAAAGACAGTTATCGCAACAACCATTAGAAACACGTGCAGTTCAAAGTATCTTTTGCTGATCTCAAAACGTAGGTACAAACAGATCGTCGGAACATCGCAATGTTGTATTGAAAAATGAAAGCAAAACGAAGACTTACCCTCAGACGTAACCTTCTTCAGTGGAAGAAAAAGTCGCACTGTTTTGATCCAGCCTCCTGCGAAGAGAAAAGGGCACACCGAGGAAGTTAATGTTTTTGAAACCGGTTCGTTTTCATTACCGCCAATTCCTTTTCCTTATTTCTTAAGTGGACATACTTAAATGGACATTTTTTAAGTACACCTTTTACGTCAGGGTTGCTAGAATAATGGTAACAGCTTCTTCTTTCGCACGGCTTAAGCCAGGGGCCCTTACTTTTGTTTATTTATTTATTCTTTACTTTTGATTTATTTATTTATTCGTTATTTATTTATTTATTTAAGAAATATATGCTGAAATGAGAAACACACGATAACCCGATAAACGTCTACGCGCATTAAACCGAATTTGATAGACTTGATATTTTCATCAGGGAGAAAACTGAACAGTAGTGAGTGCACAGATGACCATCGTTTTTGAATGGCCTTAAGCTTACTGAAAGATTCCCATGTTTTGAGAAACTCGATTAACGCAACTGAAGACAATAACTCAACTAATGATATAGAGCGCATGCAATGGCATCTTCACTCCTTTCATCTGAATCCAGGGACGGGCACGGAGACAGCTTCTGGAGGGGGTACTGGAAAGTAAAATGAGATTCCTCCTCTCCTCATACAATTTTTCATCTCAAAGTTCCATTATTGTTTTTTTTTTTTTTTTTTTTTTTTTTTTTTTTTTTTTTTCAGGATTTCTGAAAGCTAATTAATCCATTTTATAGTACATAAATAGTGTGAACTATTTTACACAGAATGCGGATTTTAAATTTTTTTTTAATATTTTTTTTTTCTTTTTTGTGGTGAAGATTGAACTTTTTTTCTATTGCAATAGAAAACTTAATTTAAAATACTTTGAGACTTCAGTTGTAACATTTTTCAGAAAAGTCCTAAATACATTTTGGGTATCACTCTCTAAAAGATTGCCCCTCTACACAATCCCCCCCCCCCCGTAGCGATGCTACTGCGTTTGATAGATTATTTACAATTTAAAATATACTATTATTTCAGTATTAATATTTTTCAGAAACTCTTACATGCATTTTGAGCGTCACCTCCCAGCAGGATTTCAGCCGGCGCAAATGCCCTGCTCCAGTAGTGATGCTACTCTGTTTGATAGATTAAATGTAATTTAAAATGTTGGGGGGAAATTTCAGAACTGGAGCATCAATGTTTTTTATAAAATCTTAAATCCAATTTGTTATCATCTAGTTTTGAATATTTTTAGGTTTCGGAATTCTTTTTCCTCAAGTGAAGCAAATGAAATCACTCGTTTAAAAAAAATATATAGATGTATAGAATTTTTAATGTATTAAAAGGCTTTTTCTATATAGAAAAAAAAATTACAGAGAATTCTGACACTTATTAGTTAATAATTGCATTTACATTTCAATTTCGTATCTTTCCTTCAGAGGTGTACAGAATTGTTCGATTGGGTAGGGTAATTCTGCACGATGCAGGTTTTCAGTTTTTATCTTCTAAATTTGTTTTAGAAAACGTAACTACTCAGATGATGTGTGTAACGAAATTTAGATGCCTTATGTTTCGCATGGAGAAAAATTTAGATTGGTCGTGGTTGTATATCAATGGCGTAGCTACAGTTTCTGTCGCCCAGAACGGTTCCTCTATTTGATGCTGTTTCAGTGAGACATATAAAAAACATTAAGCAATTGCAAATAATTGATACATTAAAATTGAAAACTTCATTTAAAAAGGAAAGGGAACTAATTTAATCTGTATTCTTTCTACAAAAAAAAAAGAGAGAGAGAAGGGGGTGTAAGTCGCAAATCCCGGAGAAATATTCTAAATTTGCAACAAAAATGGCAGTTAAAAGTTATTTGTTGGTAAGGGAGGGGGGGGGGGGGTTCTCCCGAATCTTCGTCAAAGCTGAAGTCAGTTTTAACCTTTGATGACGTTAGTAAGTCGGGGTCTTTTTTAGAATCTCTCCCGAAATTGAAGTTTTG
Organism: Uloborus diversus; assembly: GCF_026930045.1. Classification (NCBI taxonomy): domain Eukaryota; kingdom Metazoa; phylum Arthropoda; class Arachnida; order Araneae; family Uloboridae; genus Uloborus; species Uloborus diversus. The sequence continues at coordinate 180,078,852 of NC_072733.1, read as the reverse complement.
AAAAGACAATTTAAGTCCATTTTAGAGGACGTTAAGGGGACTGAGAAAGATTCAGTTGCGCTCTACGGAATAATTTTCACCTTTGAACTCTCAAAAGCTCAGTTGTAGTCATACCAGAACTTCATATTTCGAAGGATTTTTTTTTTTTAAAGCCCTGACACACAAAGGAAAGGGGGGGGGGGGATTTAACTAGAGAGCGAATTGACTATGGTTTTTCTTTTCTTCAACGTCTCTAAAGTCTGAAGACCATAATTTTGGACCACATGTTGTTCTTTAAAGTTAAAACTCTAGCCATATCATCCTTTGAATTTCAAAGTAAGAATAAGTGTATCTAACGACTCAACAAAACAGAAAATATGCATTTAAAAAACCAAATCCTTCTAAACATATAAAATCAGTCAATGAAAAAGTTTTCAAATTAAACAATGCAAAAAATGGGAAAATGACTATTATTTATAACATAGCAATTTACTTTTTTTTGTTTTTTTAAGTCGAATTTAATCGTTTGACATAAGTTTTTTTTCTTTTTCTTTTGAAGAAAATAGTACTTCTAATAACGAGATCAACTGTTTAGTTTTTTTTCCAGTCACAAAATGTATTTATGTGGAGAGAACCAGAAATTTAGAATTTCATACATTAGAATTTTCATATTTAAATCATAGTTTTTATAATTTTTTATTAATTTTGAAAAAAATAAAGTAACTAACAATCACAAATGGCAATATTGCTTCATATTAGAGCAACAAATGGGTTCATTGATAAAGAAAAGCATTATTTTTTGTGACAAAAAAAAAGAACGTCATTTTTACCAATTTTATGATTTTTAATCTTAATTAGGGGAGACCGGGGTTAGTAGTGACATTTTTGTCATTTTTGATATTACGGTAGGATTTGAACTAATGTGAAACATTTAGTGCATCATATATCATTAGAGTAAATATTGAGCTACATATTTATAAAACAGTTATCAACATTGTAAACGTTTTTTCATGACATAAAATGGAATTAGCGTAGCATCTTAGTTTGTCTCAACTTGTCCCGTAGCGGGGCTAGTAGTTACATGCTTGAGGCACAGTGTCAGTGGCGGCGCGAGAGCCAAATTAGACGTCTGCGATGCAGTTTTGCGAGGCCCTTTTAAACATAAAATATTCTCAGACAAATAATTGAATTCATAGAATTAATTTTTGTACTAACTATTGACACTTAAAATTACCAATTCATTTCGTAATTGTTATAGCAAAAACATTTCGTGACTAGTAGCGCAATCAAAAAGAAGTTATTTGGTGGTAAGGGGCGCCATTTCGAAGGGGGGGGGGATGACCCTATAGAAAGTGGGTTCCAGGGGCTCTACCCCGGGAAAATTTTGAAATTTGTAGTTTAAAAACGCCATTTTAGGCTTTCTTTACTGATATAGGGGGAAAAAGTTCAGGGGCATCAGTGGAAATTTCTAGAAATCGGAGCCTTAAAAACACAATTATAGGCCATATTTATTAACTCTAGGGTCAGAGACTGTCCCCGATCGATTCTTTTTTTTTTTTTTTTTTTTTTTGAATAGGTTGAAATAAATTCCTTCCCCCCCCCCCCTGCTAATTTTCAAAATTGAAGTTTCAAAACAGAATTTCAGTCAAACTTTGAAGATTTTACGGAAAGGAAGTTCTGGGAGCCCTGGAAAAATTTTGAAAACTATGGTCCTAAAAACTTAAGCAATATTTATAGTCAGGAGCTATTCCACTTAAACCTTCTGTTAGTGTAGATTAAAAAACCTAATTGCTTATGATATAAAAGAAAGGCGATATGAGGACCCTTGCCCGAATATTTTCGGAAATTCAAGCCTTCAAAATGCGATTTTAAGGCCATATTTTGTAATATTAGGCTCAGTTATTTTTGAAATTAAAGCTCCAAAAACGCAATTTTAAGCGATTTTTGATGTTGTTGAGTATTTGGGAACTTTCAGATGGAAATATCGCGAAATTGAAGATTTGGAAACGAAATTTCAGATGCTTTATAATGCTTTCAGTGTGTATGTGAGGAGGGGGGAGGGGAGTTCGAAGGAACAGTATTTTGACTATTTTCTCATTTTTGGACGAACTAGGAAAAAAGAGAAAGGAGAAAGAATTAGGACGGGGGTGGAGGAAATAGAGTGAGTTGATCAATAAGCTGTAACTATTGAATATTTTTAATTCAAAGATTTCTTCTTACAAGAAATTTCCCTCATTAATTTCTTTCAAAAGAATAAAATAAATAAAATGTAATGTAGAAACTTGAAGGAAAACGGATAATTGCAACAATTTCAAGTCTTTTCCTGTGTCGAAAAAATCGACAATTAGGCACTGTTCAAATTTGTAATCATTTTGTATAAGGCCCAGATAGAATTCTCCAACCGGGCCCTGCATTTTCTAAGGCTGGCTCAGTGCAGTCTCCCCTTCTCACACTATTTTGAAAACTTGATTTGTGTCAGTTGCATTTAATAAAAAGCTTCAATTGAAAACATTTCAACAAAAATTTCTTATAACTTCTGAGAATTTTGCGAGGCCCTTTCTGCGCGAGGCCGTCGGCAATCGCCAACGTCGCCGACGCCTAGCGCCGCACAGTGGTTCAAAACGACAAAAAAGCGGAAAAAATTCAATAACTTTGAATATTCTCAAAAAATTCTTCGGAAAATTGTTAAAATTGTTGCATGTTAATATTTATCTTCATGCTTGCTGATCGTATTCACTGCGAAACCCCGATTTTACGTCCCACGAATTTACGTTTTCCCCATATTTTACGTTTTTTATCATCAGGTCCCAGTTTTTCCGTACACTAATAATATTAATTTAACCCGGATGGAAAGTTTGTTATTTATGAATTTCCCGCATTTTACGTTTTCCCTTGGCAGTTAAAAAGAAAGAAAAATGGTTTAAAATTAAGAAAAGTGTTTTCCTCTGTGCATTTTTAAACATAATCCACTCTGTTGAAAGTTAATCCATGAAAACAGAAACGCTTCTGCTCCATCCATCGCTGACCTTATGGACTTTTCGGCCGCCAATGAAGATGAACAAGAAGAAGAGGATCTTCTTTCAATACTGCATTTAAGAGCTTAATAATAGTGAAATACTATTTTCTTTATCATAAAGACCAGAGAAAAACTTTGCAAAGTGTTCCAACCCTGGAAGATGCTGTATTAACTTTGGATTCAATAACTCATTATTGCTGACTATTTTCAACCTAAACGCCGGCATTCGTTACTTACTGTGTTACAATGATCTAAACTGGTGTTCACAATAATGTTCTTTTCGTAAAATATCGCATTTTTACATTTTATAAGCGTCATCGTAGCAACCTTTATTACTATTTTTTTCCTTATCTGATTTTTGCTTTTTATACATTTCTCGTATTTTACGTTTTCCCATATTTTATGTTTTTGGATTTGAATTGACTTTTCCCATATTTTATGTATTTTATGTCTCATTCAGGCCTCTGAGGAACGTGAAATCGTGGTTTCTCTGTAGTTCAAATTCATTTCTGTTTTTTGTGAAAAATATAAATTAAATCAGTCGTATGCCACACGCAAAGTTTATTTATTGCAATTGATACCCTTGAACAATATTTTCTGGCAATGTTGACAAACTGAGAACAGCTTTATACTAGAATGATTTCGAAAAGGAAATCAGAAATTTCAAACGTTTAATGATTTTCTAATTTCATTGTTTTATGAACCGAATGGTTATTTAACGTTTTATGTAGAATTCTGTATGAGTTTTAAAAATTTATTTCTGATATGTATGATCTTTAAAGCCAAACGAGCCCGAAAATTGTTATTTTCAGGTTACTACTGCATTGCATGTAGAATAATGCTAGCCATTAAGCCATAACAACATAAATCTGTTTTTAAAAAATCTTCTATATTTATTGATGAATATTTCAAAAGCCCCAACTTTCGGAAACAGTAAATAAACGGTTTTAGGCTCTCCTGCAAAGTAGTGAAACTGTGACACACGTTTGTCTGGAGCATGTCAAATTTAATGACCAATTTCTTTGATAAAAAAGCAATTTACTCCCGTCATACCGTTACGAGTTATTTTCTAACTTACTATATTGTATTTGTTAAATAGCGAAGATCAAACAAAAACATCTGCCACGACTGCAGTCGCAGGTGGTCGCAGCTAAAATGTTGTTGTTTACTTACTGGAAGGATTAAACTATTGATGTATGTAAATTTTAACCCATCGGAAGCCGCCGACAAAAGTATATTACGATAGAATATGCTTCCTATAAGTGTGAAAAACCAATCAGAAATGACTTTTATTAAATTTTAGTCCTCCTTATTTAACGAATGAATTAAAACTGAAGTATAAGGCGTACGTCCGAAAAAAGTAAAAACATAATTGTTGAACAATCTCGGCTTATTTTTGTAAACACGAATTTTCTTTTTTCAAAAAACTCTTATGGAGTAAGTTACTACAACTCAAGGGCTAAGTAATTACGGCATGAAATATTTTTTATCTTAAAACTTAAAAATGGCTATTTTTTTCCGCCCTTGAACCACTGTGTGCCGCCACTGCACAGTGTGACACACAAAAAAAACGAATACAAATACGTTGTAATATGTACAAATTATGTAAGAAATGTAATTAAATGGGATATTTTAAGTTAGAAATGAAAAAAAAATTCAATTATAATGCTCTTTATGCAAAAAGAACACCTTCATGTTTTCAATTGCACTTTAAACGAGATCAAAATGAAATAGTTAAATTATGAACGCTTTTGAACTCCTTTTTACAGACACATTATAAAACTGTGTTGTTAAGGAAAGAAAAACGTAGACCAAAACACTAATTTTTGGCCATCATAATTAATCTTTGACTCGGTCAAAATTTGTATGCCAATATCCTACAGGTCTACCTATTTTTATAATCACTCATTACAGTGGCGTACTTAGCATCGGTGACACATGGGGCGGTAATTTGTGGTGTCACCCCTCCCCCCCCCCCTACAAACGCAAAAGAAAAAAAAAATTGTAAACATGAAATGCATGCAATTTTCAGAAACATTTGTGTTATAACGAAATGTTAAGTGGGCTAATGTACAAAAAGCAAACAAAAGTGGGAGGTCCGGTGGTCCCCCCTCCCCCTCGGGAAGATTTTCAAATTTGTAGTCTAAAAAATGCATTTTAGCTTCATTTTTTCAAGATTTTGCAATTCCACTTCGGGTGTCTCCCCCCTGACGCGTGCACCCGAGGTGGACCCCCCCCCCCCCCCGGAAGCAACTCCACTGCTCATTATCATCGCTTGTTTCAACATCCGATGTGCTATTAATGCAAATAATATAATGTTTTTTTTTTTTTTTTTTTTTTTGATACATTTGACATTAGACCAGTTTTTTTAGTTTCATGCATTGTACCTAGACTTCTACGGGTCTAGAAATTTTGTATTGCTCTAAGTAAACCAGACATAATCAATTTTTATCGTCTTCATAGCTGTTCCAGAATCGTTCTTCTTCAATTTTTTAAGTAACGTTGGTGTGATTTTTTGTGCACTTTTTGACATTTCCGTACAGTTTAAATTTTGCTTTTTCTTCTTCAATTTGTTTTTTGCGTTCTCTCGTTTTTCATTCTGTTCGAATAAAAAGCTCTGCTAGAATGACAGATTTTAAAACATTTACGAACTGAGTGCTTGCACTTTCGATAGCTTTAGGTGACCGTCTATTTACTTCCTTTTACAAAAAATGAAGTATTGTATTCGCAAAAAAATTTTTACTCAAAAATCAGCCTTAATTTCTATTTTGTTCGCCCCCGAAGGAATATTGAGTTTTTTTTCAACCCGACCACACGTGGATATATATGCCTAAGAACTTATAGACACCCGAAGACATTTTGACTATCCCCGAGTTAATTATACAACGAGTTTTCTCGTGACGTCCGTATGCACGTATGTATGTATGTGCGTATGTGCGTATGTATGTCGCATAACTCAAGAGCGGTATGTCCTAGAAAGTTAAAATTTGGTACGTAGACTCCTAGTGGGTTCTAGTTGTGCACCTCCCCTTTTGGTTGCATTCGGATGTTCCAAAGGGGGTCGTTTACACCTTTTTGGGGTAAAATCATTGTTAACTTCAATGCAAATTCAAGTGTTGTTATAATTTTGCAAACACTTGGCGATACATCCATCGCTAAGTTTTGTCGCCAACTTGTCTACAAATTTGGAGGGTTTTTTTTTTTTTTTTTTTTTTTTAAATCTGGTTTTAATTTGGCCATATTTAGAGAGTTAACCATTGAATCACATTAAAACTGCCAATATTGGGAAAATTTATCTGCATAAAACGTTTTCTTTGCTTCGGTTCGCAACAAACTTGGGGTGAATATATTTAAAATGTTTCTTTACTTACTCCGAGGTACTATCATCATTAAATTGGAGTAAAAAGAAGTCATGTGATGCACACATCAGCTCGTTTCTATAAAACGTACCGCTGTTTCAATGCGAATGTCAACAGTCATAGACTCATCTCATTCAATGAGATTTCTCACTTTTGAAGACTGCTCTGCATTCTTACTATCATTGACGAAATTTATTGCTGAAATGCTGTGTTAGATAACAACTTCATATTTATTATTTTCATTATCATTTTGGTCATCAACGCTCTGATCTCTGATGGATAAAAGACCGGGGCAAGTAGTGACACTGTCACAACGTGCCTCCTTGATTTTGTCACAACTAGCCCCGTATTACGCCATTTTGAACGTTATTCAATAGTTTTCGAAATATTAGCACGAACAACAAATGAAATGCATAGAATTACAGCTAGAAACATGTGTATTTAATTAATGTTTGGAAAGTTTTCACACCTCAGTATCCTTATTGGCAATGACAATTTCAACTCAGGTCACAAAATTCGCTTTTGCTGTAGAAAACACGATAAATACTTTTACCATGAAAACAGTCCGGCTATACTTCCAAACCTACACAAGACACTGAGACCATCAACCTACTCACTCACATGATGCGACTGTTGTTGAAACCTATTGGCTCAGTCAGGAGGCTCGGTGGCACAACTTGTCCCCGGCACAACTAACACCGGTCTCCCCTACTTTTAAAAATATATGTGTAAGGAAAAATAACTGATTTTGACGACCGGTTGGTTCATCTACTTGTATGCCTCTGCCTTGAATACTTATAGAACTGCCTTTTATGATTTCGTCATTTATATAACTTTCTGCTATGACAGTTACGGCTCTCAGCGGTTAGTTTGGTTATTTCTTTTAACCGTCTTCAATTATTATCTACATCTGTCATCAAACACTTGGGTTTCTCGGTGGGGTTTGAGTTTAAAGTTAGTAATTATAAATAAAACTAGGTAAGAGCCAAAAGTTCAGGGACAACGGCAGGGGCGGATCCAGGGCTGTGCCGTGCAGTCCAGGCAGCCGCAGAGGGAAGAGGACCCCGCGCTGACTTGTATTTAAAAAAAAAAAAACTCGATTTTTTTTTTTTAGCAATCACGATTGCTTATTGTTCTCTTGACCGTCCTTGGCGTTGTAGTTCCTTTTTCAGCTTGGACCAGGGGCCTCTGCAGCACCACCGCCCATCGACCTCTGCCGGCGCGCCACCTCCGGTTCCTGACCACTGTCTACCGGAATCCGATGGCGTGTATGTCCTACACACACGCGCGCGCCTCTCCACACATACTCTCACGCCTCCGTGCATACACGCAGGTCTACGCACAGTCACAAGCCTAGCCTTACACCCACACAACTATATGCACGTAGCCACCCAGGAGGAAGGGCAATCTTGAGGGAACAGAAGCCGTTTCTAGGAACAATAACTCCAATGAGTAGAGTTCTGCCAAAACTCGTGATTTCGATAGACATAATTTAAATTCAAAATCTCAGAATACAAATCAGTTTTTTTAGGGGGGGGGGGCAATCACGATTGCTAATTGTTTTCATTTGACCGTACTTGATGTTGTGGTTCCTTTTTCAGCTTGGACCAGGGGCCTCTGCAGCACCACCGCCCGCCGTCCTCTGCAGGCGCGGCTGTCCCCCGGTCCTGAGCTATCCGCTTCTCCTGGTCGGAGGCGTCCATGTCCTACACACACGCACAATCACACACGTACAAACACACGACTTCACACACATACACTCACACACGCCTACGTGCATACACAAAGGTCTACTCACACACACAAGCCTACACACACACACAAGCCTACACACACACAAACCTACACACACACAACTATGCACACGTTACCACCCAGGAGGAAGGGCAGGCTTGGGGGGACAGAAGCCGTTTCTAGAAACAATAACTCCAGTGAGTAGGGTCCTGTCGCAGTTCGTGATTGCGAAAAATATAATTTGAATTCAAAATTTCAGAATTCAAATTAATTTTCTTCTCTTTTATTTTATTTCATTTTTTTTTTTTTTTTTTTTTTTACATCTTTATAGAACAAGCTTAACCAAGTTCAAGGCTCTGTAGGGCGAGAGGCTCCATTATAAGTACAAAACCAGGACGAACAGGGCCCGTCGAGAGCTGGCAGGTCCCCTTCACCCATGCACTAATACGGCTCCAATGTGCACCCCCTGACCCCCCCCCCCCCCCGAGGGCTAGGTCTCTAGTTTCTGACTATAAGCTGACACGGTCCATCGTTGACCCTGGTGGAGGGTAATCCCAGATCTTGTTTTCGGGAGGAGGGGGTGAGTATTTTAGTTTTCGCCGTAAGGGGGGAAACTAGTTTAGACTGGTCAAAAAATCCACTTTTTTTATGTCATAAAATGCTAGAGAAACTATTCAAGAATATGTTGCCAAAATTTCAAACGCATTTTTCCCGAAACAACTTTTTTTCAACAGGTGTGCATGCTAGCTCAAAGAGTTTTTGACCAATCGTTCTAAAAATTTGTGTAAATATTTTTTATTCAATTATATTCTATATGAACCTAACTCTTCGATGATATTTTTTATAAAAATGTTTTTTTTATTCCAAAAAGTGTGAAACAAAATGATAGAAAAGCATAGCACTGCAATCAAACACCTCAAAAACGTGCAATTTTCAACTTTTTTGATCACAATTAGGTTCATATTATAGGGAAATATGTTGTTTACGAGAAAGAAAAATTGTAATGATTACAGGCAAAAATTGTGGTTTCGGTAATGCACACCAGCAACAAGCTCGGATGGCGACCGCCCATTGACAGCAGCTTCCAACTCTACTAATTCTGGTGGAAATGACTTCAAAAGATAAATAAAATACCCTCTAAGTTTAAAGAAACTCTGATTATTTCCATCCTGTTAAAAAAAATCACGAAAATCACTCAAATTTCGACCTCCTAAACTGGTTTGCCCCCTTAAGATTTGTCCGATGTCTTTTAAAACAGAGATTCTCAACCTCTGCTACATAGGATGGGCAACGGTTTGCGAAAAATGCGATCGCATCTAGGTTTTTACGTGGCCGCGTTAAAAATATTTCCTCATTAAGTTATATTTATAGTAATATTTGATGTGATGTTTCTACGTTAATTTTGCGATTCATTTTAATAATTTTCTGTTGTTTTATTCAAAGTTTTATTTACTCACGTATTAGTAATTACAATAATTAGGGGAGAGTCGGGAAGATTATTTGGACTGAGGGAGAAGTGTGACAGCTGCATTTATAAGCAGAAATAAAATGTGAAAAAATATTTCTATCTTGGTCAGTAGATGTTGCAGATGCAGAATAGAGTCAAGTGAGAGTCTAAAGCTACCGGGCTAGCTAGAAATTATTTTTTCTGATTTTACTTCGACTTATAAATGCAGCTGTCCCATTCCTCCTAACTCCACACTCCTCTACCGCACTTGCCTCTACATTAACGTATTATTGTTAGCAGAAACCTATAAGATTTTTAAAAAAATGACAATTTAGGAACCCCGCTTTGTTGCGGGCCTCCACCCTCCAACTCCCGGACAACTGTATGATTCGTTCGTAAAACAAATGAAAAGTTCAAAAAAAAAAAAAACTTTCATTTTCAAGTTCTTGTAAATCGGCAGAAGAAACTGCATTTTGTGATAAAATTTTGAAACTTGGCATGTTTGTAGACATTGTATATACAAATATTTTAGGAAGGGGAGGCATTCCAAAATCCCCCAAAGCCCCCCCCCCCCCCTGGCGGCCATTTTTGGTTCAAAACCAAAAATGGTGATTTTTTTAAAAATTATTATAATTTTTTTAATTATTGCTTGTATCACTCCACAGATATTGATTATATTTTTGCCGTTTAAAACTCCATTAAACATCTAATTTCCGAAATAATTTCACAAAAAGTGGTTATTTTGAAAAAAAAATCGATATTTTTAAATTGTAAATTCTCTGACGTGAATTTTTCCCCCCATTACATAATTACTGGTTTCTAAATTTAATTAGGGTTAGATCAAAGTAGGGTTCCAGTTGCACGAACTCTAATTGCCCGAACTGTCCAATTGTCCGGCCATGATGCACCTCGTTTTTATATGTTCGGGAAAATTTTCAGAATTAAAGTATTTATATTTTTTACAAACTCTGAAATTAACTTTGAATGCACCTACCAGATGGGTGTCACCCGGGGCAAACCACCCCCTCTCAAGAACTTAGAAAAAAGGCTTTTTTTCTTTCAAGTTGCAACTTTCAGAAATTGAAAGCACACGATTTAATCAATATGTATTTGTTAAACATTAACAGGGGGCAAATTACAAGTAATCCTTTTAAATTATTTTTAAAAAATGGTATTTTTAAGTCATCTCACTTTTAAACTCGTAACTATTGGAAAATTTGATTTTTAAATTGAATTTCTAACGTTGTATGCATCTTGGGTTTACAATAAAATACAAAATGCGAAATGTTCATGAAAAGGAATTAATATTTCAATATCTGTTTGTGGTTTTTCCCCATTCCTGAAAAGGGAGCTGGAATTGAAAAAATACAATAAAATAAAAATAAAAAAAATCTGGAGTCGGAGTTAGAGGTGGAGTCGGACGTTTCAAAATCCAGAAGTCGGAGTCGGGGTCGGAGTCGGCCATTTTCCTTCCGACTCCGCAGCCCTGGTTCTTCCTTCGTTCACATTAAACGACCTAGGACCGAAAATTTTCTGTTTTAGTACATCTGAAGTCTATTCAGGATACAGATGCAAGACATATAAGAGAAATAGGAGAAAGATATCACATTTTGGAGAAAATGGTTTGCTTCCAGAGAACTGGATCAGTTTCTTCCGAAATGCAGATAAGAAGACAGAATTGTTTTTCATGATTGAGCTGCCTATCCCATCTTGATTTGCTCTTAAAGATTCGACGGGGATTTTCATTGAATACGACAATTCTAGCTCCATCAAATCACGAGGAAGCTGATTGTAGGATCTTCGGACATGTTTTGGATGCTGCAGAAAGAAGGTACTGTAGCATATGCGTAAGAACTATTGGCGCCCGCTGTCATTTTAGGCATATCATACTTCCATAAGTTGTACAAAAAGGGGAGAGAGAATATGGGGCTTACATTTGTAGCTGGAAAACACTTTTGACTAATTGGATAAAAATGGAACAACGTTTAAAAGCACAAAAAGGATAAAAAGTTTTTAAAAACGCAGACATGTTTCGGAGGCAATAATAGCCTCCTTCCTCAGTACGAAATGAACCAATGGATGAATCAAGGTCAGGGGAAAGTTTAAATGCGTAACCGGAAAAACATTGACCAATCAGCTATCAGCGAGTGCTGAGGCAAAATATGACGTATTCTAACATGTAAGATTGAATAAGATTGGAGAAAAATGCGGAACAGCAAAAGACTCATTGCAAAGATTATTTAGATTTTTATGAATGTAAAAGAATTCCAGAAAATCTAATTCACCTACTGTTGTAGGTCTGCAAATGATCTTGGCTTCCGAAAAGAGAAAATTGTGCCCTGTGTCCCAACAATGTTTAGCAATTGAAGATTTGTTCAGTTCCTGTTTTTTAACGTGGTTTTCATGTTCTTTCAAACGAAATTTAAGTGAACGCCTTGTCTGTCCCACGTAACCGATATTACATTGACAAGGAATGTGATATATGCCCCACTGATCAAGTGGTTGAATTGGGTCCTTCAGTTTGGAAAAAGAAAGTTTATTTATGGTTCTGTAAATTACGCGAAAGTCAAATTTACTGAGAATTCTAGAAATACGAAAAGAAATGTGTGGATAAAACGGTAAAACCACAAAATTTGTAGAAGAAAAACTACGTATGTTGGAGGTTTTATTCCGGGTTGAAAGTTTGCAAAAAGCCCTGTCGATGAAAGGGCTTTTTGCAACTCACAAAAGAAGAAACAGTGGGTGTTTTTCAAAAAATAAAAGTAGTTTTGGATTTTTGATGAAAAATGACCTATATTCTACCATAGCCCTTGGGGAAATGTAGTTACAAACCTTGAATTTAAAACTTGTAACGAATGTGAGGGGAAGGGGGAAAGACCAAATTCAGCTTTTTGCTACATCCGGCATCAAAAATGTATAAATCTTGGTTCTCACGTTTCTGAAACAGATACGCCTGCGCTTATGTTATATTAATGTTATATTACCTATATTCTGAATCTCCATACCATGAATTTTAAGAGTTTCATGCATTTTTTACTAGTTATCATTTTGTTTGTCGTTTGGTTGGGGGGGATGATCAAAAATTAACTCCTATCAAAAGTCGATGTGAGCTAGTCTGACGCGCTTTCCATTCTCGTCTCTCTGTCGATCAATGTCGACGATTTGCCGAACCAAAAAAAAATTTATTTTGCATTTTCTTAATTTGCAAAAAAAGTGTGAAACTTATAAAAAGTTTTGGTTTGCCTATTTTTTTCTTGATATTTTTCTAGTAAGAATCATACTGGATAAGGCCTCAAAACGCAGGATTTTACATCTGTTTTTCAAAATTTTCCCGCGAGAAAACCACCCGGACCCCCTCAAACTGAGTATTCTATATCGCATTTAAGGTAGTCCCATTGAACTCAATCGGTAATCCTTTAATCCCTCTCCTGTTACTGCCCTCCCTGCTCCCTCCAGATCAATCCTAACATGTATATATGTGGCGGATTATATCGAGAAATAAATTATTTTCAAATAAAAAAAGAACCGACTTCAAAAAACAAAGAGGAACTAAAAAGTAAAAAATAATTGGGCATACTTACAGAGGATTTCCTACCCAAACGTATAAATCAAATTTATTTTACCATTCCAGTACAAAAATCAACTAAACACCCAATTATAAAATAAACACTGATTTTAATTACTATAAGATGAATTATTTTAAAACCTAACTAATTATATATGATCTCTTAATTTTTAATAACCATTTGAAGTCGGGGCCTCCTATAAACTATCACCTAACGTAACTGAGTAAGTTTAGTTTTAAAGACTAGCTAACGAAAGCTGGGTCTATGTAGCCATAACGTATGAAATTTAAAGTTTCTTAGATTTCTCCGAGACCCCTCATCAGATCCAGACAAAATTTACATGGGACCATCTGGAAAGTATACCCTTTCAAACAAAAAAAGTGTTTTTCAAATCGGTCCAGTATTCTTGGAGAAATACGAGAACATGCATAAAAAGCCGCAACACGAAATCATAACCTCCTTTTTTGAAGTCGGTTAAAAAATATTTTGTTGTAAGTATAATTAAAATGAAAATAATATTAATGTAGATTTGTTTTATTTATAAATTAACAGGGGTGCTTCACCAGGTGGTAGGAAAGGTTAAAACTGAGTCAATGAAATCTTTAAGGGGCTGTTTCTAGACATATTTTCCCACTTTTTTAAGGGGTTTTGTTCATGGGGAAGGGGTGACATCACTCTTGCGATGGACACCCCTGTAATTAATACAATCATTAATATTTTTTAATTGGGGGGTGCAAAAAGTTTTTGCACAGGGCAAAAAACTTAGGACTGCCCCTAGACAACGGTCACCAATGAACTAGTAATTAAAATAAATTGTTTGAAATGCATCGTACATCTCTTCTCTTCGTGTTTGGATGGTTTCTCCAATGTCATGTAATTGAATTGCACGTTCCAAGTGAGAGAAAGAAATTTTGATCATTGCGGCATCAAAGTAACGGTGAATGCATAGCTTTGGAGTCAAAATAAAGCAAAATAAACTGATATAGAAACAGAGGGGAAAAAAGCGTTTTTAAACTGTTAGTGATCAAGTACTGTAACTATTAGGCATAAATATATCTGAATTTCAATTCATCAAATTATTAGAAAAAAATTTCACTTTTCGTGAACATTATATCGGTAAGGTAACTTTCGAAAAATCGTTTATCATTTTCTCTGCAGAAAGACAATTTGGTGGGTATGAACTTGTTATACATTAAAACTGGTTAAACTGGTATTTAAAAAAAACGGGCTTTTTGAGTAATTTCACTTCAAAAATCGTAAATTTTGAAAAAATTCCCATTTGATTTCCAAGGCTGCATGCGTCTATAGTCCGGTCAATTCAGACATAAAAATAGTAATCAAATAACAAAACTTCCCACAGAGCCAAATTTTTTGTTGAGACCTTGGGTTGACCATTACAAATAAAGTGCTAAAAGTCCCATCCATCCCATGTGAGCTAAAAAAGTTATTCGGGGTCGAAGTTCGACCCCGAATAACTTTTTCGACCGTGGAAGGTCAAAATTTTAGGCTTTTTGGATTTTTCTCGAAAACGGTAAGTTTTATCGAAAAGTACCTCAGAGCCTCAGACCAAAGTTATACATTTCAAAATTCTCTATAAAAATGGTCCTTATGATTTTTTTTTTCTCTAAGACCAATCATTTCCCCTACTCGCATGGCCTTGAATGACATCTGGATATTCTTGTCTATGTGGCGTAATTCGCGTACCCAGGGGTACCTCCCTAAGGGCATGGACGAACCCCCCCCCCAAAAAAAAACAATAAGAGCCCCCTCCAAAAAAGGAGAAAAATACCCCTCAAAACAACCCCCTAAAAATTTCAATGACGCAGTCTCCGTCATGACCGCCCCCCCCCCCCAGGTGGGCACCCCTGACGTACCTGCTTGGTTTTGAGTTTAACATGCAAGTCGAGTGAATAAACGCATTTATTGCAAGCGCTATTGAATGTGAAACGTCATCATTTCTTCATAAGTTTGACAGTTTAAATTTCTGGAGCACTTTTTGGCGTGTTTTTGAGTTTGAAATCTGCCTCCCTCTTATGGGGGAGGGGGCGGCAGATTTCAAATCTGCTTAGAGCCGGCATGGAGCTAAATTCGGCAGAATTGCAACAAAAAAATTCATATAGTTTCTACACTTACATTCAAAGAATCTCTTTTAAAATTAGCTAAAGATCGTTCTGATGATGTTTCAAAAGCTGTCCTTACACGATGCACGCATTAAATTTGAGTATGATTTAGTCGCTGCTTTATGAATTTTTCTGCGATAATTCTGCGCCTACTTCTTCTCATCATCTTCATCGCCACAAAATAAGCAGTGTTTTTTAAACCAAAAGCTGGATTCAAAATCACTTGATCGCACTCCAGTACGAGGTGAACTTACTTATGAAGTACTGGCCTATTCATCCTGATGTTGCTGCAGAGATTGAACTTTTCCGGGTGCATGATTTTCTGCAATCCACGTGAATTGTAACGGACTTCTGACTTCTGAAATAATCAGCAAACTCATCACTTCTCGCGGCACCTGCATCGATTAAAGTTAGCCTTCCACGACTGCCCAGCACAACAGTTTCACTTTCAGTCAAAAGTTTATTGCAAATAAAGCAACATTGTGACATTTTTCTTAAATATTAATCAGCACAAACAACGGTAGACGCTTGTGGATCATTCCACGTCAAATCACCGAAATTAAATAGTCGGCAGTGCCGTCATGTCTCCGATTTTTTTCCATTATTTTTTTACGAATAGATATCTATGAGAAAAGACCAAATTAATTTTTTTTTTTAGATTTTTTGAATGAAAATTACACTTTGGAGAATTTTTTCAAAAGTTCAATTTTTGATCATTTTTCGGAGTCACCGTTTTGGCATAAATTCAGAAAATCTCTCTAATTTCTTTATTTTTCAATCAATTAAGCTGAATTTGGCATCAATTTCAAGCTAATATTTTTCTCTTTGCGACAGAAAGTATTCTATGAACAGTTAGGTATTGCCACTCTTTATCTTAAGTCAGTTTTTATGTTTTTTCAATTGGGAAATTAAATAAGTTATATCTCCGGAGTACCTACTACTATCTGCATCATTTTTTTTTTTTTTTTTTTTTTTTTTTTGTAGCATATTTAAATTATTTTCTTGCTACGTAGAAAAAAGGAGAAGGATGTTTTTTGTTGTTTTGAAATAAAAAAATAAAGTTTGTTTTGCAGAAAATACAAGTTTTCCATTCTTTAAATCCCTTTTAAGCTTAAAGGCCAAAAACTTTTCAGAACAATTAATACTGGACTCTCAAAGGATTTGTATCAGTAGTTAATCGCTGAAAAGTTGTTTACTTTTGAAAAGAATTGTGCAAAAACCTCCATTTCAGAATTTGCAAAAATAAATTAATTAATTTAAAAAAAACATTTTTAATTGAAAGTGTACTAAATATTAAGAATAATACTTTGAAGAATAGTATAAAAATATTTTTAATGGAATTATTTTGCTTTTTTTTTTTGACATCAAAGGATGGAAAAAAAAAATACTGTTGAAAACTTTTCTTAGCATAAACTTGTTTGGATTACGTTACACCTGACAATGAACTTCCACACTTACAGTAAGTACTCCACAACTCTAGATTTCTCTGAAGAAGATTATTTTTGCTGATTGAAGTATATTTTAAAACCTCTTTGAACTTATTGATAGAAATTCAGACTTTTTCATCTTCTGATACAAAGGAAATAGTAAATTAAAAAAAAATACCGTCCGCACAAGCATGCCTTTCATTTCACTTTTTATAATCGACGAAAGCTATGCGTCGATTAACTTTCAAAGCGAAAGAAGAATGATGCGTATTGCATGCATGGACGTCGCGGCCGGGGGGGGGGATCCAAGGGGTCCGGACCCCCTCCCCCCCCCAATATTTGAGGACCGGACCCACTCAATATTTGAAAATTGGACCCCCTCGATAACTGTCAAGATGAAATTCATTATTTCGGGGAAATTATTTTTGGTTTGAAGACTTTAAACAGTTGCATAATACATAATTAACCATGTTTAATTCATATCAAATAAAATGAAATGAGCATCGAAAAAAAATAACTAAAAAAAAAACAAAATAGGTGATGTGTAAAGTGAGCGGAATGTCGGAAAATGAACTCCAATGACAAATCATTGCTCTGCTCTCTGCGCACACTAGCTTCAGTGGAGGATGCTAGAAAGGGGACACCTTCTCCCGACAACTTTGAGATACTGAAACTAGATGGAACCCCCCCCCCCTTTTTTTAAGACTCTCGTGCTAATAAGTCAGCAGAAGTCAGACGGGGATCTGAGTTTATGCCCCTTTCTTTCTTATCTCGTTTCTCGGCGCTTCCAGGTTTCTGTTTCGAGTTTTGCAGTGTTTGTTTCTCCAATTCGATTCAATTTATCGCGAACCCGATGTTACCCAAACAAAATGAGACACCAGACCTCTTTGGCGGTTTTTTGCAGCTGGCAACAACACCCTGGCCAAAGGATGCACAAAAATTTAGAAGACCACTTAGCTGGTCAAAGGTTAAGTTTGGGGTAGAAAGGAAAAGGACGTGTGTAATGTGTTTGACATTGTTCAAGACTTGGCTTCAAAGTACCTTACCGGGAAGCGCGGTTTCTCAAATGTGTTTGCGGCATCTCAAATTTGACCAAAAAAGCGTTACATTGCAGGAAAAAAAGAGTAGGAGTCTAAAATTTTAAAAGCAAATTTTAAGCCAGCATAACGATGGATACTGTGATGTTACTTCCGATAGACCAACAAAAAAAGAAGATGACCAGGAAAAAAAAAGACAGAAATAAAATGAGCTTCCCTATTGGGAAACGTTCCGACAAAAATAAAGATAATTTCATGTGGTCTTTTGGTCTCCTTGAGAGTAACCTGAAGAGTGCTCCTATTTCGGTAAAAATACCTTTTTTTACATATTCGATTACGGCTATGGAGAGGTGGTTATTTGAAAGGGGAAAATGTAGCAAACCTTCTACATCAAATGAACTTCAGCAATTTTTAACTACTGAATCATCATCAACATCCCCGAAACCATCTTCAAAAAGTCAAAAGACCGTGATAGGTAAGTACCATTCTGTTTAGTGTAATACATGCAGGGGCTCCCCGATTTTATACTATTCCGATGGGGTAACTTCTTGATTTTCTGAATGAAATTCCTAATTACCCACATCACTACATCTAATGAGAATATCTTTTTAATGCAATATTTCACAAAAAACTACTCGAAATTTGAATACTCGTCAGAGAAAATTTTCTGGGAAAGGAAAGTTTATGAAAGTTCACAGGGACCTACTATCGAGTAGCCCCTAAATGCCTGCTAATCAGGTATGCTCTACAGTCAATAGTTTGACATTATGGGTCATATCGGAGCTAATGCGTTCAATTCTCTCTCTTTTTTTTTAAATGTTTCATCTTTTATAATTTTTAATGGAATAAATAATACTCCTTTTAGTTATTAAAGCTTAACAGAAAATTATCCATTAATAATCCTGCTTTACTGAACAAATTTTATTGAAATAACCATTTTAAAAGTTGTGTCAGAAAAAAGCAGTTCATTTCTCTATCTCTTTCCCATCGTCCGCTGATCATAATTCAATTATACACCAAATGCTGTGTGTTCTCTGTGTAGGCCAGTACTTTTGAATCTGTGGGGTGTGCCTCTCAAGGCAGGCCTTTCACCTTAAGAGGATCAGGCGGGGCACTTTCCCTGCTGACTTTGAAAAATCAGAAATTAATGTATTTACATGGGCATGGTTTTTGCTGTTTTTTGGTTTCATATGCAATGAGTGTATGGAGGATTCAACAAAAAAGCAAAATTTTGGTGCATTTGTTACAAAAAAACCTGAAAAAATTAAGAAAATACTTTAAGTGGTTGTATTATTAAAATATGATATTATGAGAGCTTAATTATTTGTGTCTTATATTATTTTTGTAGTTGTGTTTCTCGTAGGTTTGTGAAGGTCATAACGGTGAATTATATACTTTAATTGTTTAATTAAAAAACATCAAACTAAACTCCTTTTCGAATCCAACTTGTGCCAAGAACTTAGAGCTGCAGGGTTTATCACTATGTAATATAAAAATTTAATTATACAGTTGTCGAGGCTTATATGTATATATATGAGTCACATTTTGTTCTAAACAGCTTTGATTCCATAAAGCGGCTGATTCAATAAAGCTGGATTTCGTTTTTGATGATTTCATTCATTAAGAACGGTTAATTCAATTGTTCACTGTTTCAAAATGTTGAAAATTTGGTGCGACTACTCTTGGTGTGCCGCCCTACGTCGTGTGAAGCTGAAAGAAGCTTTAGTGCGCTGAGAAAGCTGAAATTGTATCTAAAGTCGACTATGACACAAAAGCGGTTGAATCATGTTGCTTTATGTTACGTTCACAAAAACATCTTGGACGAAATTGATCACCAAAAAATAGCACGGATATTCGTATCCCATGTGCAGTCTAGAAAAAATGTATTTGTTGGTATTTAATTTTTTTTTCTTATTGTGTAGTTATGCAAATCAAGATGTACTCGTTTAAAAGTATTGTATTAAATGTAAACCCATTTCTATTTGATGTCAAGTTTTTGTCTCATACACACACACACACACACACACATATATATATGTATATGAAATGACAGAGTCAGAATGGTCCCCCCCCCCCCCTCCAATAAATTTCCGCTGACGACGCCAATGCCGTAGGAGAACCTATACAACCTTCACGTACTTTTCAGAGTAAAATAGTTTTGCACAAGTTTGTCTTTATTGAAAAATGTGTGTTAGACATTTGAACCAAAATGCCGCCCTTAAAATTTGCTATCCCGGACAGGGGTCCGATTTGTCCGGCGCTAGAATCGCCCCTGTGGCGGAAAACGCAAAATGCTACTAAAGTCACTGGGGCTTTCAATCCCGGAATACTGGTGGCCATTTTCAGTCAGCATCGTATTTGCTTGCTATGTTTTCATTCTCTTCAGTTTTCAGTTTCCCTTTGGACAAAAATAATCCAAGATAAGAATAGAGTTAAAATTAATTATTTATGTTTTGTGTGCTTCGAAGTATTGAGAAGATGATTTAGGGAATGTTGCCGTTGAACTGATTTTTTTTTTTTTTTTTCAGTGATATGTTTCATTTACTGTCATAAGTCATATTTTTTTAGTAGAAATATTTTCGTGAAGATTTATGAAAAAATATTTCATTCAAAATAAGAATAAAAGTATTCTCTAAATCATTCTGATCCATCTATCGTTTGGAAGAGCTTCGGAAAAGCCCTTAACTTATTACTTCCTTGAAAATAAATGATAGAAGAAGAAGAAGCTCTCGTTTGTTGAAGTGTAAATCTCTGTTGTTTTGAAGGGACAACATCCATGTCTGTCCATCTGAAAATATTATTACGGCTTCTAATTTTAAATAGTTGTTATTTTACACGAACTTTATAATTAAGAGGCTTGTAGCAAAATATGCGGAAATCGTCAAAATCTCGATCGGATAGCTCAACAAGTTCGTCAATCGCCGCCGAAAGACTTGCTGATTACCGCGGGGACAGCAGCAGTACTACCGCCTGTGGATCATCATGCAATATTCCAATTGGTCCTACTAGCCCTAATGTTAGTCCTAGTACCCCTGATGCTGAAAATATTAGTGGAGTAAATACAATGGCTACTTGTAATTCTACTTGCTCAACTATGTTAGCAAAAATTAATTTATCTCAAGATTCCGGTGAAACACACCTAGCTAGTCATACCGACTCTTCAATAGGAGCAAGCTCAAAGGATTCTGGGAAGGTAACGATATAAACATTCGCTTTCGTTTCCTGCATGTTTAAATTACTTTTAAATCATTTTAATAAGCAAGCTTAGTTTGTTTTTTATATTGTGAGGAAGTTAAGATCTGTTTTAAAGCTACAAGTATTTGGTAAATGTTGATCGCGTCGACTATGTTTGTTTGTTTATAACGCAGACTAATTTCTGTTTTTGTTTTGCGCATTGGTTGGAAAAGTTTGAATGCGTTGAGTTCTTACTACTATTAGGAAGAATAGAAACGAATAAAAACGGCTGATACGATCCTCTGTATTGCAGAAGCTGATTTGTAAAATATTTCAATGATATTTGAAGCTTTTATACCGCGTTTTTAAATGCTAATTTTGTATATGTATCGGAAGAAATTGAGTGATGATTCAATAATCCTTAATGCACTTAGCATTTGTGGAAAATATTTTTGGGGCATTGAACAGAACTTTAAATAATTCATTTTTTGTAGTTTAAAATAATGTTTCAAGAACAGAGACAATCACATATTTTAGAAGTGCAATTTTATTTCGTTACAGTGAAATCCCTTTACAACAAACTCCAAGGGACCGATGAAATATTTCGTTGTAAGGGAATCGTCCTAAAACTTGCTTCATTTTTATAATAGTGTTAAATCTGCAACATTGACCGTTACTAACGATCCAAAATGTAACTAAACACATTAATTATCCCGAAAAAACAAAGAGAAAAATATTGAACACTGAACTTTTATACATTGGTAGTCATCACAAAAAGTTGCTATATTTTATTGGTCCGAGAGCTTTAGTCCTAGAGGACATTTTTAAAGAGACGTGAACGTCACTTACACTGACTACAAAAAAAGTTGAAAACTTGCTGACACCCCAGTAGCGTAACTTCAAATTTTCGGCCCCACCGCAAAATCTGATTTTGGGGCCCCTATTAAAAATCGTATTAATGTAATTTGCAGTGCATATTTTTTTTTTTTTTTTTTGATTTTGTCGGCACCATTTTTTTTTCAAACACACACACACACACACGCATATTTTATGTATATATATATAGATAGAGAGGGGGGAGGGGGGATTGAGATTTTAGTTTAGAAAGGAATCATTAGCTACAGAAATCTGGATAACTCGTTGCAATAAGGAGAAAAAGAATTTCCAATATGAATTTAATTGTAAATATACTATAACATTTGTACAGAAATACGAGTTCGGAGTTTCTAAAGTTCTACTGAAGTTCCAGTTTGAAAAACAGAATTTCAGACTATATGTGGCAAAATGAAGGTTCAGGTCAGTTTGTCGTAATTTTTTCGAAATTGAAGTTTTAAAAACAAGATTGGCAACCCATTTTTTGTGACGCAATGGAAAGGGGTCAGTGACTCTCTTGCACAAATATTTTGGTACAGGAGCTCGAAAAATGCAATTTTAAAAGTCGACCTTCGATGATGTTGAAAAAACGGATTTTGGTGGTTATCCCAGGAAATTTATCGAAATTGAACTTCTAAAAATGCAATAGGCCACCTTTGATGACGTTAGGTGAAAGGATAAGGTTCAGAACTCTCACTCACAGTTTTTTGAATTTCCGAAATGGTGATTTTAAACATTCGTCAGTGATGTTAAGAGGATGGAAGGTTCGGGGATCTTAACCGTAAATTTTTCGAAAGTTTTTAGACACATGATTGGGAATCACCTTTGGGGGAAGGAGTCGGGGACGCTTCCGAAAATATCTCAATATTAAAGTTCTAAAAACGTAATTTTAAACAAAATTCCTTAATGGTTACGTAAAGGGGGGGGGGGGGGGTCTGGGGCTCTCTCCGGGAATTTTTTTGAAATGGAACTTTAAAAAACACAAGTGCAGGCCACCTTTGATAAAGTTACAACAAGGGATTAAATTGGGGACTCTGCCCAGAATTTTTGAAATTTAAGGTCCAAAAACGCAATTTTCGACGAATTTAGGTAATATTAAGAAGAGAGCAAGTTTTGAGAACCTTCTTGGTAAATTTTTCGAAGTTGAAATTTTAAAAATGCGTTATAAGCCATCTTTAAAGTGCATTTTTGGACTTTGATTTCGAAAAATTAAGGGGCAAAGTTTCAAACCCCCTTATTTCTTCTCCTAACTACATCAAAAGTGGTCCACAAATGCATTTTTAAGATATTATGTAAATGCGAGCTGTTCAAAGATGAAACTTCCGGAAAATTCTTTTGATAATGAAGTTCCCTATACGCAATTTTAGATGATCTTCGGTAATTTTAAAAGGAACGAGAGTTCGGAGGCTCCCCCGAAAATATTTCAAAATTGAACTTCTTGTAGGCCACCTTTGATGACCAGACGAGAAGAGATGGGGTTCTGGCATTTTTTGAAAATTAACGTTTTAAAATCTTAAATTTGGGAAAGGATGAGATTCAGAACTTTGCCCCGGAATTTTTTGAATAGAAGTTCAAAAAAAGCAATTTAAAAAGATTTTTGGACAGATTAGGGAGAAGCAGGTTTTTCAGACTCTCTCCCAGAAAGTTTCCAAAATTGAAGTTTAAAAACACCAGAGGCTGTGTTTGATGAAGTGAAAAGAAATTACTTAGTTTTAGGATACCTTCTTGGCTAAGGCCCTATTTTTTATTTATTTGAAAAAAAAATGTACGAGATCCTGTTTACTGAATAGGCCAACTAGGCCGTGGCCTAGAGCCCTGCTATTTGGGGCCTCCAAAAGGCGAAAACAGTTTTAGCAAATGGCAAGAATTGCATTGTTTGGCTACAAAAGGGCGCCTAAAAAGTTTGGGCCTACAATCTCTGATATTTTAATCCAATAGCCTCCAATACCCCAAGCCAATAAGTTCTGGGGGCCTAGAACCAACATAAGCATTCAAAACTAAGTTTAGGGTAGACCGACCAGTGAATGAACAGTTAAGCACAATTTCATGTTTTAAAAATCCTAGTAATTTTAAATTCTATACTATACAGATCGTAATAGTTAAAACATTTTAATTGATCTATGTAAATATCTCTAAAAAATCACGAGAACTTATATGGTACCGCTTCCGACTTTTTTAGACGTTTAAAGAAAAATGGCACAACGACCCAGTGAATGAATACCTCGAACCAGTAAATGAACACAAATTGGTCCAGTGAATGAACATGATAAATTTTGATTCAAAAAGAAACTAAGTTTCTTTGAGATCTATCTATCTATCTATATAACTATCTATATCTATTTATCTATCTATCTATCTATCTATATCTATCTTTTTATATCTCTATCCATCTACCAATATATCTTTCCATCTATTTTTCTATCTACACATCTATCGGTCTATCTCTATGTCTATTTATCTATTTATCAATGTACTTATCTATTTTTCTATCTATGTATCTACTTATCTGTATCTAGCTATCTATATATTTATCTATCTATGTATATATATATATATGTACACTTATCTATCTACTTATCTTTCTATCTACTTATCTATCTATATGTCTATCTATCTACTTATTTATTTATCTAGCTACTTATCTATCTATCTACTTATATATCTATATATGTACTTATCTATATTTCTATATACTTATCTATCGATCTATCTACCAATCTATCTACCAATCTATCTATCTTTCCACTTATCTATCTATCTATATGTCCATCTGTCTATTTATATATCTTATCTATATACTTATCTACTTATCCATATATATATATATACATACTTTTCTCTTTATCCACTTATCCATGTATGTATATATGTATCTATGTATCTCCTTATCAATAATCTACCTATCTACATCTATCAGTCTATCTACCTGTCTATATATATCTACTATCCATCTCTATATCAGTCTCTCTACCTAGCTATCTATCTCTATATTAACCTATCTACCTATCTATCTATTAACCCGTTACCTATCTATTTATCTATCAATAAATCTATCGATGTATCTATCTACCTACCTACTCTATCTCTATATTTAGCTACCTATATATCTATTTATCTCTTATTTTTTATATATCTATCTCCATATCTTCCTCTATCTATATACAAACATACATACATATCTACCTATCTATTCTCTCTCTTTGTATATATATTTCTATTTCTCTATCTCTCTATCTACCTGTCTATCTATCAAGAGAGATAAAGATATAGAAAGATAGATGTAGGTAGGTAGGTTTACATACAGATAGAGATATAGATAGATAAAAGATAAAACTCGGTAAAAAGTGCATTGTTTGCAAAGACAAAAATAAAGAAATTATAAAATATATAATGAAATACATAAATAAATAAGCATATAAAACTATCTGCATTACCAAAAAAGTACAAAAATGAAAATGTCTCAAAGAAACTTCAAATTTCCCTTTTAATCAAAAGAAATTTTACCATTGTTCATTCACTGGGTTTTTGCAATTTTTCGTATCCAGTGACTGAACACCCCTCTACCTGAAAATCTACGCATTCTGCATTGACTGAAACAATTTAAATCCATAGCCTAAATATGTATACTTAATTTTTCCTTCGTAGAGTTAAAAAATAAAATTTATCGATAAAAATAATATATATTAAAACAATTGCTAGCACGAAATCAGCCTTATTATTTTGAAAGAGAGAAAGAACGATTCACGGCAGTAAAAATATCAAATTTTTTCCAGGAAAAAAATACGTATCCAAAGTAACCAATCAGGTGTCAGATAGCTTAGAATATCAATAAAGAACGCTTTTGTAGTGAATTTATTCAGACAAAAAATTTTGGAAGCTTATTTTTTTTTTAAAAATGACGCGCTGTTCATTCATTGGGTGGTGTTCACTCACTGGTCGGTCTACCCTAATAACATTGAGTAAAAACAAAGTTCAAAAATTTAAAAACTTCTCTTGGCTGTCCTTTTCCGTGCTCCGGTACAGTCAGGACTTTTTTTTTCCTTTTCTCTCAGGAATTTTCCCATCTTTCCGTGGCAGGTGGCCTAGGGAGGGTATGATACTTTTTGCACCGTGCCGAGGTTTGGTTTTCGCGCAGGGAAGTTTGTCCATGAGCCCCCTTCTCTCTCCTCAGGGCCCGTGTACTGAAAAGGCCAAATAGGCCGTGACTTAGAGCCCCTTCTGTTCGGGGTCCTCGAATGGCTGTTTTAACAAATAGCAAAAATTGTAATGTTTGCCTTTATGAGGACCTCGAAAAAGGGTTTGGCCTAAGACCCCGATATTTTATTTTGATCAATAGGTTCTGGGGTTATAGAGGGCCCCAGACTTGGATAAAATGAAAAGCTTTCTGCGAACACAAATCCTAATTGGAAAATTTTCTGCAAATAATTATTTTGCCTAACTTACCCTTGAATAAAGAATTAAATTTATATTCAAATATGAAAGAGACAAAAAAAAAGTGCTTTAAATCTTTTAATTTTTTTTTGCAATAACATATAGTTTGCTTAATTTTCACCAACTGAAGAAAACTGCCAAAACCATTATTTTTTTCACATGTGTTTTAAAAGGCTTTTGGAGAAAGGTTTCAACAGAAATAAACTGAAATTTTTTAAAAAATTCCCTTAAATTAAAAAAAATATATTTTGTTTTTATTTATTTATTTATTTTTTTGATTATCGTTGGCAGTTTGACAAAAAAATTTCTGCAGAGCCAAAAATTTTCTGCAAACGTCGTTCTCGCGTTCGTCTATATTATGCAAGACTGGAGGGCCCTAGAACCAATATAAAGTTTTAAACTAAGCTTGATTTTCGGAAAATTTAATGAAATTGAATGAAAACAAAACTCAAACATTTTCGGGCCCCTTCCTACTCCGGGCCCCACCGCGTTGCAGGGTCTTGCGGTACGTAGTTACGCCACTGAGACATCCTTGCAAATTCAGAGTACCTTGCATTTGGTGTGCAGAATTCAAGTGCATATGACTAGACACTGGCTCTTGTTATCACACATCAACTTATGTTTCAGCATGAGCAGATTTCACCTTGAATGGCTCTGTTTCGAAAGTACAAAGATGTTTTCACCTTACGACTTGTGAAAGCAGTTTTTTAGTTTCTGCAAACAGCATTACATAAAAAATATTCAAAGAACTTACATTTGAAAGAAAAAATTCAGTTCTAACAAATTTTTGACAACAATCGCTTTGTTAAAATGAGATTTTTTGTACATTATCCTAATGAGTATTAAAAAGGGACCGAAGGTTTAGTTCATTGTAACGGATATTTCGTTGTAAACAGATGTTCAGAGAGGTATTTACAGGGATTAGATTTTTCCGGCTTTTGCTGGAATTCCGGTTTTTTTCTGTTCACTTTTAGAACTTTTCCCTCCTTTTTTTTGCCTCTTTCAAGCCTTATTTTTCTCAAAAATCGGAAAAAAATACAATTTTTTTCAAATTTTCGGTCCCCGATTTCTTATTTTTTCTGCTTTTCTCCCGCGAATCTTCATCCTCCGCGATATCTGCCAAAAATGTATGTTTTGGAATCATGCCAACGATGTCAAACACGTGCTGCGCCGAAATTTGCATGCCTTGTTTGAGATTTCAATCTTTTTGCATCCTGCAAGTATTTCAATTATTTTTAATGTTGAGAGGTTTTTCACTATATGCTACCTTATATCTGCTTATTTTATTCATCATTTCAGTGATGTTTTTATCTCTTTAATTTATTTTCGAAAAAATGCAAAAGTCAATCAAAAAATGTGGCATAGCACCCACAGTCTCGAATTTTATTAAAACTTAGCATGGTTACTTTTTTTTGTGTATTTAAGAAAGTGTAAAAAATATTTATGGGGAACCTCAAAACCGGTTAGGCTTTACAGCCTGTTAAAAGTTTTTGAAATTTCATGATTAAATGAGGCGACTGCAAGTTGTTCTTTTGATTCCGAAATCGTATTAGGAAGTTTTTAAAGAAAAATTTTGAGTTCCAGTGCAAGGAAAAAGATAACTAATCGTTTATATACATATATATTTATTTATTTTCAGTTCTTACTATGAAAAGTATGTTCCACCACATAAAGAAATTTTAGATTTTTCTCTCTGTTGCAAATTTTTACTTTAGAAACAGACCCAAATTTAAAAATGTATGTTCTCACTTGTTTAACACTATAAACTCTAATGGTTTTAATGAAAAAAATATTTTTTCTCTAAAAAATATGAAAAGTTGACACTGTGTGATATAGGCAAGATTGACCTCTGACTCCCCCAACCCTTTGTTCAATAGCTCAGGGGTTAGAAATTGTTGCCTCTTTTTCAAAATTTAGATTTATTTATTAATAAACACTTCTTGCAAGAAATGGTACAATGCAGCAAACTGTACAAAATTATTACTTATACTTAATTAAATACGTATTACCTTTAAAAGTGGTAAAGTTAGCCATTTTTTATTGAATTTTTGAAAATCATGGCTTCCAGGTTCTATTTTGATGCGGTTTTGGATATCATCCCTTTTACGAAATTTTTTTGGATTTCCTCCTTTTTGCTCTCTGACCACTCTCATCCCTGTATTTATATTGGACATACATTGATAAGAAAAGGTGATATAAAAATAAAAAACCTGATCAGTTAAACAAAAACTGCACTAGACCAAACGATTTTATAATGCTGGTTGTTTCGTGGCACTTTTTCTAGGGTGCATAGGAGTACCTACTTTTAAGTGCAGTAGTATAGCCAAAAAAAAAAAAAAATCCTAGGAGGGGTTTCTAAAATCGAAAGTAGTTGCTTTTTTTTTGCATTCATTTATAATGCAAAAATATTTACTGTTATTTAATAGAGTGTCTGGATTAGTAATTATTCATTTTATAACTCTCACTTAAAAATAATCGCTATTGTGTTGCCAGTAAGGTATCGCCTCTAAGCCAAGACAAAGGCAGAACTACATGCAATAATACCAGACAGCCCGATAAACACATCCAGAGACTGCAGTTTTGTTCTTATTAATACTTATTATTGTGGAATAGTGAATAGCAGAACAGGAGGCGGATACAATCTCGTTGAAGCTGAGAGTGTCAACAAATTGGTGGATAAAATAACTTTGTCTCACCAGCAGTCTAAATTCTTCACCCACCATTATCCCAATTTTGGCAAGAAACTCCCGCTTTTCAGCCGAATTTTCCATTCTGCAACTTAAAAGTTTATTTCTCCTGATTTATTAAAATAATTTTTTTTTAAATAAATTTCCCAATATTTAAGTGCTTTTATTTTTAAGCAAAATTTTTGCAGCCAAATCTCATTACAGTCGACTCCCGCTACAACGCGATTTGACTTACGCGAAATGGCTCTAACGCAAATCTTTTTATTTATTTCACAAATGCCGGGTACATTGACCATTAGGCCATAAAACTGTGATTTTTTTTTCAGTGGAAAAAAATAAATGCAAAAAAAAAGCTCACGAATTAAAAAAACTGCTGCTGAGAGACAAAACAATGATGTAAAACGTGTATAATGACGACAATGTACGAAAAATGTTAAGAATGGGAACTTTAATTGTGAAAGATGTAAATTTTAAAAAACTCAGAATTTTTCTTTTTCATGCTTTTCAGGCTCAGAATTTTTCTTTTTTCTTTTTCACGCAAATCTTTCATGTGTTTGATTTTTCGAGCTACGCGGATTTTTCATCCACAACACGAATTTTTTAAGAGGAAGTATCAGCTTCGTTATTGGCTACTAAATATTGATTTCATGAATGTTATTACATCCCTTTAAACGTCACTGACAGCGGAAATTCCCACATCAAACTAGTCTTCACATCGAGTTGTTAGTGCATCAAATAACCACTAAGCATCTTTCATTTATTTATTTTTTTCATTCTAAATATTTAAGTTAAGGTAATATAATGGTACCTTAGATGGGAAGAAAAAGAAAGTTTGTAATCAAATTTAAAGAAAGGGCTAAGATTCTCGAGATGCTGGAACAACTACAAAACGTCGATGGTAGGGCGCCAATAAATATGAGTGAATCTTCGATGCGTACCATTAAGAGTCAAAACAAAGAGATATCGGTAAAAGTTCAGAACTTAATTTTGATATATAAGCTTGCAGAGCAGACTTGCAAAGTAAATACTATGAAAGAAGAAGCTGCTCTTGTATTGTGGATTAAAGAGATCAGGAAGAGGGGCTGTTGCCGCAAATATAAACGTTATAAAAGAAAAGGCGAAGCAACCGCATTTGAAAACGTTTTAGATAAGAATAACAATCTGATCATAGAGCATAAATGATCAATATCTTCATTTTTTAACTCATTAAAATGTTACTGTATCTACTGTACAGTACTATTATAGTGCAGCATTTTATATTACAACATACTGTGTGTACCGTGTTGTTTTATTTTATGTATTTCCCTCCCATTGATCATTCATTTTGCGCAACTTAAAGTATTTCATGTTGAATAAAACATTTTTTTATTTTTTAAATACAGTAAAAGTTCAGTTTTTTATATAAGAAACTAGTGTATAGTTGAGGAATGCTTCAAAGCAGTTTAAGGGTTGTTTATAAGTGCCTAAAAGAATGTGGTATGCTTCTAAAAAAATTGTATACATATATTTTTCAATGACGCGAAATCACTGGACGCGGGAGCGTCCCGCCCACCAAGTGAACCAAACATCAGCAGCCAACAAAAGCAAATCCACCACCAAGAAAGACGAAAGAAAAAAGCGACTAAGGAACAGTTTACATGACAGAACAAGTTGGGGTTTTCTGAGTTTTTCACGCCTCTCTGTATCTCGGCCCCATGAAGACCCCCGGAATTGATTTTTGGTATACTCAATCTCTAGTGGCCCCTGACGTCATAAACCAAAATAAAATCCCCAGGACAATCAGGGGGAGGAGGAATTCAAGTTAGAAAATTGCTGTTCAAAAAAGTTTTCGCTTTCTTTGACAGGGCTACAGTTCAGACAAAAAGACAAATCAAGCTGAAATTTCGCACACACATCCCTTGTGCCCTACTGATGTGCCATTTGACCCCCCCCCCCCTTGTTTTTGCCCCCCAAATTGTACCTTCCCGGGGTTCTGTCACAGCCCCCCGGGGGGCTATGGTAATGATTTTTGGTATACATATTCTTGGGGGGCCATTGAGTACATATACGAAAATGCAACCCCTTGAGACATCATGGGCTGAAGTAATTAAAGTTTGAAAATCACTAATTTCCCTTAAATTCTTATGTACTTACTCTCAACTTATAGGGTTTGTGAATCTCTGACTGCAATTGCAAGAATGCATTTTTCACAAACATAACAATTATGAATTGAAAATATATGAAATATGTGGGTAGATATCCGTGTTTTGCAGTAATTTGTTAACAGACAATATTTTTGCAATTAATTTAATCAAGACTTTTAAAGAGCTAAATCTGCATGCATGATGAGCAGTCGCTGTGGCAAATTTGGGATATCTGCCATTTGACGTCGAGTACAGTTGTATAGCTCTTCTGACACTTTCAAATTTAAAACATTTAATAGCTTAGTTTTTTTTTTTTTTTTTTTTGCTTGGTAATAACATGCATTATTTCGTCTATTTAATGAACTTTTAAACAAAACTAGGCATTAAACAAGACAAAGACCTCCATCAAAAAAAAGATTAATCACCAAACAATTAAAATTATCCCATAAAACGTAAAAAACTTAAAACATAAATACGATGTTTTTTCTTAAAACGTAAATACAATCTAAGAAAAAAGTCAGAAAATAAAAAGTGAAAAGCTAGATTAAAAAAAGCCGCAAGCTGTAAAACATTTAAAAGAACCTTCATGAAAATATTGAATAATCCGTCAAATAAAGAAACTAATAGAATTTATTGTGAAGTTGTAAAATATTTGAAACCAATATAATTTGAAATATAGTATTTTATTATCGAAGAAGTTTTCTATGCAACAGAGAGGGTACAAGAATTGCAATAAAATTTACACAGCCCAATTCTCGCAAAACGAACATAGAACCTAAATGGTCAGAAAATAATTTGAGGTAAAATTAGGCTTGCCATTATTGTTCCTTAAAAATACGAAACAGGGTTGTTTCAATTGAACATTTTTGACTTGAAGTTCTCAGTTCTAAAAATACAGACAAATCCTGTGGCAGAATTTTATTTTACTTTCTGCGACAAATTTTCTGGACCTAATTTCTTTCTGCAAGAATGCTCCGTGAAGTGAAAAATGAAATAATGGACAAACTTAAGTGCAGTTCATTTCAAAAGTGAAAAATTTATTTATTAGTAAAGTACACACAACTTCTTGTTTAGGTAAATTCATTTATACAAAAACGATAAGCATTAAAGCCGAGTATCACGGCTTCCAACAGATTTTCAGTTTTTGCTAGAGGGGGAAAAAGTGACCTTGAGCTAATCTATGTGGTAAATATTAACACCATGGTAACAGCAATTGGTAAGTGGAGAAAAAATCAAATCTAACCAAAAGCAATGTAAATTATTATGCTAATTTATGTAATACTAGTGTAAATTATGTTATAGCAGGGGGTGATTGTTTAAACAGATGCCACTCTCATACTTAAGTTTTCAGTCTTAATCTCTTAGCACTTACTTATCTATAGTTCTTAATACCAGAAAAATACAGATGCAACATCTATTCAATAATCAAAGAAATAAGATCCGAAGAAAAAATAATTTTTAATTAAAATATTTATTACAGTTCAGTGCTCCCCCCCCCCCCCCCAAAAAAAAACTAAAACATGCATGTGATTGGAAAAATAAATAAGGATCACCCCTCTTCCTCCCATAAAAAATGAATATACATTTTACACAATTAAAACAAAGTATCCCCCTTCCCTCAAAGAAAAATGAATTTAATTAAAATATGCATCGCAGTTTGAAAAAAAAAAAACTGCATGTGAATTGGAGAAAAAAATGAAGGGCACCCTCACATAATAAAAATAAAAAATATATGCAGTACAAAAGATTATAAACAAAGTATCCCCCCTCTCCCCAAAAGGAAAAAAAAATTGAATTAAAAACGCATTTTAGTCAGAACAAATTGAAAATTCACCCCCACCCCAAAAAAAGGATTTTATTAAAATACTAAAGAAAAAAAGAAATCCCCCCCCCCCCCCAAGGACAAGGTTGCACTCCCTTCAATATCGCGGAAACCCCTCCCCAATGAAAAAGTACCCCTCAAAACAACTCCCCCCCCCCTCCTTACAAATTGTAATGTCTCAGTCTGCACCATGACCCCCCCCCCCCAGGTTGGACATCCCTGCCCTCTCCCTTATGTGAAAAAACGAATTTAAATCAAGTACTGGAGCAAACAAAAGTTCCCTTTCCATACAAAGAAAAAAGAATTTAATTAGAATATGCATTTAGAAAAAAAATCTATAACTCCTCCAAAGAGAGAAGATTTTCATTCATGTAAGCACCCCTATCTGAATAACGATTGGTCAGCCCAAAATACTACACAATTTATCAAGTATTCCATCTGTTTTCTTTTGCTGCAATCTGCGACACTCGACGTTAAATCCCGGTTATCACAAATTTGCCATTTCAACTGCGCTTGCACACGGACTTTGCTGATTTCAAAAATCTTGCTAAAATTAATTACAAACATTTTAAATTTGTGAATAAATATGAGATGGCAATAGACAAAAATTAGAAATCTCAAAGCTTTCTCTGATTTAGTTTTTAGGCCTCGGTAAAGATTGAGTTTTGCGTCTTAATTATTAATGGATTCGGAGCTTGTTTTTTTCTATGAAACAAAGGCCCTTTTCAGTGCCAAATTTGTAACCTCAGAAGAGCATACTAGAATTGCATCATCACTTCTAATACAAAGCCGAACCCTCAACCTAAATAAAAATGTATAATACTAAGCTGTTTATGCCTAACTTAAAACATCCGCAAAAGATGGATATCCGTACTCATATTCCAATCATTAAAGTACACAACGTGTTTTACGTTTATGTTAAATAAACATTTCCTAACCAATAAATATTGAAGTGTCATTTTTCTCTTTACATTATAAAGATAATCAGTTAACAATTATTCATATCCGTAGTTTCATATAAAATATCATGAAATCGCTGTGAAAATATTCTAATCGCATTCATTAATTTGTTGGGACTCTAACACAGCCTAATTGTAAACAAGCAACACGAAATCTGAAAACAAAAGCTCAAAAAGCTAAGTCTGCGCGCAAGCGCAGTTGAAATGGCAAATTTGTGATAACCGGGATTTAACGTCTAGTATCTGTGACACCCACCACAAATAAGCAATTTTTTAAAGGCTTAAATTAATTTTTCAACAGAGGTGAAAAAAACAAGTCGGCACAAGTCTTTCACACAAACACAAACATGTGCGTTGCCAGCGACTCTTCTTTGATCAACACAGGGTTGCTTTAAAATTGCTCCACGCAGTGAGAAGTTCTGGTTAGAACTGGTTTCTATTCATGCTCTATCTCCTTATCTCCGATATTGCAGACTACCACAGTCATCAATGATCGCTCGATTTAGCGCTCGCCAAAGTTTTTTTTTTTTAATGTCGCGATTATTTTATTTTTCGCAGAAAATCAGGCCTTTTCCTTAATTCATAGTCGAGTTACATTTTTTTACCATTAAACAGCTATCCTTTGGTATTATTCTGCAGAATGGTTTTATTGCTGTTTTTTTTTCCCCTATCCCTTTTTTCCCTCCTTAGTTCAAAATCTTTCTGCACAAACTCTCTCTCATTCTGTGACATTGTCGCCGTGTCGGCAGCTTTCTGCCACAGGGCAGACAAAGTAATAATATCAATGCAAAAAGTTGTGATATGTCATCAAAAACAACCCTGTTGTAAAAATTTCCCCGCCAAGAAAACCTTTAACTTTTCCGCACAAAAAAGAAGGCCTTCATCCTGAACCCCAAAACCTCAGCCTTAAAAAGTTATGATATCTAGTTTGCCCGCCAAGTATCTGCCAAACTATCATCCTCCTTGTTCTCCTCTTTCATCACATCTACTTCCGTTAGAACCTCCTCCCACCTTCAACTCCTTAGAAATATGGATAGATCCTTTAAATTGTTTATCTAGTTTGGCGGGAAATTTTTTGCTCACCAAGCAACCACCTCAATTAGAAAGCTTCCCGCCAAACAAGATAAACAATTTAAAGGATCTCTCCATATTTCTGAAGAGTTGAAGGCAACACCACTGTTGTCGACACTCTGTTCTCAAGGCACAACAAACTTATTTCCTACTTTTTTTCTAAAAATGAAGTCCACTCGACAACGTGGAACTGACGAACTGGAGCACACCTCTCCCAGTAACACACCTAACTGCAGTTACGGCGACATCAAACTGATAAGATAAGAGTTAGAGATTGATTGATTGGGTGCCAGGGTTGGCCGGATTGGACCCAATGGGTTTTTTTCTTTTTTTTTTTTGAAAAAACCCATTTAAAAAAACCCGTTATTTATCCCACTTTTGGGTTTTTTAATTTTTCTGAGAAGTTTTTAAAAAAATTAATAAATTTAAATACTTTCACAATTTAAACTTCTTTTTTATTTGTTCTTCACCACAGACAATGGGGAAAAAATGAATTTTGAACATTAGTAGGTATTTCTTAACTCTTAACGCATTAAAAAAATACTTCAAAGATTTTAAATAAATATATTTAACTTTTTTCTAAACTGGTCAATAAATAACTTTATCTTGACTAAGTCCTGTCACGTCTGATTTTCTCAATATTTGTAGATTGTACAGAGAAAACTACTTTAGCTAAAAGGCTTTCATATGAATTATTTTCTGCAAACCAACACGTCACATATCTTGAATAAACATGGTATATTTTTTAGAAATTAACATGTTTTACAAACGGTCAGATAGAAAACAGAATAGGATGCACAATATTTTTATTATTTTGCGAAAAAGTTTAATATTTCTTACTCTGTACACAGAAATAGAAAAACAGGCAACATAAAATTCAAAGAAATGTCTTGATTAAGCTGGAGTTCAGTAAAAAGGGATTTAAACTACTTGAGGTTCCACAGTAGTTTTGCATAACAAAATGAAATCAATAAAGTAAAATGCAAAAAAAAAAACAAAAACGTAATAATTAACAGCGAACAATAGATTTTATCACTCGAGAAGTAACTTGCCTTAACTGTTGGTAATCATGGAAACTAAACACTCTGAAACTTCACTATTCTTGGGTTTCGTCGTCTTTTATACTTTTCTTCAGAAAACGCCAAGTTTTAACTAGTTTTCCAACTTTTTTTTCCCCCAAGACAATTTTTGCACTTTGTCTGTATACTTACGCTACAGTATGCCACAAGTACCCCACATTTTCCCTAAAAAAAGACAAAAAAAAACCCAATTTCTTTTTAAAAACCCTTCTTTAGTTAGGTTCTTTGCGTTTTATTTCAAAAAACCCTGGGGTCCATGGGCTTTTTTAAAAAAAAAACTATGTTTTTGCCAACCCTGTTGGGTGCACACTTAAATACATTTCCCAATCCCACCATGTGATGATATGACGTTTATCGATCGAATCACATGCATAAATTATCGCTGAAACAACACAACACCATTTTATTCTAACTGTGAAACCTTTTAAAATAGTTGTTCACATGCACTCAGCAAAATGTTACACAACTCTGTAAGAATGACGTCACATCATCGCGTTGTGTAAACTAATGCAATATTCTGTTGGAGTTTCTACTTTGGGGAACAATTCGTCCACCAATTAGGTAACAGGATAACTTTCAATGTTTGTAATAACAATGAATTAAGTTACTAGAACTTTCTTAAACCTTTGGGAATTGTCTTCAAGAACTAAAATTTCATATTTTTGCTGACAAGGAATCCTTGCACGCAGCCCACGCTGCAGCAGACGTCTCCGAATTGATGAAGCACAAAATGAGACACCTGTAGCTGCTGAACACTGCTAATTGTCTAGAAGACGCTGTGCGATCCGTCAGCGCCATTCGCACCAGGTGTCTGTCATCGCGAGCTGATGTCACATTTCGGGGTCTACTCCCGGGTTTCCGAGCTGTCCGACCCTCGTCCGTCCACTGCTTCCAAACACGCTTGATTGTGCTGCTGTTACACTGCACACGAGCAGCTACTGCACGATAAGACAATCCAGCTTCACGCAAGCCGACAATTCTGCCCGTTCGAACTCCGAAATTTCGCTTTCTTTCGTCAAAGAGGCATAGTAAAGATTCAGTTAACGTTGTTGTCGTGTCTGATGACGTGCGGAGTGCGAAAGGTTTAAATGTTTCCAGACATCTTGATAACAAGATCTGCTAATTCTGGAGCCCGATGGCTGTACAGGATTTCAATTGGTGGTGCTCCAAGTTGGAGGAGGGAGCGAATAATGGCCTGACAATTAAAAACATGATCCGGGGTGAGTAAATGTGCACAGTGCTTGCAGGTGGGATAGGATTTATTATTAGTTGGTAATATCTTCATGTCCTTGAAATGTCCAGTGCGTAGCCTAACTATTGTAGAAGAGAGGTTTCTTGGGCAGTGATGGTCGGGGGTTGTTGCCTTGCTGAAAAGCTCATCGTAGATCCTTCGCCTGGCAACAGCATTTACGTCTGTGAAGGTGGCTGTTAGAGGTTGATCTTGGTCTTGTGCTTCCTTTGCTAGGGCATCTGCTATGCCATTGTGCTCATTTCCCTCGAATACAACATGAGCGGGGGGGGGGATCCACTGGAGAACACAAGTAATGTTGAGTGAGTGGAGAAGAAAATTAAGTCAGTCTTGTCACACCATTACGTATGGCTTCGAGTGCTGATTTTGAGTCGGAAAAGATCACAATTTCTTCCATTTGGTTTTTAGGAGTAGGAGAGGAGAGACAATAAGAAAGATCCAGAATAGCAATGAGTTCGCTGGTGAAGTTTGAGGTGATCTGGCCAGTGGGTATTTTAAGTTTGACGTTGTTTCCTGAGGGATAAATGATGGAGATGCCTGCGCCACCTCTATTACAGTCAATGTCAGAGGAACCATCTAGGTAGATTAATACACTGTTTTCTTTGCCTAGTGAACGAACAGTGTCTTCGCCTTTCTGTAATAAGATTTCAGTAGGTTCTTTTTTAGAACATGGTTCAAGTATGTAAGTATTGATTTTAGTATTCTTAGGAGGTCTAAATGGAAAGAGTGGTTCTTGAGTTATGTCCAAGGAAGAATGGGCAAGATGAATGGCCTCTCTGATATTCCTGTCTAACTGCAGTGTTGATGATCTGTGAAGCCTTGATGTGCCTGTCCAAGCGTCAAAAGCTCTGTATGCAATGTGGTCTTTATTGTGACTTCTGATTTTATTTGTGAACTTCTCAGTAGCAAATTTCCGTCTGTTCTCGAGGGAAACAAGACCACTTTCGAGTTCAACCTTGGTGTTATTAGCAGATGACACTGCACCAGTGATAATTTTGGATGCTCTATATTGGACTGAGTCTAAAATGTCTTTGGCAGAATCGGACGCATGTGCCCGATGTGTGGGGGAGCAATACTCAAGTACCCGGCCTGATAACAGCGTAGTAGGTACTTTTTAATGTTGATGATCTTGATTCTCAGTTTGTGCCACAGAGTTTGCGAAGAATGTTCAAT
Organism: Uloborus diversus; assembly: GCF_026930045.1. Taxonomy (NCBI): domain Eukaryota; kingdom Metazoa; phylum Arthropoda; class Arachnida; order Araneae; family Uloboridae; genus Uloborus; species Uloborus diversus. The sequence goes on along the minus strand of NC_072733.1, from coordinate 180,040,526 downwards.
TTTGTTGGCCTTTAAAGGTAGACCAACGGATGTGCAATGGTAAGTTCGGGAGAAATGAAGCAATGGAAACTGAATTTCAATTTAAATAACATTTTATTCAAAAACATGTGTAAAATGTAAATAGGCAAAAACAATCAAACATTTATAAAAAAAGCACATCCCCTATTGACAATTCAAATATAATAATACCCCCCAACAAACAAATATCATAAGATTCAATTACTGAAAAACCATCAACAGTTCTAAAACGTTCCTAATATTTTTAAAAATTTACCCTACGCCATGCCACAACGATGGTAGCTGTCCAGAAAACTATTTAAATAATTGTACCACTGGAAGTCCATACTTTAAACTTGGTACACATAACAACGAAGGCAACATCCATCTGTCGGATGTACAGACGAGTTGAAAACGTCCACTCGTGGACAGCAGACCAGAATCCATGGTCAATCAATCCAGGCACACCCATGCCACTGAAGAGGCAGCACAGGAAATTATTTGCCCAGCTTCAAGCAAAACAGGAACCTTCCACTAGCAGAGGCTACCTCACCATATAGTGGATTCAATCCAGTCCGACCGGCTCCGTAATCGAGTATATGCCAGACGAACCTTCCGGCCCTGTTAAACCTAATACTTAAAAAACATCAACTTTTCAAATTTATATTCCTTAAAAAAAAACTCCCTCGTTACATGTAGGGCACTGTTTTAGAACATCCTGCTCTGTTAGCAGGCTATCGAATCTTGTTACTGCATATCTGAAAACCTCCACGTCCTCTGCGTGGATAAATCAATCTATTTGAGCACATATGCTCAAATCAAAACACCACCGTCTGCAGAACGGAAGCAAATCATAAGAGATTGATTGATTGATTGACTTTCTATTTAAACCTTCTCAGTTACCCCCTAGGTATGACGTGACGTCGTCAAAATTTACATATGTTGCATCTAAAAGCAACTCACAGTTAATCCTTTTAACTGTTGCTATTTCTTAAATTTACATTCTTGACTGCTACCAGCAGAAAGATCCTCAACTCTTGAGGCCTGACGTCACGTCCGCCGATGGGCAAAACACGTGATTGACATGTTGGGTGTTTAGTCACTTGGGGATTTCTCACGCTCAGGGTTTTACGCACGCCAGGTATCTTTTAAAACTGGGAATCAATTTCTCAGACAAGTTTGAATTTACTGGTGAGTTTTAAACAATTAAAATACATTCTATCTTTTTACGAAATTGCTCCAAGAACCAAAAATATAGGCTTATGCCAACAAATTTCTTTAGACCTTTATTTGCTGTGAATTTCAGATGTTTTGTAAATCTCAATTCTGGATCTAGAATCACTCCCAGATATTTGGGATTTTCAACGCGCTCAATAATGGAGTCCTCAATTCTTAAGACCGGTTGGAAGGTGCCACGATTTTTCCAATCAGTTGAAAAAACACAGTAGTTAAACTTATTGGGGTTAATAGCAAGTTTGAGATCTGCAGCCCATGTTGCAGTGCCTTTCAGACTAAGATTCAGACATTTCTGGGAGGAATTGAGATCTTGGTTTGTGCACCAAATAGCAATATTGTCTGCGTAGCAGGCGATTTTGGTATTCTTATGGATATAGGAATCGATTGTGTTCATGTAGAGGAGAAAGAGCAGAGGGCTCAAGACAGAGCCCTGTGGTACACCAGCCCATGTCTTTGCAGGTCTTAGAGACTGCTTCATTGAATCTGACTGCGAAACGTCTTTCTCAAGAAGTCATTTATCCATACGAGTGCATTTCCCTCGATGCCAGCCTTATGGACAATGTGGATGAGTTTTTGTCGCCAAACTCGGTCAAAAGCAGAAGACAGCTCGAGAAAGACAGCAACCGTTTTTTCATGAGGTTTTTTCTGGAGTCCATCAATAATTGATTGGCAAAGGTAAAAAAGCTGATCCACTGTGCTGTGTTGAGCTCGATAGGCTGTCTGAAAGAAGTGTATTTTTCTCTCTTGAATTAGCCAGTCATTCGCTCTATAAGCTTGCACAGTGTACTGGTAAGTGAAATCAGCCTGTAGCTTTTGCAGTCAGAGGCATTTTTGCTTGTCTTCAGAATCGGAATAACAATGGAGATTTTCCAAATCTTTGGGAGCTTGCCGGAAGTCCAGAAGAGATTGAAGATATCTAGTAACCTTTTCTTGGCTTTGTCGCAGAAATGTTGGATCATGTAGCCAAAAATGAGGTCAGTGCCTGGAGCTTTCTTCGGATCGAGGTTTAAGATGGCAGAATCAAGTTCTTCATCTGTTAAAGTGTCAGAGAAGATTTTGTTCTTGGGGGCTTGAAAGAGTTTTGGATTCATCTTCTTGTGGTTTTAAGGTTAGCCCTGTCTGTTTTGCTAAAAGTGAGCTTGCTGTTGTTAGTGTAGAAATCGGCAAGCATATTGGCACCTTCAATATTGGTGCACGCTAGTTTTCCACGGCAATTAATGGAGTTTGCTTCTTGAGTATCTTGGGGTGGTTGCAAGACTCGATTATTCAGGGTTGTTAACGTTTACTCTAGCATATAACCACCAATAATCATACACGCCTCGCTACAGCCGTCTATTTATATTCGGTTCGATCTGCCATTCAAAGGGTGCTGCTCAGCACACGCATGCGCTACCGGTCTGCAATTCTAATCATTTGCATATCATGCCCTACTTTACATTTTCTGCAATTTTTAGCTCACCTGCGTAAGTCCTTCGTGGTGTTGCAATTTTCACAAACAGGAGTGTATAAAGCCAAATTAAAAAAACTTCACAAAATGCTTAAAGGGCCATTCTATGAAAAAGTACCCACTTTGTCGTGCACATGACGCAAGTTAATGACAAAATTTTTTGCTTGAGAAATCACACATACGTTTGTTATTTGCTAAGGGGTCATGTACCTTTCGGTGATAAAATTTGTAGAGAAAGTAGTCAATTTTTAAAGTGACTTATTTCCAGATCTATTAGGTTTTTTTTCATGAAATTTTCACCAGATATTAAGGCAACTATAATGATTTCTTTGATACCAAAATATAAGTCATAGATATTTTTGAAGTTTTTTTTTTTTTATAATCATTTCAATATATTGAATTTTTTTTTGACAGCTGATAGATTGTAACCTACTCCGCGCAGCATTACTCTTTTGTAAAACAAGATATCAACCGAGTTTTTTTCTCAGAGTAGAAAAATAATGTATGTTTAAAATGAAGCAGAATTACATTGATTAAATAATCTTTACATATAAAATTAAATTTCAAAAGTCAAAACTTAAATTTTGATTTTTTTTCAAAGCATTTAATAGGGCTCGACCGATGGCATTTTTTGCCCGATGGGCCGATGCCGATTGTTGGTCGATTGTTCAAAGACAGCCGATGGCCGATTGTTTTCCTCCAAATGGCCGATTGCCGATGGCCGATGGCAAAAAAAAATCAAACAGAAATAAATGGATAAGATTATCAGGGATTTAAAGGATCGCTGATTCATTTCATTTTACTTTCTTTCTACGAATAAGGAATCGTATAATCACAAAAAAAAAAAAAATCAGATTTCGACCTAAACTTCTATTTTACGATCACCCAGTTTAAAGTTCACAAGTTTTTCCGGCACATTTGTACATGCATATGTATTTAAGAACATATAGATATATCCATTTTGAACGCCTCCTCAGTTAATTATCGCAAATTCTCTTGTGATGTCTTCATGCGCGTAAACTTGCGTCACTCAAAAACGTTATGAAATAGTAAGTTGAAAACACATACTTACGTAGTATGATCTGAAAGTTCAGGACAAATTGTATACAACCTTACCCTGAGTATTTCACATTACCGAAGTACATCTATCTACAAAATAGTCACCTTGGACGAC